>NC_086101.1:4239928-4562073 GCF_963921235.1 Mobula hypostoma | reverse complement strand
TACAACGTTATTGGGGAGGTACATGGATAGTCGAGGGTACAGGTACAACGTTATTGGGGAGGTACATGGATAGTCGAGGGTACGGGTACAACGTTATTGGGGAGGTACATGGATAGTCGAGGGTACGGGTACAACGTTATTGGGGAGGTACATGGATAGTCGAGGGTACGGGTACAACGTTATTGGGGAGGTACATGGATAGTCGAGGGTACGGGTACAACGTTATTGGGGAGGTACATGGATAGTCGAGGGTACAGGTACAACGTTATTGTGGAGGTACATGGATAGTCGAGGGTACAGGTACAATGTTATTGTGGAGGTACATGGATAGTCGAGGGTACGGGTACAACGTTATTGGGGAGGTACATGGACATTCGAGGATACAGGTACAACGTTATTGGGGAGGTACATGGATAGTCGAGGGTACGGGTACAACGTTATTGGGGAGGTACATGGATAGTCGAGGGTACAGGTACAACGTTATTGGGGAGGTACATGGATAGTCGAGGGTACAGGTACAACGTTATTGGGGAGGTACATGGATAGTCGAGGGTACAGGTACAACGTTATTGGGGAGGTACATGGATAGTCGAGGGTACAGGTACAACGTTATTGGGGAGGTACATGGATAGTCGAGGGTACAGGTACAACGTTATTGGGGAGGTACATGGATAGTCGAGGGTACAGGTACAACGTTATTGGGGAGGTACATGGATAGTCGAGGGTACAGGTACAACGTTATTGGGGAGGTACATGGATAGTCGAGGGTACAGGTACAACGTTATTGGGGAGGTACATGGATAGTCGAGGGTACAGGTACAACGTTATTGGGGAGGTACATGGATAGTCGAGGGTACAGGTACAACGTTATTGGGGAGGTACATGGATAGTCGAGGGTACAGGTACAACGTTATTGGGGAGGTACATGGATAGTCGAGGGTACAGGTACAACGTTATTGGGGAGGTACATGGATAGTCGAGGGTACAGGTACAACGTTATTGGGGAGGTACATGGATAGTCGAGGGTACAGGTACAACGTTATTGGGGAGGTACATGGATAGTCGAGGGTACAGGTACAACGTTATTGGGGAGGTACATGGATAGTCGAGGGTACGGGTACAACGTTATTGGGGAGGTACATGGATAGTCGAGGGTACAGGTACAACGTTATTGGGGAGGTACATGGATAGTCGAGGGTACATGAACAACGTTATTGGGGAGGTACATGGATAGTCGAGGGTACAGGTACAACGTTATTGGGGAGGTACATGGATAGTCGAGGGACATGAACAACGTTATTGGGGAGGTACATGGATAGTCGAGGGTACGGGTACAACGTTATTGGGGAGGTACATGGATAGTCGAGGGTACAGGTACAACGTTATTGGGGAGGTACATGGATAGTCGAGGGTACGGGTACAATGTTATTGGGGAGGTACATGGATAGTCGAGGGTACAGGTACAACGTTATTGGGGAGGTACATGGATAGTCGAGGGTACAGGTACAACGTTATTGGGGAGGTACATGGATAGTCGAGGGTACGGGTACAACGTTATTGGGGAGGTACATGGATAGTCGAGGGTACGGGTACAACGTTATTGGGGAGGTACATGGATAGTCGAGGGTACGGGTACAACGTTATTGGGGAGGTACATGGATAGTCGAGGGTACAGGTACAACGTTATTGGGGAGGTACATGGATAGTCGAGGGTACAGGTACAACGTTATTGGGGAGGTACATGGATAGTCGAGGGTACAGGTACAACGTTATTGGGGAGGTACATGGATAGTCGAGGGTACAGGTACAACGTTATTGGGGAGGTACATAGATAGTCGAGGGTACGGGTGCAACGTTATTGGGGAGGTACATGGATAGTCGAGGGACATGAACAACGTTATTGGGGAGGTACATGGATAGTCGAGGGACATGAACAACGTTATTGGGGATGTACATGGATAGTCGAGGGACATATACAACGTTATTGGGGAGGTACATGGATAGTCGAGGGTACGGGTACAACGTTATTGGGGAGGTACATGGATAGTCGAGGGACATGAACAATGTTATTGGGGAGGTACATGGATAGTCGAGGGTACAGGTACAACGTTATTGGGGAGGTACATGGATAGTCGAGGGTACAGGTACAATGTTATTGGGGAGGTACATGGATAGTCGAGGGTACGGGTACAACGTTATTGGGGAGGTACATGGATAGTCGAGGGACATGAACAACGTTATTGGGGAGGTACATGGATAGTCGAGGGTACGGGTACAACGTTATTGGGGAGGTACATGGATAGTCGAGGGTACAGGTACAACGTTATTGGGGAGGTACATGGATAGTCGAGGGTACAGGTACAACGTTATTGGGGAGGTACATGGATAGTCGAGGGACATGAACAATGTTATTGGGGAGGTACATGGATAGTCGAGGGACATGAACAACGTTATTGGGGAGGTACATGGATAGTCGAGGGTACGGGTACAACGTTATTGGGGAGGTACATGGATAGCAGAAGTTCGAGGCATTTACAGCATCACTGATTGGGGTTCAATGCCCACCACTGTCTACAGGGAGTCTGTACATCCTCCGCCTCACTGCATAGGTTTCCTCCGTGAGCTCCCATGCCCCAAACGACATACGGGTTAGGGTCAGTAAGTTGTGGACATGCTATGTCTGTGCCGGAAATGTGGTGACCCTTGCCGGCTCCACCCAATCCGCCCTCGGAATGTGTGGGTCGATATAAAGCCAATCTTTATTTTCAATCTCTTGAAATGTTTACAGTCTACGCCCTGCCTTGCTAACCCCTACAGATACAAGGAAGTCATTAATATGCAGAGATACTATCAATAACGTGAATTATAACACGGACACCACGGCAGCCTCGTGGTTAGCGCGACACTATTACTGCTGGGGGCGTCGGAGTTCAGAGTTCGATTCCGATATCGTCTGTCAGGAGTCTGTCTGTCCTCCCTATGGAGGGTGCGTGTGTGTTCCAGCTGCACTCCCCAGTCCAGAGATGTGCTGGTCAGTGGGGTTAACTGGTCATTGTCAACTGTCCTGTGACTAGGCTCGGGTTCAATACGTGGGTTACAGGGCACCATGGCAGGAAGGGCTGCTAGGGCCTGTTCAGTGCTGGATTTCAGTAAATATTATTAACAATATTTGTACTTTTTTGTGCTGCATTGGATCCAGAGTACCCTGGACTTGATGGGCAGAAGGGCCTGTTCTCGTGCTGTATGTTTCAATGACTCCATGACTGGTATTCTCGTGGGGCTGGGGGCCTCGGCAGAGGGGAGGGAGTGCTGTGCCCTCGGAAGGGCGGGGGGGAGGGAGGGATGGAAGGGTCAGGAAGTACTTACAGAAGCAGAGGAAGAGGGTGTCCACACACATGTTGTATACACTGAAAAATCCCTGCGCGATCATGTACGAGCCAACCACGAGAGTCTGCGGAACAACACGAGCGTTAGTTAACCGTGCGGCCCCTATATGCCAATGACAGGATAAGACCACAAGGCTATAAGAACAGAATTAAGCCATTCAGCCCATTGAGTCTGATCCACCATCCAATGATTTATTAACCATCTCAACCCCACTCTCCCGCCTTCTCCCCATAACCTTTGACACCCTGACCAATCAAGAATGTATCAACCTCTGCTTTAAATATACCCAACGAATTGGCCCTCACAGCCGTCTACGGCAATGAATTCCATAGATTCACCATTCCTTTGGCTAAAGAAACTCCTTCTCATCTCTGTTTTAAAGGGACATTCTTCGGTTCTGAGGCAATGCCACCTGGTCCTCGGCTCTCCCACCACAGGAAACATCCTCTCCACCTCCACTCTATGGAGGCCTTTCACCATTCGACAGGTTTCAATGAGATCACCACCCCTCCCCACTTCTTCCTCACTCCGGTGAGTACAGGCCCAGAGCCATCAAATGCTCCTCATTATCTGGGGTCATTCTTGTGAACCTCCTGTGGACCGAGGTCAGATGTAGAGGGAGGTGGGTGGGGGAGGGGAGCTGAGAGGTGGAAGAGGTAAAGGGTTGAAGAAGGAGGAGAGAAGAGTGGACCAGGGGAGAAAGTGAAGGAGGAGGGGCAGCAGAGGGAGGTGAGGGGTAGGTGAAGAGAACAGAAGGGGTAAGAGGGAAACCAGAATGGAGAATCAAAAAATGAGAGAAGAGGGAGGCGATAAACTACCGGGAGTTAGACAGATCAATGTTCATGTCGTCAGGTTGGAGGCCACCCAGGCAGAGTATAAGATGTTGCTCCTCCCCCGAGAGAGGGCTCATCGCAGCAGTAGAGGAGGCCACGGACTGACATGTCAGAACGGGAATGGAGTTGGGAGTAAAATGGTTAGCCACCAGGAAATTCTTTTTGCCGATGGAGCAGAGGTGCTCGACAGAGCGGTGTCCCGATCTCTGTCGGGTCTCACCAGGGTGAAGGAGGCCAAGTTGGCAGCACTGGATACGGCAGACAACCTGAACGGATTTGCCAGGGAGGTGGTGCCTCACTTCATCACATATGTCCGTGATAATCAACCTGAATTTGATTCTGTGTCTGAACTCTTACTATGTATGTTTCTGAATGGCTTTGTGTGTTTACTAAGGCTCTCCATCTGTAGGCTAAAGGAAATTGACACAGTCTCAGGTCAGAGAGAAACTGGGACACCTCCGAGCACCTCCGCTCCTTTGCCGTCTATCACCTCCCAGCTTCTTGCTTCATGTGCCCCCACCCCAACCCACCTGGTTTCACCTCTCACCTTTTAGTTTGCACTCCTTCCCCTCCCCCATCTTTCCCCTTTCCCTCCCTCATCTTCCCCTTCCCCATCTTCCTCCTTCCCCTCTTCATCTTCCCCTTCCCCTCTTCATCTTCCCCCTTCCCCATCTTTCCAATTCCCCTCCCCCAGCTTCCCCCTTTCCCCACCCCATCTTCCACCTTCCCCCATCTTCCCCCCTTCTCCTCCCCATCTTTCCCCTTCCTCTCCCCATCTTCCCCCCTTCTCCTCTCCCCATCTTCCCCCCTTCTCCTCTCCCCATCTTCCCCCCTTCCCCTCTCCCCATCTTCCTCCTTCCCCTGCCCCCGATGAAGGGTCTTGGCCCGAAAAGTCGACTGTTTATTCATTTCCGCCGATGCTGAGTCCCTGCAGCGTCTGGTGTGGCTGCCCTGGTGTCTGGTGTTGTGTAGCAGCCGTACAATATATGACATAACTGTAATTCTGTGGAAGAAGATACGAACGTACAAACGTGTGTGCCTACCAGAATCGGAAGCCAATAGTAGTTGAGTACAGGGACCTGGAACGTCGGATTTGAGATCTTAATCCGATTAGTGAAGAAGAAGAATGCCAGGACGCCTGGAAAGAGGGAGAGGGTCATACACCACCTCAATCACTCAGCCGCACTCTGACCGGTAGTAACGACCATGGCAAGGGTGACCCCAGGATCGATGAGAGCTAACGCTTTCACTAATGCCCCTCGGGGAGGTGTAAACTGCCTTCCTTACCCAGTCTGGCTCAACCCAGACTACGCGAGGTCTGCAAACCAAGCCCATGGGGTCAGACTGGCTGAGTTCCTGCCCGCTATGCTGCTGGTGTTTAAGGCAGCGATGGAGGTCCTCCATCTCCTGCTGTCACCGTGCTCAGGGCTCGCCCCATCATACCAGGAGCTTCCTCTTGCTTCTCACTACTGTCAGCCATGCAGGTGCCAGGCGGAGACTCAGGAATACTGTCGCACTCAGATGTAGAAGCATTATCCATTCCCGTTCCTGTAACGGTTTCATCTTCCCAGTCAGGGTTGTTAGCCCTGAGATGAACCCCCAAACCCGGAGGATCAGTGGGCCACTCTTAGTCTGGCCTCTACCCTTTGACCTGGTTGGTATGGGTGACCCCACCAAGGCCATGACTCCAGCCAGCATAGCTCTACACCCTACGACAGGGCTGTGGTCCTCCTGGAGGCCTGGTGCCAGACAAGAGAGGTGAGGGAGCCAGGAGGGGCACCAATAAGGGTCTTTTGCCCAGAGGAGGGGAGTCTAAAACAAGAGGGCGTAGGCTACAGACGAGGAGGGAGAGATGTGTAACTGATCTGACGGGCAAGTTTTCCCAGTCGGAAGGAGGTGAGAACACAGAATGAGCTATTGGGGGGAGTGGGAGAGACGGATACGATTACATTTGTAAAACATTTAGACCGCTACATGGATTAGAATGGTTTCGAGGTTCAAAGTAGATGTATTTCTTCAGGTGGTCATAGGCCAGGGTCTGAGGGACCCAAACCATGCTGGAATCGGACAGAAGGACTCGGATTGAGAGTCCCAGACTGAACCGGACACAAACCAAGGGTCCGAGACTGCGCCAGACTCAGTAACTCACCCACTCCACCGACAACCAACAGCTTCCCAAAGAACAGCAGCAGGTCGGTCATCTTATCAAGGACCACCACCCTGGGAGGGTCAGAAAACACGGAGCAGGTCACTCTCCTTCCACCAGGAACAGCGGATCCCACCTCCACAGTCCAGTGCAGGCCTTCCCTCCACAGCAGGGAGGGAGGGGGAGGCCCGGCCTCACAGTATTCCAGATACCTTGGGGAACTCCAGATGGAGCCGGTCTCCGCTGACCACATCTGGACAGCTGGGTCCATGTCAGAGCAAGCACCCCTCTTGTTCCCTCCACCCCACCCTCTTTCCATAACCTGGTCTGTCTCCACCCATTCCCTTTCCCCCTGCCCCTCTCTTGCCCTCCTCCTCCCCTCATCCTCTCTTTCCCTCCCTCACCCTCTCTTTCTCTCCTTCCCCCTTCCTTCTCTCTCTCCAACCCCCTCTCTCCCCCACACTCCCTGTCCCCTCTCCTTCCCTCCCTTCCCCCTCCCCCCTCCCCCTCTCTCCCCTTCCCCCCTCACCCTCTCCTCTCTCACCCTCCCCCTCTCTCACCCCTCCCCTTCCCACCCCTCTCTTCTCCCCCACACTCCCTGTCCCCTCTCCTTCCCTCCCTTCTCCTCTTTCTCCCTCTCTCAAAGTCCCTCCCTTCCCCCTCTCACCCTCTCCCCTCTATCCCTCTCCACCCCTACCCCCTCCCCTTCCCACCCCTCCTGTCACCCCCTTCCCCCTCTCCTCCCCCTCCCCACCCCCTCCCTCCCCCTCTCTCTCCCCTCCCCTCCCCTCCCACTCTCTGTCTTTCTCCCCTTCCACTCCCTCTGCATCCTTTGCACACTCTTCACGCTCCCTCACTCCGTTCCCTTCTCGCTCCCCCCACCCCCCGTACCCCTTCCGTCCCTTCCCATAGTCGCCAGGCAGTGACTTCACTTCGGCTGATGATTACAAAACCCGTTTGACGGAGACACGTCACTCCCGACGGAGGGTTAAACCCATACGAGACTCGGGGGTCCGACGACAGCCCCAGAATCGGACCCAGCCCCTCACCGGACAGGGAAGTGAGGTGGCAGGGGTGGGGGGAGCGAGGGCTGGGTCCTCAGCTTGAGGGTGGGGAGGAGGGGTCTCACCTGACGATGTTCCTCATCAGCAGCTTGAAGGCGTTCTTGGCTGAAACGCAGAAGTTCTTGCCATACACTGCGATCTACAGAGAGAGGGGGAGGGAGGGGTTAAAGTAACAGACGGAGCCCACCCACCCATCTGTCCGTGTCTGTTTCCACTCCCCGCACATTTCCATTCCACAGTAGCCCAGAGCACTTCCATTCACCCCTACGTTGGGAATATTTCTTGTTTACCCATCCACCTCCCCCCAGCTTGACCAGCAGAACTGGACCATCAAGTCTGCTCCACCATTCCATCATGGCAGACTGATGTTACCCCTCAGCCCCATTCTCCTCCCCTGTAATCTTACATGCTCAGGCTAACCAAGAACCTACCGCCATCCATTTTAAATACACCCAATGACTTGGCCTCCACAGCCACCTGTGGCAATGAATTCCACAGATTTACCACCCTCTGGCTAAAGAAATTCCTCCTCATCTCTGTTCTAAAGGGATGTCTCTCTGTTCTGAGCCTGTGCCCTCTGACCCTAGACTCCCCCACTGTAGAAACATCCTCTCCACTCCACTCTACCTCGGCCTTTCAATGAGATTCACCCACCCCCCACCCCCAGCATTCTTCTAAGCTCCAGCGAGTTAGACCCAGAGCCACCAAACACCCCTCACGCATTAACCCTTTCATTTCGTTCCTGGGATTAATCTTACGAACCTCCTCTGGACCCTCTCAATACCAGCACATCTTTTCTGAGAAGGACTCCACCTAAGGCTGCTCACAATGCTCGCAGTGCAGTCTGACCAAATGCCTTATAAAGCCTCAGCATCACCTCTTTGTGTTTATAGTCTAGCCCTCTCAACACTGCGTTTGCCTTCCTCACCACAGTCTCTGCCTGCAGATGAACCTGTAGGCAATCCTGCACAAGGACTGCCAAATCCCTTTGCCAATCTACTCCCTCCGCCCTCACCTCCCCCTCCCCTGATCCCCCCCACTCCCCTCACCATGATGTAGGCGTTGCGGTTCAGAAACTTGATGAACTTTTCAAGGCACCAGAAGCAACATTTGAGACAGCACATCACGAATCGGGTGACTGGGTTCTGTGCGCCTGCAGGGGGAGAGGTGAAGCATTGACTCAGGAGGGGCATCTCACCGCTCTGGGTGTGCGTGTGTGCGTGTGTGTGTATGTCTGTGTGAACGTGAGAGGACACGAGGGACAGGGACAGCAAGACCCCTGTGGAGGTAGATTCTTGCTTGAAGGATGTAGCTTAGGCGTTTCTCAATGGAATTGTGCTCTGCACTGCAGAAGGCCATTCAACCCATTGTGTCTGTGCTAGCTCTGTGGAAGAGACCGATCGGTCCCACTCTCTGTTCCTTTCCCACACCCCCGTCCAAATCTGAATCCGACTCTCCCTTCAACCTTCCCCATCCTGAAGAATGGTTTCGGCCTGAAGTGTCGACAGTTTACTCCTCTCCTTAGATGCTGCCCGACCAGCTGTGTCCCTCCAGTATTTTGAGTGTGTTGCTCTAGGCTTCTGACGTCTGCCGAATCCCTTGTGTTTAACCGATCTCTGAACTCTCTCTATTGACCCCAGCCGCTCATCTGCCACCCCACAGGCCCACCCGTTCCCCTCCTCAGTAGTCAGTGCAGTGGGTTCTTACTTTTCAGCTTGTGGTCCAGATACTCGAGGATGATGCGGATGAGCTGTATGATGGTTAGGATGAGGGCTCCGAAAGCCAGCGACCCGGTGTGATATCTGAAAGGAAGCAATGCAACTTCAAAGTCTCATGCCTTGTGTCTCCTTGTGAATATACACTCACGTGCACTCACACACTCAGACACAGACACTTTAAATTACTCGAAGATGTATCTAATTCTTCCCTCTTACACAACCCTCCATTTTCCCTTCATCCGTGTGCCTATCTAAGAGATTCTTAAATGTTACCAATGTATCTGCCTCTACCACCATCATTTTCTGTGTTAAAAAAACTACCCCTGACATCTCCCTATGCATTCCTCCAATCACCTTAAGATCATACCTCCCCATATGAGCCGTTTTCACCCTGGGAAACACACTCTGGCTGTCCACTCAGTCTATGTCTTATCATCTCCTAGATCTCTGTCAAGTCACCTTATCTCTCTGAAGACGAAGGCCCTAGAACACTCAACCAGTCCTGATAGAACATAGAACATAGAATAGTACAGCACAGTACAGGCCCTTCGGCCCACAATGTTGTGCCGACCCTCAAACCCTGCCTCCCATATAAGCCCCCACCTTAAATTCCTCCATATACCTGTCTAGTAGTCTCTTAAACTTCACTAGTGTATCTGCCTCCACCACTGACTCAGGCAGTGCATTCCACGCACCAACCACTCTGAGTAAAAAACCTTCCTCTAATATCCCCCTTGAACTTCCCACCCCTTACCTTAAAGCCATGTCCTCATGTATTGAGCAGTGGTGCCCTGGGGCAGAGGCGCTGGCTATCCACTCTATCTATTCCTCTTATTATCTTGTACACCTCTATCATGTCTCCTCTCATCCTCCTCCTCTCCAAAGAGTACAGCCCTAACTCCCTTAATCTCTGATCATAATGCATACTTTCTAAACCAGGCAGCATCCTGGTAAATCTCCTCTGTACCCTTTTCAATGCTTCCACATCCTTCCTATAGTCAGGTGAGATAGTAAAATAAGACATGCTCACTAATCCAGGCAGCATCCTGGTAAATCTCCTCTGAACCCTCTATAAAGCTTTGTGTTTTTCTTTCTTTCTCTCTTTCACCCTCACTGGCTCACTCACATCCAACCGCTCCTCGCAAGACAACCAGCCGCTGCAGGTGTTAGTCTGAAACTCTGGACCTACACAACACCTGGTCACAAAATCTCCCCCCACCTCTCGATGACTGGCAAGGCTCGGTGGGTCAGAGGGGCCTGTTCTACTCCAAATAAATGAATAACTCACTTGTGATTAGTGGCCCCGTTATCTTGTACTTCTCCATCAAGTCCCCTCTCATCCTCCTTCGCTTCAGAGAGTCATGTCCTAGCTCGCTCAACCTACCCTCATAGGACATGCTCTCCAATCCAGACAGCATCCTGATCAATCTCCACCGCACCCTTTCTAAAGCTTCCACATCCTTCCTGTAATATTAAGACCAGAACCGAACCCAATACTTCCAAGTGTGGTCTAACCAGGGTTTTAGAGAGCTGCGACATCACCTCACAACCCTGGGACTCAGTGCCCCGACTAACGAAGGCCAACACACCGTGCACCTGCTGAACCACCCTATCAACTTGCACGGCTTTGAGGATCTATGAATTTTAAATTTAAAGAAAAAAAGAAGAGGCTGTGGCTGTAAGAACCTGCCGTTCCAGACAACATGAGCGTTGATGGGCTGGGCCCCATGGTTTGATTAGGAGTCAATGCCTTCAATAAATGATGATCCAGAAGGCAGCAACACCAGTCAGTCAGCCAAACAGTAATACAAGAGTTAGCACAATGCTGTACAGCGCCTGTGATCACCATCCGTGTTCATTTCCCGTTGCTGTCCTTAAGGAGTTTATATGTCCTCCCAGTGACTATGTGGATTTTCTACGTGCTCTGGTTTCATAGAAGCATAGAAAACCTACAGCACAATACAGGCCCTTCGGCCCACAAAGCTGTGCCGAACATGTACTTACTTCAGAAATTACCTAGGGTTACCCATAGCCCTCTATTTTTCTGAGCTCCATGTACCTATCTAGGAGTCTCTTAAAAGACCCTATCGTATCCACCTCCACCACCGTTGCTGGCAGCCCATTCCACCCACTCACCACTCTCTGCGTAAAAAACTTACCCCTGACATCTCCTCTGTACCTACTTCCAAGCACCTTAAAACTGTGCCCTCTCGTGCTAGCCATTTCAGCCCTGGGAAAAAGCCCCTGACTATCCACACGATCAATGCCTATCATCATCTCATACACCTCCACCTGGTTACTTCTCATCCTCGGTCACTCCAAGCAGAAAAGGCCGAGTTCACTCAACCTATTCTCATAAGATATGCTCCCCAATCCAGGCAACATCCTTGTAAATCTCCTCTGCACCCCCACATCCTTCCTGTAGTGAGGCGACCAGAACTGAGCACAGTACTCCAAGTGGGGTCTAACCAGGGTCCCACACAGCTGCAATGTCACCTCTCGGCATTTCCTCCCACGTGTCAAAGTGTTAGGGTTAGGTAGTGTGGTCGTGCTATGTTGGTGTTGGAAGCGCGGAAAAGGCCCTTACAGACTTTCGAACTGCGCCACATAGCAACCCCCAAATTAATCCTCGCCTAATCACGGGACAATTTACAATAACCAATTTGCCTGCCAACCGGGACATCTTTGGAACGTGGGAGGAAACCGGAGCACGTGGAGAAACCCAGGCGATCACGGGGAGAACGTACAAATGTCTTACCGGCACAGCGGGAACTGAACCTGGGTCGCGGGCACTGTAACACATTGCGCTAACTACACAACCGTGCCACACCATCTTCAGACGGCGTTGGCTGTTGACAAAAGTGTCGCATTTCAGTGGGACTTTGATCTACATGTGACAAATAAAGCCACTCTTTCTCATTATCTTTAAACTCAGCAAGCGATGGGGGGGAATATGTTCCTCACCTGAGGGTACGCATGAAGGAACCAGACACTGGGAAGTAGGGGATGTCCTGAGGCTTTTTGAAGGCCCAGTAGTAGGAGGCGAAGGCTCCGGCCAGGGTGCACTGCCCCAGGGCAATGACGAAGTTAATGCACCACAGGAAGCCGATGATGTTGTAGATCTGCAGCTGGAAGAGGTTGCGCTGGAGGATACCCTCTTCATTGTACTTGTAGAAGGCGCACTTCACCGTGTCACAGCTGTACGCCGACGCGTTGAAGGTCTGGACGGGAGGACGAAAGGGGTGGTTAGTCTGTCCCATCTTCCCAGGTTAACTCTGCCATGGACTGTCCCAAGCCCAGCTGCGAAACGGGAGGGATCAGGCACGGGACTCCCAACCCCGTCCCATAAAAACCCAGAGCTCCAGAAACGCCCGCAGAGGCTGCAGAGACCTTGTCCCTGGGAGGGGGAGGATCCTCCTCTGGAAGATGTATGAAGCTATGTCGTGAAAGTCACAACTCTGTGGGAGCCTCAGGAACAATCCCTTGAGTGGCCCAGGGCAGGACAGAGCGCTCTGGGGGGCTGAAGATGCCCCAGCGGAGGCGATGGGCTTATGAAGAAAGAAGACCCTTCCAGATTGTCCATGCTCCCTCCCAGGGGCACACCATCTGTCAGCCCCATGTCACTACTCGTCCCTCAGCCCACCGCTGACTCTTCAACTTTCTTCCACTCCCTCCCTTTATTCCCCAACTTCCCCACCTCATCTACCCCCCTCCTTACACTGCCTGACATCACACTGCAACTGAGCTCGCACCACTCCCCTCGGTCACCAGTTCGGTTTCTTGGAGAATGGGACTACCCTGGGAGCCCCCCACAAAACCCTCATGGTAGAGCAGAGTACAGATCCTTTGTTAAATGATGTTGGGCACACCTTTTAACCTACTCCAAGATCAGTCTCACGATACCCTCCACATCGACGGAAGAAAAACGGAGGCGACAGAGGAGGGAAGGGTTAGAGTCAGGCAGTTGAGAACATTGGCCCAAGACTGTAAGCGAAAGGACCTGTACTGTGCTGTAGTGTTCTATGTCCTGTAACCATGCACAGAGGGAGAGGAGACTTGGGGGGAGTGGGGGATAAGGCTGCAGGGGGTCTGTTAACTGAATGGGTTTAAGGAAGGGAGGAATGGGAGATGAGGAATGGTTTTAAGGAAGCTCAAGGAGATGAGGAATGAGTTTAAGGAGACTTAGGGAGGAGTGGGGCATGATGAATGGGTTTAAGGAGATTCAGAGAGGAGTGGGGGATGAGGCTCCAGGTTGTCTGTTAACTGAATGAGTTTAAGGAAGGGAGGAATGGGAGATGAGGAATGGGTTTAAGGAGACACAGGGAGGAGTGGGGCATGAGGAATGGGTTGAAGGAGATTCAGAGAGGAGTGGGGGATGAGGAATGAATTTATGGAGACTTGGGTGTGGGGGGAGGAATGGGTTTATGGAGACTCAGGGAGGAGTTCAGGATGAGGAATGGGTTTAAGGAAACTCAGAGGACTGGTGGTTATGGAATGGGTGAAGGAATTGCTTACGGGATTTAAGGATTGTTAAATTGTTTTATTGGCAGTGCCTCTATTTCCTCAGCGTTTGTGAAGATTCAACCTGACACCTAAAACTCCAACAAACTTCTGTCGATGTGGGGTTGAGAGTATATTGACTGGCTATGCCACAGCCTGGTGTGCAAAGACAATGCCCTCGAACGGAAAATCCTGTGGATACAGCCCAGTCCTTCATAGGGAAAGCCTCCCTCATATTGAGCACGTCTGTGAGGAGTGCTGTCGCAGGAAAGCAGCATCCAAGATCAACACCCTCCACCCCGGCCATGCTCTCTTCTCACTGCTGTACCAGGTTCAGGAACAGTCACTACCCCTCAACTGTCAGGCTCCTGAACCAAAAGCGATAGCTTCACTCAGCTTCACCTGGCCCATCACTGAATTGCTCCCACAACCACTTTCAAGGACTTTTCATCTCATCTTCTCAATATTCATTGCTTATTTAATTAGTATTATTTTTCTTTTGTATTTTCACACTGGCTGTTTGTGCATCCTGTTGGATACGGTCTTCCATTGATTCCATCGTGTTTCCTGGATTTACTGAGTATGCCCACAAGAAAATAAATCTCAGTTTCACATAGTGACGTAGTTGTTCTTTGATGATAAATTTACTTTGACCTTGGAACACATACTGAGGGACACTGAAAATGTCTTGCATGTCATCCATACAGACCAGTGCATTGAGGTCAAACAAGGGAAGACAGTAACAGAATGCAGAAAAAGTGCTACAGTTTCTGGAGAAGGTACACTTTACAGGGCTGGAGTCCCAGGTTACGGGGCTCACACTGTCAATGAGGGGGGCGTTGGGCTGGGAGGGAGCGGAGGTCAGAACTGAATCTACGTACTTCGATTGTGATCTCCCAACACAAATCTTCCCTCCTTCATTGAAAGAGTGCAGCAAAAGTTGACGAGGATGTTGCTGGCAATTGAGGACCTGAGTTACGGGGAAAGGGAATAGGTTTGGATTTTATTTCCTAGAGCGAGTGAGAATGAGGGGAGATTCGATGGAGGTTTTCAGAAGTAAGAGAGGTATCGATGGCGTAAAGAGACACGGACGCTTTCCACTGAGGTTGGGTGAGATGAGAACTATAGGTAGGTTAAAGGCGAAAGGTGAACTGTTTCAGGGGAACCTGAGGGGGAACTTCTTCACTCAAATGCAGTTTTGATTTCAACATTTAAGGGAAGTTTTGATGAGTACATGAATGGGAGGGGTATGGTCCAGGTGCAGTCAATGGGACGAGGCAGATTAATAGTCTGGCATGAACTATTGTAAATGGCTGAATACTTGGTAGTGTGGAGGAGCAAAGGGATCTGGGGTCCACAGATCCCTGAAGGTTGCCTCACAGGTGGATAGGGTAGTTAAGAAAGCTTATGGGGTGTTAGCTTTCATAAGTCGAGGGATAGAGTTTAAGAGTCGCGAGGTAATGATGCAGCTCTGTAAAACTCTGGTGAGGCCGTACTTGGAGTACTGTGTCCAGTTCTGGTCACTTCACTATAGGAAGGATGTGGAAGCATTGGAGAGGGTACAGAGGAGATTTACCAGGATGCTGCCTGGTTTAGAAAGTATGCATTATGATTAGAGATTAAGGGAGCTAGGGCTTTAGTCTTTGGAGAGAAGGAGGATGAGAGGAGACATGATAGAGGTGTACAAGATAATAAGAGGAATAGATAGAGTGGATAGCCAGTGCCTCTTCCCCAGGGCACCACTGCTCAATACAAGAGGACATGGCTTTAAGGTAAGGGGTGGGAAGTTCAAGGGGGATATTAGAGGAAGGTTTTTCACTCAGAGAGTGGTTGGTGCGTGGAATGCACTGTCTGAGTCAGTGGTGGAGGCAGATACACTAGTGAAGTTTAAGAGACTACTAGACAGGTATATGGAGGAATTTGAGGTGGGGGGTTATATGGGAGGCAGGGTTTGAGGGTCAGCACAACATTGTGGGCCGAAGGGCCTGTACTGTGCTGTGCTGTACTGTTCTATGTCTATGTTCTATGGAGTCGATGGGCCAAAGGGCCTGTTTCTGTGTTGTAGTGCTCTGTGACTCTTTGACCTCCGAGGGCCTGGAGGAACTCAGTGAGGAGGGATGGGAGACTCTGAAAATCGTGGCTGTGGAGGTGGACCAGCCATCCACAGAAACGTAGAAACAGCCAGACGTTTGGATGGAGCGGTGGGAAGATCGGTGGAGGGGCCGGTGGCGTTGAACAGGCAGATCGTCTGCAGAGGGACTCGGACAAATTCGGTCAGGCACTTCGTTAGGAGGAATAGAGGCATAGACTGTTTTCCAAAAGGGCAGAAAATTCAAAAATCACCTGTGCAAAGGGATCTGGGAGTCCTTATGCGGAATTCCTAAAGTTAACTTGCAGGTTGAGTCAGTGGTAAGGAAGGCGAATGCAATGTTAGTATTCATTTCGAAAGGACTAGAATATAAAAACAAGGATGTAACATTGAGACACTTGCCGTATTGTGAGCAGTTTCGGACCCCTCATCTCAGAAAAGATGTGCTGGCACTGGACAGGGTCCAGACAAAGGTCACTAGAATGATCTCGGGCATAAAAGGGTTAATTTATGAAGAGCATTTGATGTTTCTGTACCTGTACTTGTTGGAGTTTGCAAGAATTGCGGGGGGGGGGTGGTTCACTGAAAACTATTGAATATTGAAAGTAGTTGCGGTGAAGATGTTTCTTATAGTGGGGGGAGTCTAGGACCAGAGGGCACAGCTTCAGAATAAAGGGACGTCCCTTTAGAACAGAAATGAAGAGGAATTTCTTTAGCCAGAGGTTGTGAATCTGTGGAATTCATTGCCACAGGTGGCTGTGGAGGCCAGGTCATTGGGCATATTTAAGGGGGAGGTTGATAGGTTCTTGATTGATCATGGTGTCAGTGGTTACGGGGAGAAGGCAGGAGAATGGGGTTGAGAGGGATAATAAATCAGCCATGATAGAATAGTGGAGCCGATTCGATCTCTGCTCCTGTTTTATGGCCCCATGGAAACACTGGAAGGCTCGAAACATTCATTGTTTTGCTCAACCTGCTCAGTGTTTCTGATAGTTTCAGCTCCCGGTGCCTGCAGTATTTCTGTTTTCCTTTTCTATGCATTATTAGATCCAGAACCCTCCCTTTGCCCCCCCCCCCGAAACCTGCTTTCATCCTCCTCCCTCAGGAGGGAACCAAAATATTCCATAGGCCTCTTCCAGCGCAGCATCGGGTCCAACTTGTCAACCACCTCAGTGTTCCCCCGGTTCCCGTCAGAGGGGACCCTCTCCTCCCAGAGGCGAAGGCCAGAGGTCAGGGAAGGTCAACGCCAGCGGACAGGGCAGCACGGCAGCGTAGCGGCTAGCAAAACGCTCGACAGTGCCAGTATTCAGCGGTCCAGGTTGAATTTCCGCCACCGTCTGCGAGGCATTTGTGCATTCCTCCTGCGTGGCAGCGTGGATTTGCTCCGGGTGCTCCTGCTTCCTCCCACGTTTCAAACAAGTATGGGTTGGGCTACGTAAGTCGTAGGCATGCTACGTTGGCAATGGAGGTGTGTGACACTTGTGGGCCGCCAGCACACACTTGGTGGTAAACGACGCACTTTACTGTAGGTTTCGATGTACATGTGGCAAATAAAGCAAATTTAATCTTATATAAATTGATACACACAAAATGTTGGAGCCCTGATGAAGGGTCTCGGCCTGAAACGTCGACGGTTTACTCTTTTCCCTAGATGCCGAGTTCCTCCAGCATTTTGTGTGTGTCGCTCTGAATTTCCAGCATCGACCGAATCCCCCTGTTTCGACTCTCACCTGATCTAATGTCACCAGGCCTCATGCAGAGCGACCGGCGGCCGGTCAGGACACTCACCATTGGGCTGCAGCTTTCGTTCCCCAGGATCGAGGCACATGCGGGTGTGGCTTTGCCGACACTGACAACCCGGTAGAGTGGCTGCCCTGACGTAGCGAGGTATCTAATCATCGATGAGGTTAAGGAAACACGTACAATCAGAATCAGGTTGATACCACGAACAAACTGCATGTTGTGAAATTTGTTTTGTGGCATTAGTACAATGCGGTATGCAGTTATAGGAACTGTAAATTACAGTAAACATATAAAATAAAAAGTTAAATTAAATAAATAGTTCAAAAAGAGGAAAAAGAAGTAGTGAGGTAGAGTTCAATGGGTTCATTGTCCATTCAGAAATCTGATGGCGGAGGGGAAGAAGCAGCTCCTGAAACATTGAGTGTGTGTCTTCAGGCTCCTGTACTTCCTCCCTGATGCTAGCAATGAGAAGAGGGTATGTCCTGGGTAATGGGGATTCTCAGTTCAACCAGGAGAAGTGTGAGGTGGTACACTTTGGAAGGACAAACTCCAAGGCAGAGTACAAAGTAAATGGCAGGATACTTGGTAGTGTGGAGGAGCAGAGGGATCTCGGGGTACATGTCCACAGATCCCTGAAAGTTGCCTCACAGGTGGATAGGGTAGTTAAGAAAGCTTATGGGGTGTTAGCTTTCATAAGTCGAGGGATAGAGTTTAAGAGTTGCGAGGTAATGATGCAGCTCTATAAAACTCTGGTTAGGCCACACTTGGAGTATTGTGTCCAGTTCTGGTCACCTCACTATAGGAAGGATGTGGAAGCATTGGAAAGGGTACAGAGGAGATTTACCAGGATGCTGCCTGGTTTAGAGAGTATCCATTATGATCAGAGATTAAGGGAGCTAGGGCTTTACTCTTCGGAGAGAAGGAGGATGAGAGGAGACATGATAGAGGTGTACAAGATATTAAGAGGAATAGATAGAGTGGATAGCCAGCGCCTCTTCCCCAGGGCACCACTGCTCAATACATGAGGACATGGCTTTAAGGTAAGGGGTGGGAAGTTCAAGGGGGATATTAGAGGAAGGTTTTTTACTCAGAGTGGTTGGTGCGTGGAATGCACTGCCTGAGTCAGTGGTGGAGGCAGATACACTAGTGAAGTTTAAGAGACTACTAGACAGGTATATGGAGGAATTTAAGGTGGGGAGTTATATTGGAGGCAGGGTTTGAGGGTCAGCACAATATAGTGGGCCAAAGGGCCTGTACTATGCTGTAGTATTCTATGTTCTATAGATGCTGTCTTTTTGAGACATCCCCATTTGAAGGTGTCCTGGATGCTGGCGAGGCCAGTGCCCACGATGGAGCTCGCAGAATTTGTAATTCTCTGTAGCTTGTTTCTATTCTTATGCACTGGCAGAGGTACAATGGTGGGCGGGGGAGTTGGTTGGAACTGATCAAGGGCCGAGATAACGGACCCAGGTGAAGAACAAACTCACATTGATAGCACCAGGGCCGAGGCAGCTGCAGGAGACACGTGAAAAGGGAATTACTCACTCCAAAGATCAGGAGCTTTCTCCAGAGGGGACCAGTCACAGGGAATAGTTGTTGACAAACAGTCAGCAGCCGACTCTGAAGGGAATAACGTGTTTTTCTGCTCGTGATTGGCCACTTCAGGGTGAATACTTCAAGTGTTCAGTTATGTAAGAATCACCTTCCAACCCAGTCCATCACAGGCAAAGAGCTCCCTCCCCACACCCCCCCCCACCACTAAGCACATCCAGACAGTGTTATTGCAGGACAGCAGCATCCGTCACAGGGACTCCACGAACCAGGTCACACTCTCGTCTCACTGCTGTCATCAGGCAGGAGGTACAGGAGCCCCAGGACCCACACCACCAGGGTCAGGAACAGTTATTACCCCTCAACCAGCAGGCTCTTTAATCAGAGAGAATAACTTCACTCACCCGAACACTGAACCGTTCCACAACCTATGCATTCACTTTTAAGGGCTCTTCATCTCATGCTCTTGATATGTCTTGCTCATTTGTTTATTATCATTATTATTTCTTTTCCTTTCCTTTTCTATTTGCACAGTTTGTTGTATTTTGCCCACTGGTTGTTTCTCCAACCTGTTGTGTGTGGTCTTCATCGATTCTGTTATGGGTCTTGGGGTGTATGGAGTGTCAGGGAGGGGTAGCACCTCTGGTGGGGGAACATGTCGCGTCCTTTTCAGGGCGGTTAGTCCACCTTTAGTCCCCACCTGGCACTCAGCTCTCACCTGTGGCTCCCCGTAGCTGTTTGCATGCGACAGCGGCCACACCCCGGGCAACGGCTTCGACAAGCCGGCTAATCAAACCCTCGGTGAGATAGGGAGTTGCCTATCCCAGCATGTGAAGACAGACTCCGGTGGATTGAGTGGATGAGACCAATGGAAGGTCCAACGGTCAAGAAGGTGGTCTCTGCAAGCGTCGTGGAACGTGCAGAGCAGGACAAGACACAGAAGACGTCCTGGTCATCCACTGTGCCTAGTCCCATCTCCAGCCATCTAGACTCTGTCTTGCCACTGGATCCAGATGGGAATTGGGGAGAGAGAGTGAGGCTGACGCTGCGCAACTCTCCCTCACTTAAATCCAAATCACGCGCCAGTCTCGACACCATCATAATGGTGTTGAGGTCCTCATCGACGTCAACAATGGACGGACAACAACAATATGGGTCTTGAATTTACTGCGCATGCCTGTAAGAAATTGAATCTCTGGATTTTATATGGAGACCTGCACGTACTTTGATAACAAATTTACTTTGCACTTAGAGCATTTCTGAGTGTTTAGTTGCGTAAGAATAACCTTTCATCGTGGGTAAAGCTTTCTCCACATTGACATGGAGTGCCACCACAAGAAAGCCCCTCACCGTTGAGGCTGTGCTCTCTTCTCCCAACAAGCATCAAGCAGGTAGTGGTACAGGAAACTCAGAACCCACACAGGTTCAGGAAGTTATTTCTCCCAAAGCATCGAGGTCTTGTACAGGGCCCTGGTGAGACCACACCTGGAGTACTGTGTGCAGTTTTGGTCTCCAAATTTGAGGAAGGACATTCTTGCTATTGAGGGAGTGCAGCGTAGGTTCACAAGGTTAATTCCCGGGATGGCGGGACTGTCATATGTCGAAAGATTGGAGCGACTGGGCTTGTATACTCTGGAATTTAGAAGGCTGAGAGGGGATCTTATTGAAACATATAAGATTATTAAGGGATTGGACACGCTGCAGGCAGGAAGTATGTTCCCACTGATGGGTGAGTCCAGAACCAGAGGCCACGGTTTAAGAATAAGGGGTAGGCCATTTAGAACAGAGTTGAGGAAAATCTTTTTCACCCAGAGAGTGGTGGATATGTGGAATGCTCTGCCCCAGAAGGCTGTGGAGGCCAAGTCTCTGGATGCTTTCAAGAAAGAGATGGATAGAGCTCTTAAAGGTTATGGGGATAAGGCAGGAACTGGATACTGATTGTGGATGATCAGCCATGATCACAGTGAATGGCGGTGCTGGCTCGAAGGGCTGAATGGCCTACTCCTGCACCTATTGTCTATTGTTAACTTCACTCACCACAACACTGAACTTAGTCCAAAAACCTGCAGATTTGCTCTCAAGGTCTTTCTACAACCAATGTTCTCAGCACATTTTATCTTTTGGACAATCTGTCCTTTATTTCAGAGAAACAGCATGGAACAGCCCTTCCAGGCCCAGTGAAGCTCACCGCCAGCAAGCCCAGCTACTTAATCTTAACCTAACCTGAAAGCTAACTTGCAGGTTGGGTCTGTGGTGAGGAAGGCAAATGCAATGTTTGCATTCATTACGAGAGGACTGATGAGGCTTTATAGAGCACTAGTGAGGCCTCGCTTGGAGTATTGTGAGTGGTTTTGACCACCCCCCCCCCACCAAATCTAAGGAAGGATGTGCTGACATTGGAGAGAATTGAAAGCTCACAAAAATGATTACGGAATTGAAAGGCTTGTCATATGAGAAGCATTTGATGGCTCTGGGTTTGTACTCACTGGAATTCAGAAGAATTGTTGTTGGGGGTAGGGCCTTATTGAAACCTATTGAATATTGAGAAGTCTTGATAGAGAGGACGTGGGGAGGATGTTTCCCATGGTGGGAGAGTCTAAGACCAGAGGACACAGCCTCAGAACAGAGGGATGTCCTTTTCGAATGGAGGTGAGGGGGAGCAACCCCAGAAGGCTTGGAGTCTAATCCCACTGATCGAGCAGCAGGTGTAGCTGGGAGAAGTTTGGATAATTCAGCTCCGGGACGGGTGAATGCCCAGTGAGTGTTAATTCTCACTGCTGAGCTGGGGAGAGGGGCTCTGGGGAAACTCGGACAAAAGTATTGGGAGCCCGGATGGTGTGAACCCCAAGGTCCTGAAGGAGAGTGCTCAGATGCTGTGTGGAGCTCTCCAGTGCGTCTTCAGTCTGAGTCGCAGCCTGGAAAGGGTCCTGACTGTGTGGAAAACATCATGTCTGGACCCAGTACCCAAGAAGGGCTGAACGAAAGTCTTGAATGACTACTGTCCAGTGGCCCTGACCTCACACATCATGCAGACCCTGGAGAGGCTGGTCCTGACTCACCTCCAACCCCTGGTCAGATCAGCCCTCGATCCCCTGCAGTTTGCTTACCCAGAGCACATTGGAGTCAATGATGCTGTCGTCTACCTGCTGAACAGTCTACTCCCATTTGGATAAGCAGGGCAGCCCTGTGAGGATCATGGTTTTTGATTTCTCAAGTGCATTCAATACTATACAGCCCTCATTGCTGGGGAAAAGCTCCATTCAATGCAGATTGACACTTCCACTGTATCCTGGATAACGGACGACCTGACTGGCAGACCACAGTGTGTGTGGCTTCAGGGCTGTGTGTCAGACATGGCTATAAGCAGCACTGGGGCCCCACAGGGGACTGTATTGTCTCCCTTCCTGTTTACCCTGCACACCTCAGACTTTAGATACAACACCGAGTCATGTCTTCTGCAGAAATTCTGATTTCTCAGCTACCGTTGTGTGTATAAGGGGAGGACAGGAGGATGAACACGGGGCCCTGGTGGAGGACTCTGTCAAATGGTATAAGCTGAATCATGGCAATCCTGGACAATGTTTCTCACCCTCTGCATGTCACCTTGGCTGAACAGAGGAGCAATTTTAGTAACAGACTAAGATAACTGAGCTGCTCCAAAGAGCGCTATATGAGGTCATTCTTACCCTCGGCCATTAGGCAGGGAAGTGATGACCCCCTCCTGTTAGACTGATTAAGGTAACTTATTTTTTATTCATTCTTCTTACTTCTCTTCTAATATTGTACATCTGCGAACTTGTAATGCTACTGTAATATCCATTTATCTATTTATCTAACTGTCATCAGTTTTGGGCCCTATATTTTCGGAAGAGAGTCAAGAGGAGGTTCAGTAAAAAGGATCCCAGGAGTGAAAAGCTTAACGTATGAGAAAGGCATGTATGAAGGAAGTGTGATGGTTCTAGGCCAGTACTTGAAGGAGTTTAGAAGAATGAGGGGGGGACCTCAGAGAAACCTACCCACCAGGCCTTTCAATATTTGATAGAGTGGAGGTGGAGAGAAAGTTTCCTGTTGTGGGGGAGACAAGGACTAGAGAGCACAGAGAATACAGGGACGTTCCTATCGAGCAGAGAGGAGGTGTTTTTTCAGCCAATGGGTGGTGAAGAATTCGTCACTGCTGTGTATTTAATATTTCAGTAATATTTGAGTGATCTTGCAAATATATTGTTTGATTAAGGATTCCTTGTTTTTTTTTACATATGTAAAAGTACGGCAATGGCATACACCATTAAGCTACCAGGCTAAACACGTGCGCCTTGCTTAAAGTGAAAACAAAACTAAAACACACACTTCTGGCTCCGCATTTTTGCTCTCAATAAGTTTCATGTTTTGGCATTGCTAAACATAACGGTCAGCTCGAGAGGTCAAGTCATTGGTGTAGTTAAGATTGATAGGCTCTTGATTGCTCAGGGGGAGGAGGGTTACTGGGAGAACAGGGTTGAAAATAATTCAGCCATGATAGAATGGTGGAGAAGACTCAATGGGCCGAATGGCCTAATTCTGTTCCTATGTCTCATGATGATCATTGTTTGTCACCAGTCGACCCCAGTATCTCTTAACAAGAACCCTTAACCACATGGGTATCAGTTTGAAACTTCGAACCTACGTCTGGATTAATGTTCAGGAACTGAGTTCAAATCCATTTTTCTCAGTGCTTGTTCTTTCCGACTATGTCCAAGCACCATCAGTCTACACAACATGATGCTCAGGGAAGATCAGTCTTTTTTGTGTATGTTTACTGCTGTGTTATATATGCCCTGCCCTGTCCTGTCTGTGACTGTTGGATCTGTTTTTTTGCACCTTGGCTTCAGAGGATCAGTGTTTCTTTCGGCAGTGTCCATGTGTATTCATCACAATTAAACTCCAATTTGAGCTTGAACTCCCATCACAGGGGCAGTGGAATTGAGGTTGTTGTTTGTCCTTCGCAATCGAAGATGACCATGGAACTTGAGGTACGTTATTAACTAAAGCCGGATCTGGTTCACTGGGGACCTCTGGGTAGGGGTTGGGTGAGGGAGTACTTTAATCCAGCCTTGCCTGTTTGAGACTACAGATGTAAAACTGTCGATCGTGTGTCCCCCGAGATGGCTCCCTGAGGCACTCAGGCACATCAAGGACAAGAAACATTCAGGCCATCCTGATGTCAATCTCTATTGACCTCCAACAGTTTATTTCTGGTCCCTTCATCACTTTGGAAGGTCGAACTTGAAGGCAGAGTACAGAGATAATAGCAGGAAGTTTTTTTTAAAACCAGATTGGAGGAACAGAGGGATCTTGGGATCCACGTCCTCAGAGTTGCTGTTCAAGTTGACAGGCTGGTTAAGAAGGTGTACAGTGTGTCGACCCTCAATAGTCGGGGGATTGAGTTCAAGAGCTGTGTGGTTGCAGCTCCAAAAAACCATGGTTAGACCACACTTGGAGGTTTGTGTTCAACTCTGGTTGTCTCATTATAGGAAGGATGTGGAAGCTTTCGAGAGGGTACAGAGATTTACCAGGATGCTGACTGGATTAGAGAGTATGAAGCAGGGTGAGAGGTAACTGGATAACAGTGTACAAGTTGATCAAATGGACAGTCAGAGACTATTTCCCTGGGCAGAAATGGCTAATACAGGGGGCCATAATTAAGGTGATGGAAAGTATGGGGAGGGGGATGTCAGAAGTATACAGTTTACACAGAGGGTTATGGGTGCATGGAACTCCCTGCCAGTGACGGTGGTTGACACATGAGAGACATTTAAGAAACACTTAGGTGCATGGATGGTAGAAAAACGGAGGGTTATGCAGGCAGGAAGGGTTCACTTGATGGTTGAGAAAGTTAAAAGGATGACACTTCACTGTGGGCTGAAGGGCCTGTGTTAAACAGGATTTAGTGACCTATCCTTGATATTCAATGGCATGGCTATCGCCAAATTCCCCTGTTAATATCCCCCGTCAGAGACCCTTCCGGACCAGCCACAGAAACACAGGTCAGAGGGTGGGGATCCCGTGGGGAGAGACACCGCCTGACACCCCACACACAAGACACAAGATATCCGGTGGGGAGAGACACCTCACTAGAAGCTCTGAAGAAGTTGGAGAAGGCAGCTCACTCAAAGCTAATGAATACCAGTGCTCCCAGACACCGTAACCCCTACGTGTCCAGTGGGAAACAAGGGTGACATGACATCCTGTGAAGGAAACTGGTGACTTCTGGGCCCCTGTTCGTCCAGGGGAAACATGGGAGGCAGGACTCCTCAAAGAAATGGATCTAATATTGAAAGGCCTAGATAGAGTGGATGTGGAAAGGATATTTGCAATAGTGGGGAGTCTAGGTCCAGAGGGCACAGCCTGAGAATAGAGGGATGTTCATTTAGAACAGAACTGAGGTGGAATTTCACTACCTCAGATGGCTGTGGAGGCCAAGTCATTGAGTATATTGAAAGCGGAGGTTGATTTGTTCTTGATTAGAAAGGTTATGGGGAGAAGGCAGGAGAACAGGGTTGAGACGGATAATAAATCAGCCATGATGGAACAGCAGAGCAGACTCAATGGGCTGAATGGCCTCATCTACTCTACTGTCTTACGCACAAGGAAAAACTTGGACTCATCGGCAATGCAATACAGCCAGGGCTGGTAAGGATACAATGCAGTCATTCCCCAGTAGGCCACACAGATCACCAGGAGGATGAACGTAACCAGGGGATAGGCCAGCGAAGACATGATGTACCCCACTGCCCTGGAGAGAGAAACAGCCGGTCACAACTAACAGTAGCCAAGAAACATGCACACGCAGGGATGTGAGGGGACCTCGGGCAGCGTGGCTGATGAAGTCCTCCCGTATGCGGTCACCATTGAAAGTGTGGAACTGCAGGGTGAAAACTGCACAGGAAGATCATTCAAACAGCAACACACAAAATGCTGGAGCAACTCAGCAGCTCAGGGAGAAGCTATGGAGGGGAATAAACAGCTGATGTTCGGGCCAAGACCCTCCATCAGGACTGGAAAGGAAGGACCAGGATCCAGACTAAGATGGGGAGTGGAAGGAGTACAAGCTGGCAGGTGAGAACAGGTGAGGGGGGAGGGAGTGAGTGGGGAGTCATATAATTCTCCGTAACTTCTGCCGTGTCCAACAGGATCCCACCGCCAAGCACACCTTTCCCTTCGCCAACTTTCTGCTCTCCACAGGGATCGTTCCCCACGTGACTCCCTTGTCCACTCAAAGCTCCCCACTGATATCCCTCTTGGCACTTATCCTTGCAAGCAGAACAAGTGCTACACCCGCCCCTACCCCTCCTCCCTCACCACCATTCAGGGGCCCAAGCCGTCCTTCCGGGTGAGGCGACACCTCAGCTGTGAATCTGTCAGGGCCATCAGCTGTACCTGTTGCTCCCAGTGCGATACCGCTGGGACCCGATCTAGACTGGGGGGGGGGGGGGGCGGCTTCACTGCGCACTTTGGCTCTGCCCGTCACAAAAGGTCAGATCTGCCGGCGGGCGGCCACCCATTTCCATTTCCATTCCGACATGGCCTCTGCTGCTCTAGTGAGGCCGCTCCCATATTCCATCTGGGTAGCCTCCAACCTGATGACACGAACATCAATCCGTCCAGCTTTCGGTAACTTCTCCTCCTCCCTTTTCTCTGTTATCATATTTCTCATTCTGGTTCCCCTCTCACCCCTTCTCTTTGCCTCAGCTGCCCATCTCCTTCCTCTTGTTCCCCTCCTCCTTCCCTTTCTCCCATGGTCCACTCTCTTCTCCCAATCAGATTCCTTCTTCTCTCGCCGTTTACCTTCCTCCACCCGTCACCTCCTTACTTCCCCACTCACCCTCATTCCCCCTCACACCACTTCACCTATCACCTCTCAGACTGTACAAGTCTTCCCCTCCCTTGCAACCCTCCATCTTATTCTGGAACCTCCCCCTTCCTTTCCGGTCTTGACGAAGAGCCTCAGCCCAACATTGACCGTTCATTCCCCTCCAAAGTTTCTGTCTGTTCCTAAGGTTGTCATAGCCGGGGGTGGTAGTGAGGACAAGCTCCCACTACCTATAAAGTGCTCCAAATGGCGTGCGTCTCTAACAGCCTCTGACAACAAGTCCAACTCTTGGCCTTCACGTGAGGCTTAGCTACTCGGCCCGGTGGAACTGTTTCTACTGACAAGAGAAGGGCAAAGGCGGACCACTGGCCCCTCGAAACCAGTTGCTTCAGGCAGGTGGGGCTTGTCAGGCTCGGATGGCAGCCGCCTAGGAGAATGGAAACCCTGATTTTAAACCTCCAGGTAAACCCTCCCACGGGAAAGGCTTTGGGAGTAAACCCTGAGGAAGAAATCTGGAGCTGGGGTCCCCAAGGCAGTTTGATGTTCTTTTCAACTTCACTCTGGCAACCCCTGGTGCCAAGCTGTATGGGCGCGTGCCCTTCCCTTGGACTACCTCAGTGACGTGGGGAGGGGGAGCCTGCTGCTCGGGTGACAACCTTCCCGCCCAGGCTTGTCCCTGGACAGGACACAGAGCAGCGGGAGCGCAAACCCACGGGATCGATGGCTGCCTACTACATAGCTCCTGTCTGACCTGCTGAGTTCCTCCAGCATTTGACAGGTGTTGCTCTGGATTCCCAGCATCTGCAGACCCTCTTGTGTAAAGGAGACGGAAAGTTTGGGTGAGGTTGATTTAGTGGGGAATATGTCGACCCCAACAGCGGTTGCCCCTCACCATCGCAGCTGACTTCATTCTCACCCTACACCCGCCGGAAGAGGACTTGCGGTAGAGGCCAAGTCCAGGGGTATATTTAAGGCGGAAGTTGATCAGTCAGGGCATTAAAAGGATATGGCGGGAAGGCAGGTGTGTGAGGTTGAGACGGATCTGCGATCAGCCAGGATGGAATAGCGGAGCAGACGCGATGGGCTGAATGGCCTAATTCTGCTCCTATGCCTTATAGTCTCACGGTCACCCCGCCCGCCCGACGGGAGCATTCACGCGCACTGCCGGCCGGTCCCACCCACCTGCTGGCCTCCTTGATGAGTGCGATCCCGATCAAGATTCGTTTCCTCAGGAAGATGAGCAACAGAATAATGATGACCTCCAGGACAGCCAGGATGATCACTGCAACGGGACGGTCCTGGCATCAGGCAGATCACTATCCCCTCCCCTCCCCTCCCCCAGGAGAACCCACACCGCCCACAGGTCCAGAGAAACCCTGGGGAGAGGGCTGGCAGGGTTACGCCAACACTAACCTATCGCTGGTTAGAAGGAGCTCACACACCCTGCTTGTGAGCGCATGGGTTTCCCACCGGGTGCTACAGTTTCCTCCCACATTCCAAAGATGTATGGGTTAGTAGGTTAATTGGTCACATGGGCTTAATTGGGCAGCGTGGGCTCGATGGGCCGAATGGCCTGTTACCATTCTGTATCTGTAAATTAATTGAGATGATGGGACTTTCCAGAGACTTTGAGACTTTTTTTTTACCGTGCCCATGGTCTGCTCTTTATCAAATTACGGCATTGCTTTGCACTGTTGTAACTATATGTTGTAATTATGTGTTTTTTGTCAGTTTTTCAGTCTTGGTTTGTCTTGTGTTTCTGTGATATCACTCTGGAGGAATATTGTATCATTTCTTAATGCATGCATTACTAAATGACAATAAAAGAGGACTGCGTGTCCTCATAATCTAATCTAATTAATTGGGGGGATCAATTCCTGCCATTGCCTGTTTGTTCTCCCCATGTCCACGTGGGTTTCCTCCCACATTCCAAAAGAGATATGGGTCAGGAAGAGTTAGCACACTGTGGGCTGGAAGTGTGGGACACTTGTGGAAGCTGAGCCATTGGTGATATTTAAAGCAGACGTTGATTAGTGAAGAACGTCAAAGCTTACAGGGAGAAGGCAGGAGAATGGGGTTGAGAGGGATAATAATAGAAGGGCAGAGCAGACTCGATGGGCCGAAAGGTCTTGCAAAATCCCGGGATCACTGAGGAGTCCCAGCAAAATGTTGGCATTCATCCCACTGTGAAATCATCGCAAACCCTCCCCCACCTTCCTTTCCCAGCTCCCCGGCTCCCTGTTTGTCAGACACTCACAGACGGCCAGCCAGGTCTCCTTCACCTGGCCATACACAGCCAGGTTGGTGGTGATGCCCACGTCATGGATGCTGGCGCCCTGTTTGTTGAGCGTGTCGTACTCCCAGTAGCAGTGCCAGATCCCTGGAGCAAGGAGAAAGGATGGTGAGGAAGCTGTGACTCTCCCAATACCCTGTACCCGCTCATCCCAAATCCCCCCCTCTCCAACACCGACCACAGCCCAGATCCACAGTGACTCCACCCTGGAGCATCCTGGTGGAAAGTGCCTCTTTTGTAAACACAAGAGATTCTGCAGATACCGGAAATCCAGAGCAACACACACAAAATGCTAGAGGTACTCAGCAGGTCAGGCAGCAGCTACGGAAAAGAGTACAGTCGACACTTCTGACCGAGACCCTTCAACAGGACTGACTTTTGTTTTGTTTCTCTGAGGTTGTAGGTGTTTGTGTTGTTACGTTGGGGGCTGGAATGTGCGCCGGCTCTTGCCCAGTACATCCTTCAGTTGCGATGATTGTGAATGCAGAAGATGCATTTCACTGTTTGGTTCAATCAATCTGAATGTCAGAGTCTGGAATTCTGCAACTGGCGACAATGTATTCCGGAAATCGTAACTCATTTGAGGAGAGTCCACGTGGGTTCAGACAGCTGGGATACTACAGCACAGAAGCAGGACCTTTGGCCCATCCAGTCCATGCTAGCCTGGTCTTCAGCCTTGTCTCAGCTACCTGCACCCAGCCCATCATCCTCCATACCCCTCTCATACACACGCCCATCTAAATGCTACAATTGACCTGACAACTACCACTCCTGCTGCCGGTTCATCCCACACCTCTGACGTGATAGGGGCGCGCAAGGTGACAGGAGCAGCCAGAGACCTTTCCCCCAGGGCGGCCGTGACTAATGAGAGTGGGCTTAATTTTAAACTGATTGAAGGAAAGTCAAGGGGAGGATGTCAGAGATGCTGCCTGGCCTGCTGCGTTCCACCAGCATTTTGTGTGGGTCTCCACTGTGTTGTAATGTTCTGTATTGTAGAGAGAGTCTGCAAAATAATAACATACAACCTACAGAAATCAATAAGTGAAAAACACCAGTAATAGGCTGAATGAAAAGAGGAAATTGAAAGAGTTTGGAACATGAGCAGCGTATACATTGTCCCAATTGTAATATCGACAACCAAATCACAGCACAATATCAATAAACGATTAGGGCTACACAGCAATATCTGTGTAAGTCTCCAGAACACCACAACGCTAAACCACTAGGATTGTCCAAAAGTTGACAAATGAGTATGTTTGACTATGCCCGTACCCCAGGTTTACCAGCTTGAGCTGAGAAAAAAGAAATAAAATAATAATATCTTATTTACAGAGCAGAATCAAATATCACTGTGATGATTGTACGCTCTAGTCTCAATTGTTTGGCGACAATAAAGTAAAATTTTCATGGAGACAATGTAGTTCACACTGCTTTACAATGGGGTTAAAGTGCAAACATGCAAATAAAATAAAAATAAGACAAAAAGATGTTAGTTAAAAGCAAGGTTAAATAAATAGGTTTTGAGCTCGTGTTTAAAAGTGTCAACTGAGTCTGCATCCCTTATCGAATTCCACAGTTTCGGAGCGTAGTTCAAGAAAGCTCACCTGTCACCTGTCTGAGGGAGATTGTTTAAGAGTTAAGAGAGCAGCAGAAGGAGGCCTGAGAGCTCGAGCAGGATTATAAATCGAAAAGCATTCTGTGATCTACTCCGTTCTCAGATCACTGGGAGCTTTAAAAGAAACATCTGCAGAATCTCTTGTGGACGGGTGACATAAAACCATAAGACATGGGCCATTCAGCCCACGGCTGTTCCTTTTCCACATCGAGAGAGCCCGGAAATTCGCCGCAGTTGCCTCCCCCTCCCCCCCACCCACACACACACACACACACACACACAGAGCAGGGGGAAGCCACACGCACCGTAGGCAATGACCCCGATCAGGCCGAAGATGATGACCCAGATGAGAATGCCGGCGATGAATCTCAGGAGCAGCAGGAAGAGAAGACTGACGAGCATGGCAATGACCAGGCCTCTGCGGGAGGAGCAGGAGGCAGAGCGGGAGGAGGGAGAGAAGAGGCAAAGTCAACGGCACAATGCACTCCAAAGCTTCCTACACAACACACCCCGTCCCGCGCCCCAACCAGCTTCCAACGTAAGTATATTGATTGGTTGCCTGGTATGCAAACACCAAAGCCCGAGAACAGAAATCTAACAACAAGTGGTGGACACAGCCCAGTCCATCACAGGTAAAGCCCTCCCCACCATTGGGCACATCTACAGGGAATGCTGTCGTAGGAAAGCAGCATCCATCATCAGAGATCCCCACCGCCCAGGACACGCTCTCTTCTCACTGCTGCCATTAGCAAAGAGGTACAGGAGCCCCAAGACCCACACCACCAGGGTCAGGAACAGTTATTACCTTCAACCACCAGGAAACCACCACCAGGACACGTTCTCGTCTCACTGCTGCCATCAGGCAGGAGGTACAGGAGCCCCAGGACCCACACCACCAGGGTCAGGAACAGTTATTACCCTTCAACCATCAGGAGCCACCACCCAGGCCACACTCTCATCTCTCTTCTGCCGTTAGGAAGGAGGTACAGGAGCCTCAGGACCCACACCACCAGGGTCAGGAACAGTTATTACCCCTCAACCACCAGGAAACCACCACCAGGCCACGCTCTCGTCTCTCTTCTGCCGTTAGGAAGGAGGTATCAGAGCCTCAGGACTCACACCCCCAGGTTAATTTATTTATTGGGATACAGCCCGGAATAGGCCCTTCTGACTCTTCAAGCCACACCGCCCAGCAAACACCCAATTTTTTATCCAAGCCTAATCATGGGACAACTTACAATGACCATTTAATCTACTTACTGAACCTGGGTCACGTTGTGCCACCCAGAGAACAGTTGTTACCCCTCAACCATCGGGCTCTCGAATCACAGGGGATAACTCCACTCGCCCCATCACTGAACCGTTCCCACAAACTATGGACTCACTTTCAAGGACTATTCATCTCACGTTCCTGATATTTATTCAGAATCAGGATCAATATTACTGGGGTATGTCGTGAAATGTATTAACTTTGTGGCTGCTTATTTATTTATTTATTTGCATAGTTTGTTGTCTTTTGCACATTGATTGTCTATCCCACTGAGTGTGGTTTTCATTGATTCTGTTGTGTTTCTTGGATTGACGGTGAATGAATCTCAGGCTTGCATCTGGGGGGTGACTATGTACTTTGGTAATACATTTACCGAGTCATTTTGTAGCTGGTTTTGTTTCGTTGCTGTTGTGTCTGTGTTGCTCTGCTGAACATTGTAGTGTTGGTGTCGGAGGTGTGGCAACACTTGTGGGCTGCCCCCAGCACGGCCCTAGGCTGTTAATGCAAATGATGCATTTCAGTGTTCGACATCATGGCCAGCTGTGTACATACATCTACTGATGCTTCTGGACACATCTTCAGTGAGGTTCCTGGAATCATCAGGTGTTTCGGGACTTTCAACATCATACAACCTCCTCCAGGTGACCCAGCCGGGGCTGATCAGACCCCAGCTTGTGTCCAGATGGCTAGCTACTTATGACTCCATTGTTCCCCTCTTTTGAGCCACAGCCATCTTGAGGCCCTCTCTGCCGCATCGGTGGTACTGCGGATGGCTCTCCTCTTCCTCTCTCCCTCGATGCCCAAAATGCTGAAGGCTCTAACTAAGGAATGGGCTACGAATCCCCTACAACCAACCTCCACTGGGAGACACCTTGCTCTCCATCCAGCCTGCTGACAGTTGCTGACCAGTCCTGCGTACTTGGAGAGCTTCCTTTCAAAAGCCTCTTCCAAGCTATCTTCCCATGGGACTGTCAGCTCAGCAGCACCACTTGCTCAGCAGACTCAGACGCTAGGACAATGTCTAGTATGTTGGCAAACGATGCATTTCACTGCTCGTTTCAATGTACAAGTGACAGATAAATCTCGATCTGAATGTCTATCTGACAAGGGGCAGTGGGTCTGACACTGGAGGGTGCCACACTGCTCCAACAGAGGCTGGGGAGGGGGGACTACCAGGCAGCCTGGTAGCGTAGTGGTTAGTACGATGCTTTCCAGCCCCAGCTATCAGAGTTCATTAACCACCACCCTCTGTAACAAGCTTGTGTGTTCTCCCTGTGACTGTGTGGGTTTCCTCCGGTGCTGTGATCTCCTTGCACTGTCTCTCCCATCAGGTTAGTGATCCGCGGCCATGCCAGGCTGGCGCCGGAAACACAGTGACATTGGCCGGCTGTCCCCCGGCACATCCTCGGACTGTGTTGGTCGCCGACTCAAACAATGCCTTTCACTGTGTGTTTCCCAGTTTCAATGCACGTGTGTATTCAGAGTGAGGTTTAATTGTCACAGGTACAGCCCGACTCAAAAACAGTTACTGTTCTTTCCAAAAGCATCACCACCTCCACCCACCCACCCCTCCCTCCACACTCCACATTTCCTGAGGAGACCGAGGTCCTTTAACATCTGCCGGATGATGCTGAGGATGTTCTACGAGTCTGTGGTGGCCAGTGCGATCATGTTTGCTGTTGTGTGTTGGGGCAGCAGGCTGAGGGTAGCAGACACCAACAGAATCAACAAACTCATTCGTAAGGCCAGTGATGTTGTGGGGATGGAACTGGACTCTCTCACGGTGGTGTCTGAAAAGAGGATGCTGTCTAAGTTGCATGCCATCTTGGTCAGTGTCTCCCATCCACTACATAATGTACTGGTTGGGCACAGGAGTACATTCAGCCAGAGACTCATTCCACCGAGATGCAACACAGAGCGTCATAGGAAGTCATTCCTGCCTGTGGCCATCAAACTTTACAACTCCTCCCTTGGAGGGTCAGACACCCTGAGCCAATAGGCTGGTCCTGGACTTATTTCATAATTTACTGGCATAATTTACATATTATTATTTAACTATTTATGGTTCTATTAATATTTAATTATTTATGGGTGCAACTGTAACGAAAACCAATTTCTCCCGGGATCGATAAAGTATGACTATGACTATAACCACCACCACAGAATCGTTTCCTGTCAGTCACCTCATGTACAGACACTCCTGTGCCTGCCCACCGTCACTTTATGCACAGACAATCAATCTGTGTATACAATCTAGTTTATGTATTTATATTTGTTGTGTTGCCTGCCACAGTCCGCAGACGTTAGCAGGTTAACTGGTCCTGTGCTGAGGGTCGGATGAAATAGGCGAGCCGCTGGGTGGTGCGGCTCGCTGGGCCGGTAAGACCTGCTGTGTGCTGTTTCTTCAATTAATCATTCGCTTCTTGTTTGTTTGTTTGTGAAATCCTGTGAGTCAGGCTGCACTCACGAACCAGGACATTCTCCCGGAGCTGGGGAAATCTGATTCCTTCCCCGTGTTTGTCTCTTCTGTGGTGGGAGGACACAGCAGGATTATGGTGGTGGGTGGGGGGGGGGGTCGCCCTGTCCCGGAGAACTGGGGTCCGTCACACCCCCACCCCCACCGCTGATCCACCCCTTGCCGAGCTCGGAGTCAGACTGGGAACTCACATCAGAATCCAGTACCAGGACTTGGTAAAATCCTCGAAAATCCGCATCCCAACCTGCTTGATGTTGAATCCCTGAACCAGGTTCCTGCAACAGGGAGTCAGTAGAAGAGCAAATGAGGCAAAGGGGTCCGTGGCACAGTCACCGGCCAGCGTCCCCCGACACGGGCAGGAGATCGCGAGGGGGCTCGGGGGGGGGGAGCACAGAGGCCGGGGTCAGAGACGGTCACGGAGACACGCAGGGGTGCAGGGGTCAAAGAGGGTCACAGAGACAGAGAGGGGTGCAGGGGTCAGAGAGGGTCACAGAGACGGGGTGGGGTGCAGGGGTCAGGGAAGGTCAAGGAGACACGGAGGGGTGGAGGGGTCAGAGAGGGTCACAGAGACAGGATGGGGTGCAGGGGTCAGGGAGGGTCAAGGAGACACGGAGGGGTGTAGGGGTCAGAGAGGGTCACAGAGACGGGGTGGGGTGCAGGGGTCAGAGAGGGTCACGGAGACACAGAGGGGTGTAGAGGTCAGAGGGGGTCACAGAGACAGAGAGGGGTTCAGGGGCCAGACGGGCAATGGAGTAGGGGCTGGAAGGGGTCACAGAGACGGGGTGGGGTGCAGGGGTCAGAGAGGGTCACGGAGACAGAGAGGGGTTCAGGGGCCAGACGGGCAATGGAGTAGGGGCTGGAAGGGGTCACAGAGACGGGGTGGGGTGCAGGGGTCAGAGAGGGTCACGGAGACAGAGAGGGGTTCAGGGGCCAGACGGGCAATGGAGTAGGGGCCGGAAGGGGTCACGGAGACAGGGAGAAGTGCAGGGGCTGGAGCTGGAGAAAGAGCTGAGCTGTTCAAGGAAAATGTACTTGGCCAGCCAGGCCAGAGGCAGAGAGCACTGAGGCGTGCTTGTGGGAGCCTGACGAGGGGATGGGAACGGAGGGCATGCGGACTCACTCTGTTGCCTGCTTCACTGCGTCTGCCGTGGCATTCCCAGGTTCCATGTCTCCGATGGTGAAGTTACCCGGGAAAACCGTCCCATCCACATTCGGCACACATCTGCCCAGGACTGTGAGAGAGGAAGAGTGAGTTGCTGGGCACAGCGTGATTACTCGTCTGTACAATGTGATCCCAGAACGTTGACAGGGATACAGGGATCAGTGGCTCTGGGTTTGGGATACCATCTCACCACCCCCCACCCCCAGAGTATTGTAGACGAAAGGCTCGAAGCATTGTTGAGGAACCTCACCACCCACCCCACAATCTCTCTGACCCACCACCCACCCCACAATCTCTCTGACCCACCACCCGTCACACAGTCTCTGTGACCCACCACCCGTCACACAGTCTCTGTGATCCACCACCCATCACACAATCTCTCTGACCCACCACCCGTCCCACAATCTCTCTGACCCACCACCCGTCACATAGTCTCTATGACCCACCACCCGTCCCACAGTCTCTCTGACCCACCACCCGTCCCACAATCTCTCTGACCCACCACCCGTCACATAGTCTCTATGAACCACCACCCGTCCCACAATCTCTCTGACCCACCACCCACCCCACAATCTCTCTGACCCACCACCTGTCACACAGTCTCTGTGACCCACCACCCGTCCCACAGTCTCTCTGACCCACCACCCGTCACACGATCTCTCTGACCCACCACCCGTCCCACGATCTCTCTGACCCACCGCCCGTCACACAATCTCTGTGACCCACCGCCCGTCACACAATCTCTGTGACCCACCACCCATCCCACAATCTCTGTGACCCACCACCCACCCCACAATCTCTCTGACCCACCACCCGTCACACAGTCTCTGTGACCCACCACCCGTCCCACAGTCTCTCTGACCCACCACCCACCCCACAATCTCTCTGACCCACCGCCCGTCACACAATCTCTCTGACCCACCGCCCATCACACAGTCTCTGTGACCCACCGCCCGTCCCACAATCTCTGTGACCCACCACCCATCCCACAATCTCTCTGACCCACCACCCGTCACACAGTCTCTCTGACCCACCACCCACCCCACAATTTCTCTGACCCACCGCCCGTCCCACAATCTCTCTGACCCACCACCCACCCCGCAATCTCTCTGACCTACCACCCATTCCACAATCTCTCTGACCCACCACCCGTCCCACAATCTCTGTGACCCACCACCCACCCCACAATCTCTGTGACCCACCACCCATCCCACAATCTCTCTGACCCACCACCCATTCCACAATCTCTCTGACCCACCACCCGTCCCACAATCTCTGTGACCCACCACCCACTCCACAATCTCTCTGACCTACCAGCCATCACAGTCTCTCTGTGACCCACCACCCGTCCCCACAGTCTCTCTGACCCACCACCCACCCCGCAATCTCTCTGACCCACCACCCATTCCACAATCTCTCTGACTCACCACCCGTCACACAGTCTCTGTGACCCACCGCCTGTCCCACAATCTCTCTGACCCACTACCGTCAGGAAGGAGGTACAGGAACATCAGGACTAGGACTGCCAGACTGGGTGACAGCTTCCTCCCCAGGCTGTGAGGCTAATGAATACCCTGTCACCACGAACTCTCGTCACTGGGACAGCGAGCTGGCTACTGCTTAGCTGTGCTGTGCACAACATGCATTTTGAATTAGATTTTATTCATGTATTTGTGGTAATATTTTGTTTTATGTTCTATGTGGGTGCACCATGGTCCAGAGGAACATTGTTTTATTTGGTTATATAATCAATCGACAACTCCAACTGGAACTCCCCTGTCACCCACCCACGCCTTCTCTCTCCCCCAGACCAACTGCCGGGCAGAGGTGTCCGATACTTACAGGGGATACTTGGGATGGTGTACACCGGACACAGCTCCTTGGCCACAATCTCCTGGTATGTCTGAAACAAAACCACTGCAAAGTTAGACACTGCACAGCACGAGTCCAGAGGGAGGAGGCCGCCAACAGAGTGGGGAGCATCAGGCTTGTAGGGGTGTGGGGGCGCAGACGGGCAGACCGCCCCTTCCACGTTGTTTTGACAGTGAGGAAGGCAAATGCAATGTTCGCATTCATTTTGAGAGGACTAGAACAGACAAACAAGAATTGGAGCGTTGTGAGCAGTTTTGGGCCCCTTATCTAAGAAAGGATGGGCCGGCATTGGAGGGGGTCCTGAGAATGAAAGGGTTAATGATTGAGGAGTGTTTGATGGCTCTGGGCCTGTACTTGCTGGAGTTTAGAAGACTGTGGGGGGTGGTGGGGAGTGATCTCATTGAAACCTATCGAGTATTGAAAGGCCTAGATAGAATGGAAGTGGAGAGGATGTTTCCTGTGGTGGGGGAGTCCAGGACCAGCGGACACATCCTCAGAATAGAGGGCGGATTCTCTTTAGCCAGAGGATGGTGAACCTGTGCAACTTATTGCCACAGACAAACTGTGGACGCCAAGTGACTGGGTATATTTAAAGCAGAGGTTGATAGATGCAAACATGAGGAAATCTGCAGATGCTGGAAATTCAAGCAGTTGCTGGTGAATGCAGCAGGCCAGGCAGCATCTCTAGGAAGAGGTACAGTCGACATTTCGGGCCGAGACCCTTCATCAGCGCTAACTGAAAGAAGAGCTAGTGAGAGATTTGAAAGTGGGAGGGGGAGGGAGAAGACCCCCCACCCCTGTCTTCTATCATTTCGGATCTCCCCCTCCCCCTCTCAAATCTCTTACTCGCTCTTCTTTCAGTTAGCCCTGATGAAGGGTCTTGGCCTGAAACGTCAACTGTACCTCTTCCTAGAGATGCTGCCTGGCCTGAGAGGTTGATGGATTCTTGATTGGAAAGGGTGTGAAGACAAGGCAGCAGAGTGGGGTTGAGTGGGCCAACATATCAGCCATGATTGAATGGTGAAATAGCCACAATGGGCTGAATGGCCTAATTCTGCTCCTTTGTCTTGTGGTCAATGGAGATGTGGACTTATCCCATGGAAGACAATGATATGGAGAATAAATCAGCCATGATGCTGATCAACGGGCCGAATAAATCAGCCATGATGCTGACCAATAGGCCAAATGGTCTAATTCTGCTCCTGAGACTTTTGACTGACCTGTGAGGCAGGGGTCGCACTGCACACCCCCAGGGGCTGGAATCGCCCTGTGCATTGGGCCAGCAGTGCCCTGGGAGTACATTTTCAATTCTCCATAAATTGAATTTGAAATCGCGTCCACGATATCCTGCAGTGGGAGGGAGAACAGCCAGAGGTTGTGGTACACATTGAGACCAATGACATAGGTAGGAAAGGGGAGGAGGTCCTGAAAACAGACTTCAGGGAGTTTGGAAGGAAGTTGAGAAGCAGGACCGCAAAGGTAGTAATCTCGGGATTACTGCCTGTGCCACGCGACAGTGAGTATAGGAATTGAATGAGGTGGAGGATAAATGCGTGGCTGAGGGATTGGAGCAGGAGGCAGGGATTCAGATTTCTGGATCATTGGGACCTCTTTTGGGGCAGGTGTGACCTGTACAAAAAGGACGGGTTGCACTTGAATCCCAGGGGGACCAATATCCTGGCAGGGAGGATTGATAAGGCTACTAGCAAGAGTTTAAACTAGAATTGTTGGGGGATGGGAACCAAACAGAAGAGACTGGGGAAGCTTCCTTCAGTTAGTCCTGACGAAGGGTCTCGGCCCAAAACGTCGACTGCACCTGTTCCTAGAGTTGCTGCCTGGCCTGCTGCGTTCACCAGCAACTTTGATGTGTGAGACTGGGGAAGAGGTGGTTGGCTCACAAATAGAGAAAGCTTGGAGACTGTGTGTGAGGGAGGATAGGCAGGTGATAGAGAAGGGACGCGCCCAGATGGACAGTTTGAGATGTGTCTATTTCAACGCAAGGAGTATTATGAACAAAGCAGATGAGCTTAGAGCATGGATCAGTACTTGGAGATATGATGTGGTGGCCATTACAGAGACTTGGATGGCTCAGGGACAGGTTTGGTTACTTCAAGTGCTGGGTTTTAGATGTTTCAGAAAGGACAGGGAGGGAGGCAAAAGAGGTGGGGGCGTGGCACTGCTGATCAGAGATAGTGTCACAGGGGCAGAAAAGGTGGACGCCATGGAGGGATTGTCTACGGAGTCTCTGTGGGTGGAGGTTAGGAACAGGAAGGGATCAATAACTTTACTGGGTGTTTTTTTATGGGCCGCCCAGTAGTAACAGGGATATCGAGGAGCGGATAGGAAAACAGATCCTGGAAAGGTTGTTGTGGAGGGAGGTTTTAATCTCCCAAATATTGATTGGCATCTCCCTAGACCAAGTGGTTTAGATGGGTTGGAGTTTGTTAGGTGTGTTCAGGAAGGTTTCTTGACACAATGTGTAGATAAGCCTACAAGAGGAGAGACTGTACTTGATTTGGTATTGGGAAATGAACTTGGTCAGGTGTCAGATCTCTCAGTGGGAGAGCATTTTGGAGATAGTGACCATAATTCTATCTCCTTTACAATAGCACTGGAGAGAGATAGGAACAGACCAGTTAGAAAAGTGTTTAATTGGAGTAAGGGGAATTATGAGGCTATCAGGCAGGAACTTGGAAGCATAAATTGGGAACAGATGTTCTCAGGAAAAAGTACAGAAGAAATGTGGCAAATGTTCAGGGGATATTTGTGTGGAGTTTTGCATAGGTACATTCCAATGAGACAGGGAAGTTATGGTAGGGTACAGGAACCGATGTGGACAAAGGCTGTAATAAATCTAGTCAAGGAAAAAAGAAAAGCTTACAAAAGGTTCAGAGAGCTAGGTAATGGTAGAGATCTAGAAGATTATAAAACTAACAGGAAGGAGCTTAAGAAGGAAATTACGAGAGCCAGAAGGGGCCATGAGAAGGCCTTGGCGGGCAGGATTAAGGAAAACCCCAAGGCATTCTACAGGTATGTGAAGAGCAAGAGGATAAGACCTGAAATAATAGGACCGATCAAGTGTGACAGTGGGAAAGTGTGTATGGAACCGAAGGAAATAGCAGAGGTACTTAATGAATACTTTACTTCAGTATTCACTATGGAGAAGGATCTTGGCAATTTTAGGGATGACTTACAGTGGACTGAAAAGCTTGAGCATGTAGAAATTAAGAAAGAGGATGTGCTGGAGCTTTTGGAAAGCATCAAGTTAGATAAGTCACCGGGACCGGATGAGATGTACCCCAGGCTACTGTGGGAGGCGAGAGAGGAGATTGCTGAGCCTCTGGCGATGATCTTTGAATCATCAATGAGGACGGGAGAGGTTCCGGAGGATTGGAGGGTTGCGGATGTTGTTCCTGTATACAAGAAAGGGAGTAGAGATAGCCCAGAAAATTATAGACTAGTGAGTCTTACTTCAGTGGTTGGTAAATTGATGGAGAAGATCCTGAGAGGCAGGATTTATGAACATTTGGAGAGGTATAAAATGATTAGGAATAGTCAGCATGGCTTTGTCAAGGGCTTTGATTGAATTTTTTGAGGATGTGACTAAACACAATGATGAAGGTAGAGGCGTAGATGTAGTGTATATGGATTTCAGCAAGGCATTTGACAAGGTACCCCATGTCAGGCTTATTGAGAAAGTAAGGAGGCATGGGATCCAAGGGGACATTGCTTTGTGGATCCAGAACTGGCTTGCCCACAGAAGGCAAAGAGTGGCTGTAGATGGGTCATATTCTGCATGGAGGTCAGTGACCAGTGGTGTGCCTCAGGGATCTGTTCTGGGACCCCTACTCTTCGTGATTTTTATAAATCACCTGGATGAGGAAGTGGAGGGATGGGTTAGTAAATTTGCTGATGACACAAAGGTTGGGGGTGCTGTGGATATTGTGGAGGGCTGTCAGAGGTTACAACAGGACATTGATAGGATGCAAAACTGGGCTGAGAAGTGGCAGATGGAGTTCAACCCAGATAAGTGTGAAGTGGTTCATTTTGGTAGGTCAAATATGATGGCAGAATATAGTATTAATGGTAAGACTCTTAGCAGTGTGGAGGATCAGAGGGATCTGGGGTCCGAGTCCATAGGACACTCAAAGCTGCTGTGCAGGTTGACTCTGTGGTTAAGAAGGCATACGGTGTATTGGACTTCATCAATCGTGGGATTGAGTTTAAGAGCCAAGAGGTAATGTTAGCTATATAGGACCCTGGTCAGATGCCACTTGGAGTACTGTGCTCAGTTCTGGTCACTTCACGATAGGAAGGGTGTGGAAACCATAGAAAGGGTGCAGAGGAGATTTACAAGGATGCTGCCTGGATTGGGGAGCATGCCTTATGAGAATAGGTTGAGCGAACTTGCCCTTTTCTCCTTGGAGCGACGGAGGAGGAGAGGTGACCTGACAGAGGTGTATAAGATGATGAGAGGCATTGATCGTGTGGATAGTCAGAGGCTTTTTCCCGGGGCTGAAATGGCTAACACGAAAGGGCATAGTTTTAAGGTGCTTGGAAGCAGGTACAGCGGAGATGTCAGGGGTAAGTTTTTTACTCAGGGAATGCTGAGTACGTGGAATGGGCTGCCAGCAACAGTGTTGGAGGCGGATACAATAGGGTCTTTTAAGAGACTTTTGGATAGGTACATGGAGCTTAGAAAAATAGAGGGCTTTGGGTAACCCGAGTAATTTCTAAGGCAGGGACATGTTCGGCACAACTTTGTGGGCCTGTATTGTGCTGTAGGTTTTCTATGTTTTTATCAATTTGTGATCTTGCTCTGCCTGGCTTCACAGAGGTTCTGCTGGTGCTGGTAGATTGGGGGGTGTGGTGGTGACTTCAATTATCAGTGACCAACCAACTCCATCAGCACTGACAACACCATTCAGCCCTTCACACACTGAGGGACTGTACCAAAGCCCTTCAGGAGAAGGTGAACCTACAGAAAGTTATCAATAAGATTGAAAGAGTACAGGGAAACTTACAGGGATGTTGCTGGGACTTGAGGACCTGAGTTATAGGGGGAGGTAAATAGGCTTGGAGTTTATTCCTTTGAGCGTAGGAAATTGATAGTGGTATACAAAATCACGAGGGTTCTTGATGCGGTAAATACAAGCAAGCTTTTTCCACTGAGGTTGGGTGAGACTCGAACTGGAGGTCATGGGTTAAGGGTGAAAGGTGAAGGTGAGGGGACAGAGGGTGGTGAGAGTGTGGAACAAGCTGCCAGTGGATGCAGGTCTGGTTTGGACATTGTAGGAAAGTCTGGATAACTACATGGATGGTCGGGGTATGGAGGGCGATGGTCCAGGTGCTGGTCGGTGGGACGAGGCAGACTGACAGTTCACTACAGACCAAAAGGCCTATTTTTGTGGTGTAGGACTCTCTGACCCAGTGATGGCCCTCAACAGCCCCCAACGCCACGGGTTGTGCTGCCCCTGTGTGATCTACCTCATTGTGACCTTTGCACTTTGACTGCCCTGTGGCCGTAACACCACACTCTGCATTCTCTGTCGTTCTGTGACCTCGAAGCTTAACCCATTTCAATCAGACTTCCCTCATTCCGACCTGCTGGTGCACGGCCTACTCCGCTATCACGACAAGGCCAGGCTCCGGTGGGAGGGGAAACACCTTTGGAGGCTATATACTGACATCAGGGTGGCCTCCAACCCAATAACATGAACACTGCTTTCTCCTACGTCCAGTAATTTATCCCTCCTCTCCTTCTTGCCATTCTCCCTTCTGGTTTCCCTCACACCCCTTCACATCCCCTCACTTGCTCATCCCCTCCCTCTGGCTCCTTGCCTCCTTCCCTTTCTCCTCGAGTCCACTCTTTCCTATCTTCTCCAGCCCTTTACCTCTTCCATCAATCATCTTTCTTCATTCCACCCCTCCCCTTCCTACTCACACTCCCCCTCACCTGATCTCACCTGTCACCTGGTCTCACCTGTCACCTGGCCTCACCTGTCATCTGCCAGCTGGTATTCCTCCCCCCCCCCTCACCCACCCTCTGATTCTGGCCTTCTGCCGCTTCCTTCCCAGTTCTGGCCCGAAATGTCGACTGTTTATTCCTCTCTGAGGATGCTGCCTGACTTGCTGAGTGTCGCTCTCTGTAACTCGGTCCAAGAGGCAATAACAAACCTACATCCGTCCCTTCGTCAGCGTGGAACAGCACAGGAACAGCCCCTTCGGACCACAATGCTGTGCCAAACCAATTAAATTAGTCATCAAATGACCAACTAAACTAATCCCTTCTGCCTACACAATGTCCATATCCTTCCATTCTCCTCACATTCAAGTGCTTATCTAAACTCTGCAAAGTCTCTAATGTGTCTGCCTCTACCACTGCTCCAGGCGCCCACCACTCTCTGTGTAAAAAAAAAACTTAACCCTCACATTATCCTTTCACCTTAAACGCCATTTCATGCCTAGTGTTGGCGCGTGGCCAAGTGGTTAAGGCGTTTGTCTAGCGATCTGAAGGTCGCTAGTTCGAGCCTTGGCTGAGGCAGCGTGTTGTGTCCTTGAGCAAGGCACTAATCCACACATTGCTCTGCGATGACACTGGTGCCAAGCTGTATGGGCTCTAATGCCCTTCCCTTGGACAACATCAGTGACGTGGAGAGGGCAACCAGCGTGGGCAACTGCCAGTCTTCCATACAACCTTGCCCAGGCCTGCGCCCTGGAAACCTTCCAAGGCGCAAATCCATGGTCTCATGAGATTAACGGATGCCTCTCTGGTATTGGATATTTCAACCCTGGGAAAAAGATGTTGTCTGTCTACTCGATCTAATCATAGAACCCCCTTATCAGATCTCCTGTCAGCCTCCACCGCTCGAGATCCAGCATCAGAAATGGAGCATGGTGCGGTCCTCGTAGCTGCAGATACACTCACCAGTCTGGTCGTGGACAGGTCAAGACTGGGGTTGCAGTACTCCTGCTGGAAGATGTCTGGCACCTTCGTTCCTGGCACTGCAGTCCAGAACCTGCTGGGGCACTGCGACACACACACCTGGGCGGAAACAGGAACAACACAGCGTGAGACACACTCCACAAGTCCGGCTACCAGCTCCCTGCACTACCTGAGACGCTGCAGAAAGGGGTTCAGAACTTACTGGCAACTCGGTTTCATTTCCGTGGGGTAAAGATTTAAGATCAATTTTTTTTCTCTCTCGCACGTACATCAGAACATCCCAACGTACAGTGAAATGCACCAAATCAGATCGGTAAGGACGTGTTGGAGGCAGCATGCCCACAACTTGGTAACCCTAACCGGTACTTCTTCGGACTGTGGGAGGAAACTGGAGCACCCGGAGGAAACCCACGCAGACTCGGGGAGAGTGTACCAAACTCCTTACAGACAGCAGCAGGATTGGAACATGGGTCACTGGCACTGTCACAGTGGTACGCTAAACTGTTCTGTACTGAAGGGTTTTGAGAATGTGAAATTTTAGGATTACGTTATTTATACTGAGATACAGCACAGTGACAGGCCTGCACCACCCAATTACACCCATCTGACCAATTAACCCACTAACCCGTACAGGCGGGAGGAGAAGATGGCGGCGTGACGCAGCGCGCGCAGCTCTCCAGTGAAATGATATCGTATCTGTTAAATAGGGGCTGTGGACAATTCTGATTTGATGGAGACAGACGTGAGAAGCACAGAGGAACATCTGGAGAAATTTCTGAAATGCCCGGTTCGCTGCCACTGTTACTGGGCGGTCAAGAATCTCCGAAGGCCCCAAAATCCCCGGCTTTGCCTGCTGCTGGCGACCGAGGCTGAGGTCGAAGCCGTCGGCAGAGATGGTGCTCAGTACTCTGTGTCGGAGGGCTGATCGGAGGCTCGAAGTTTTCGGATGACTCAGAGTCAGACTGTGGTCCGGCATGGCAGGGAGAGTTTTCTTCCTTCTCCCGTCTGCGTGAGATGTGGGACTTTCGAGAGATTTTGAACTTTTTTACTGTGTCATGGCCTGTTCTTCATCAAGTTATGGTATTGTTGCACTGTTGTAACTATATGTTATAACTATGTGGTTTCAGTTAGTTTTTCAGTCTTGGTCTGTCCTGTGTTTCTGTGATATCACACCGGAGGAATATTGTATCATTTCTTAATACATGCATTACTAAATGACAATAAAAGAGGACTGCGTGTCCTCAGAATCTGATCTAATCTTCAGAATGTGGCAGGCAACCGGAGCACCCAGAGAAACCCACACGGTCATGAGGAGAACATACAAGCTCTATGTGTGAATTCAGCCCTGGTTTCTAGCACTGTAATAGCAGTAGGCTAACTGTTGTGCTGCCTTCCTATATTTGCGAGAGAGATTCATCTCAAGGCTCCACTAACTCTTGGATCCAGTTTTAAGAAAACTGCTATCATCCCACTACCCAAGAGTGAGATCTGGGATCTGCCATGATGGAATGGCAGAGCATACTCGATGGGCTGAGTGGCCTAATTCTGACCCTATGCCTTATGGTCTAAAACAAGGTAACGTGCCTTAGCAACTACTGCCCAGTGGCCCTGACATCGACCGCCGTGAGTGCTTGAAGAGGTTGGTCACGTATGCAAAACCAAAGAGATGGTCTTTGGCTTCAGGAAGGGGGCAGTGCACATCCTCCTCTCTACATCAGTGGTACTGAGGTTGAGGTAGTTGAGAGCTTCAAGTTCCTAGATGATTAACTTGTTCATCTTCACAAGGTTGGTCCTGGTCCAATCATGTTGATACCAGGACCAGGTAAGCTCACCAACACGTCTACTTCCTCAGGAGGCTGAAGAAATTCCTCAGGATGATGGAAAAATGGAGGGTTATGTGGGAGGGAAGGGTTAGATTGATCTTGGAGTCGGTTAAAAGGTGGGCAGAATATTGGGCCTGCTGTGCTATGTTCTAAAGAAAGGCAGCTGTCCGACCCGGAGAAGGAGCTTCCAGTGCCTCTGTCAGAATTTCACCATCTGGAGACTTGTTCACCTTCACAAGGGGAGTTAGATTTGGGATCAGGGAAGGGCTGGGAGTCACAGAGATCTGTAGACCCTTCGGCCCATTGGCAGCTGGGTCCAGCCTGCAAAAGGGGCGGACGTAAATTCAGCAGGCACCAGGGACCTCAGGCTGACCATTGGCATGTTCCAACACTGGCCAATCACCGTGCTGGTTGTAGAAAATGCCCCTGGCTGTAAGAAGCACCAATTCTGCCGCAGGCAGTCCGAAGCCGACGTGGAGCAAGCAATCCCAGAAATGCCAGCAGAAGCTCCAGGGACCTCGTTCCCGGGAGAGGAGGGATCTTTGATGGGCTACCCCTGGGGACAAGTTGAAAGGCTCTTGCTCCCGGGTTGGGGCACTCTGCTGAGCTGCTTTCGGCGGCCTATTCCCCAGCAGGGGGGTGCAAGCGAGCAGGAAGCCTGGAGATCATCACTCAAGGTTTGAAAGCATGGCTGTCTGTCCGGTTTCCTCTCAGCGAGCAGCAAAGCCATAGAGAGATGTCAAACATTCATGACTGTCGGAACAACTTAGCACCTCGTGGTTCCCCCCCACCCCCCTCGAGTGACCGTTACCTGTGTGGTGGGGCACTGCAGCTTGTTGAGAGCCGAGGTCAGGATAGCCGTGGGCGAGACGCATTTCAGGATGTTGAAGTAGAGGGCGTAGGGCTTCTCCCTTTGGAAGAGAAGGTGTGTTAGAGTGGGAACACCAGGGAGCGGGACGCTCGAGTCTCGGCCTAGGAGACTCCATGGAACCGCCTGCCCCACCAGCGCCACCGGCGGCCCCTTGGCGGCCCCCAGCAGACTCGGAAGCACAGAAACAGAGAATGGGAGTGCAGAGATGTGGCAGGTGCAGGAGCAGAGAGCTTATGGGGGGAGGAACATTGAAACACAGAACCACAGGAGCAACACACAAAATGCTGGAGGAACTCAGTAGGTCAGGCAGCATCTGTGGAAATGAATAAACAGTCAATGTTTCGGGCCTCTTCAGGACTGGAAAGGACAGGGGGAAGATGGCAGAATAAGAAAGTGGAGGGAGGGGATGAAGTAAGAAGCTGGGAGGTGAGAGGTGAAAAAAGTAAAGGAAGGAATCTGATAGGAGAGGAGGGTGGACTGTAGGAAAAAGGGAAGGAGGAGAGGCACTGGGTGGAGGTGATAGGCAGGAGAGAAGAGATCAAGCAGGGACCAGAGTGGAGAATTGAAGAAGACAGAAAGGGGAGGGGAAAAACACTACAGGAAACCTGCAAAATCAAAGTTCATGCCATCAGGTTGGAGGCTATCCAAAACATAATATGAGGTGTTTCTCCTCCAGACTGAGAGTGGACTGATCGTGGCACAAGAGGCAGCCACGGACAGACGTGCCACTTTGGGAATGGAGCTCAGATATAAAATGTTTGGCCACCGAAAAGTCCTGCATTTTGCATCTGGAGAGAAGTTGCCCAATGAAGCAATCCTCCAATCTACGTCAGGTCCCATCTAGGTGGAGGCGGCCACAGCAGGAGCACCTGAGTAGATGACCCCAATGGGTTCGTAGGGGAGGTGTTGCCTCACCTGGAAGGACTATTTTGTGGAGGAGGGAAAGGTGCGTGCCTGTGATGTGCAACCAGGGTTGTGGTGGAGTCAAATACCAAGGAGTATTCAAGGGGACCTTGGATAGGCACGTGAATGTACACAAAATGGAAGAATATGGACATTGTCCAGCCAGGGGTTCCCAACATTTTTGATGCCATGGACTGCTACAATTAACCAAGGGTTCTGTGAACTCCAGGCTGGGAGTTCCTGGTCTACGCAGAAGGGATTACTAATTCAAATGCCTAGACATTCGATTACTAATTTAATCAGTTCAGCACAACATTGTGCGCCGAAGGACCTTTTCCTGTGCTGTCACATGTTCTATATTCTATAGGTGTTTAACAAATAAACATCCATCATGAGCACAAGCTAGTGAAACATTAAACTCTGCATGCAACCCAGCCATCAAACCCGCAAACCAACCATCAAACCCACAACCCAGCCATCAAACCCACAACCCAGCCATCAAACCCACAAACCAACCATCAAACCCACAGTCCAGCCTTCAAACCCACAACCCATCCGTCAGACCCTCAACACATCCATCAAACCCTCATCCCAATGATCATACCCACAACACAACCATCATACTCATTCATCACCACCTTGCTAAACCATTTTAACCATACCATTTAACCTGTCCTTACAATGTAGGGAAGTGTATGGAACAGAGAGGGGAATAATTTCTTTACCAGAGGGTGGTGAATCTGTGGAATTCATTGCCACAGATGGTTGTGGAGGCCACGTCATTGGGTATATTTAAAGCAGATGTTGATAGGTCCTTGATTAGTTACAAAAGTTACAGGGAGAACAGGGTTGAGAGGTTAATACCCCTCACCAGAGATTCCCCCTCCTCTTGCCTCCCACCAGCTCAAGTGACCCACAACTCACTTGTTGTTGCCAACGCCACAATACATGCCGGTGGAATTCCTTGGGTAGATCACCTCCCGTGGGTCGCCGTACAGCCATGCTGTGGAGAGAGAACATGAGGCCTCAGTCACCCCGTTGCACGTTTGGGCTCCGCAAGGCACTCTGCCCGGGAAAAGGACCACACTTCCTACAGCATCGGAACACAAGCTCCCCGGGGCTGGGGCACAGAGGAGGGCAGTAGGACCAACTGGGAATGCTTGTCAGCCAAACGGCCTCCCCCAGTGCTGTCTCATTCTGGAACGTTTCAAACTCACAACAGACGCCTGATTGACCATAATCTGACTGGAGTGGCACAGTACCGAGGAGCGCGACAGCAGCGTGACAGTCCGTGTAACGCTATACAGCGCTAGCGACCTGGGTCCAACTCCCATCGCTGCACGTCCTCCCTGTGACCACGCGGATTTACTCCGGGTGCTCCGGACTCCTCCTGTGGCCCAAAGACGTACGGGCTAGGGTCAGTAAGTTACAGCACAGTGGCTGGAGTACCCACTTCCTTTCACGCTGATGATCTGATGACAGAATTGATGGCTTGGTGGCCATATTTACCCGCCATACGAAGGTAGGTGGAGGGGCAGGTACTGTTGAGGAAGCAGAGAGGCTGCAGAAGGATTTGGACATATCGGGAGAATGGGCAAAGAAGTGGCTGTTGGAACATCGTGCGGGGAAGTGGACGGTCATGCACTTTGGTAGAAGGAATAAAGGTGACTATTAGACTATTTTCTAAACGGGGAGGAAATTCAAAAACCAGAGGTGCAAAGGTGCAGGATGCCCTAAAGGTTAACTTGCAGGTTGAGTTGGTCGTAAGGCAAGCAAATGCGATCTTAACATCCATTTCGAGAGGACTAGAATATAAGAGGAAGGATGTGATGCTGAGGCTTTATAAGGCACTTGTCAGACTGCTCTTGGAGTATTGTGAGCAGTTCTGGGGCCCATATCTGAGAAACGATGTGTTGTCATTGGAGAGGGTCTAGAGAAGGTCCACTGGAGTGAACCTGGGAGTGACAGGGTTAATGTATGAGGAACATTTCATGCCTCTGGGGCTGTACTCGCTGCGGTTAAGACAAGTGAGGTAGGATCTTATTGAAACCTATCAAATATTGAAAGGTCTAGATAGAGTGTACGCGGAGAGGATGTTTCCTATAGTGGGTGAGTCTAGGATCAAAACAGAGGGATGTCCCTTTAGAACGGAGATGAGGAGGAATTTCTTTAGCCAGAGGATGGTAAATCTGTGTAATTCTTTGTTAGGACACCTGTGGAGGCCAAGTCATCGAGTGTATTTAACGCTGAGGTTGATAGGTTCTTGATTAGTCAGGGTGTCAAATGTTCCACGGAGACGGCAGGAGATTGGAGTTACGAGGGAATGGTGGAGCTGCTTGGCCTGGTCTGCTCCTGTGTCTTATGGTCGTGGTCCTGGGGTAGAGTGGAGTACCGCACCCGGGTTTCTTATGACCCAAACATGAGAGCCAAGGCGCCCCCCGCATCCCCCTCCCCGCAGACAGTATGTGCCACTGACCGTTCCCCCAGTTGCCTCCCCTCCCTTGCCCCTGCCTGAGCATTGAGTGGGGGGTGGGGGGTGAGGAGGGGCAGTGGGAGGGGTCACTTACCCACAATGCCTACCACCATGTATCCCAGGATGAAGACCATAAAGATGGCACAGCAGATTATGTCTGTGCAGCTCCTGTGGGGGGAGAGAGACGTGGAAACCATCAGTGTAAGAAGGTCCCACCCAAAAGGCAAAAATAAAACCTGGACAAGGTAGAGGAGGTCAAAGCTGGGAAAAAGGGGAGGTATTGGGGGGTCCGGGTTCACAATCCCCACACAAACCAGAGCAATGCCCCACACACGCACACCTCGAACCACTTCATTGCCCACCTCATGCCCCCCTCGCCTCCAACACTCACCCTCACCCCTTCATTATACCCACATCCCCTCAAAAGGTGAGGGCGCCCTCCACAATACTCACCTGTTCTCGATTGGCCCTTTGAACCTCGGGTCATAGGCAGAGGGGGCCCCTGTGGGTGACAAAAAGAGGTCAGAACATCAGGGAGCTCGTTACAGGGGCGGCTGCGGGTGGGGAGCAGGCATGGACCTTCACCCACCTATCGCTCCCCCCACCCTATCCCACTCTTCCCCCCAGGACCATAACCTAGACCTTGGCCAAGGGTTACCAGGAGGAAGATGGTGGACAGGACATAGCCGAGGGTCAGCAGATCCAAGGGGCTGAAGGGCCTTGACCTGAGAGCAGTGAACATAGGGGACAGAAAGAGAGACGGAGAGAGAATGGAAGGGAGGGAGTGACAGAGAAGGAATTAGACAACTACAGACAGTCAGAAAGGGGAGGAAGATAGGGGAGGGGGGAGGGGGGAGGGGGAGAGGGAGGAGAGGGGGGAGAGGGAGGAGAGAGGGGGAGAGAGGGGGAGAGAGGGGGGAGAGTGGGGGGAGAGAGGGGGGAGAGAGGGGAGGGAAAGGGGGATGGGAGGGGGGAGAGAGGGGAGGGAAAGGGGGATGGGAGGGGGGAGGGGGAGAGGGGAGGGGGAGGGGAGAGGTAAAGGGAGAGGGGAGGGGGGAGGGGAGAGGGGAGGGGAGAGGGGAGAGGGGAGGGGAGAGGGGAGAGGGGAGAGGGGAGGGGAGGGGAGGGGAGAGGGGAGGGGAGGGGAGGGGAGAGGGGAGGGGGGAGGGGAGGGGAGAGGGGAGGGGAGAGGGGAGGGGGGAGGGGAGGGGAGAGGTAAAGGGAGAGGGAGGAGGGAAGGGAGAGGGGAAGGGAGAGGGGAAGGGAGAGGGCAGGGGGAAGGGAGGGGGAGGGGAAGGGAGAGGGGAGGGGAGAGGTAAAGGGAGAGGGAGGGGGAAGGGAGAGGGGAAGGGAGAGGGCAGGGGGAAGGGAGAGGGGAAGGGAGAGGGCAGGGGGAAGGGAGGGGGGAGGGGAGGGGGGAGGGGAGGGGGGAGGGGAGGGGAGAGGTAAAGGGAGAGAGAGGGGTGAGAGGGAGACACACACACACACCCCAGAGACGAACCACAGCACCCCCTCCCAGTAGGAGTTGAAGAATTGGAACCACTATCTCCACCCGCCATCCCACCAAACTCTGCTACCAGTGCGTTTGGCCTCAGCCTCACACTGACCCTCATCCCTCACCTAAACCACCACTGACCCGCAACCCAACCCCTACCAACACCACTCACCCTAAATCCTATCATCAACCCTAATCCCAATCCTTACCACCCGTCTTGTCACCACCACTGACCTTCATCCCAAAACCATACTCCCCTCCCAAAACACTCACCCCACTCCCACCCCAGGCCACTCCTATCCCAATCCCTCACCCACTCCAACAACACTCACCTCAATCCCAATCCCTCACCCACCCCAACAACACACACCCCAATCCCAATCCCTCAGCCACTCCCATCCCAATTCCTCACCCACCCCAACAACACTCACCTCAATCCCAACCCTCAGCCACTCCTATCCCAATCCCTCACCCACCCCAACAATACTCACCCCAATCCCAACCCTCAGCCACTCCTATCCCAATCCCTCACCCACTCAACAACACTCACCTCAATCCCAACCCTCAGCCACTCCCATCCCAATTCCTCACCCACCCCAACAATACTCACCCCAATCCCAATCCCTCACCCACCCCAACACACACCCCAATCCCAATCCCTCACCCACCCCAACAAAACACACCGCAATCCCAATCCCTCACCCACCCCAGCAACACACACCCCAATCCCAATTCCTCACCCACCCCAGCAACACACACCCCAATCCCAATTCCTCACCCACCCCAACAACTCACACCCCAATCCCAATTCCTCACCCACCCCAACAACACACACCCCAATCCCAATTCCTCACCCACCCCAACAACTCACACCCCAATCCCAATTCCTCACCCACCCCAACAACACACACCCCAATCCCAATTCCTCACCCACCCCAACACACACCCCAATCCCAATCCCTCACCCACCCCAACAATACTCACCCCAATCCCAATTCCTCACCCACCCCAACAACTCACACCCCAATCCCAATCCCTCACCCACCCCAACACACACCCCAATCCCTCACCCACCCCAACACACACCCCAATCCCAATCCCTCACCCACCCCAACAAAACACACCCCAATCCCAATCCCTCACCCACCCCAGCAACACACACCCCAATCCCAATTCCTCACCCACCCCAACAACTCACACCCCAATCCCAATTCCTCACCCACCCCAACAACACACACCCCAATCCCAATTCCTCACCCACCCCAACAACTCACACCCCAATCCCAATTCCTCACCCACCCCAACAACACACACCCCAATCCCAATTCCTCACCCACCCCAACACACACCCCAATCCCTCACCCACCCCAACAACTCACACCCCAATCCCAATTCCTCACCCACCCCAACAACTCACACCCCAATCCCAATTCCTCACCCACCCCAACACACACCCCAATCCCAATTCCTCACCCACCCCAACAACACACACCCCAATCCCAATTCCTCACCCACCCCAACAACTCACACCCCAATCCCAATTCCTCACCCACCCCAACAACACACACCCCAATCCCAATCCCTCACCCACCCCAACAACTCACACCCCAATCCCAATTCCTCACCCACCCCAACAACTCACACCCCAATCCCAATTCCTCACCCACCCCAACAACACACACCCCAATCCCAATTCCTCGGCTGCTCCAACAACTCACACCCCAATCCCAATTCCTCACCCACCCCAACAACACACACCCCAATCCCAATTCCTCACCCACCCCAACAACACACCCCAATCCCAATTCCTCACCCACCCCAACAACACACACCCCAATCCCAATCCCTCACCCACCCCAACAACTCACACCCCAATCCCAATTCCTCACCCACCCCAACAACTCACACCCCAATCCCAATTCCTCACCCACCCCAACAACTCACACCCCAATCCCAATTCCTCACCCACCCCAACAACACACACCCCAATCCCAATCCCTCACCCACCCCAACAACTCACACCCCAATCCCAATTCCTCACCCACCCCAACAACTCACACCCCAATCCGAATTCCTCACCCACCCCAACAACACACACCCCAATCCCAATTCCTCGGCTGCTCCAACAACTCACACCCCAATCCCAATTCCTCACCCACCCCAACAACTCACACCCCAATCCCAATTCCTCACCCACCCCAACAACACACACCCCAATCCCAATTCCTCACCCACCCCAACAACTCACACCCCAATCCCAATTCCTCACCCACCCCAACAACTCACACCCCAATCCCAATCCCTCACCCATCCCAACAACACACACCCCAATCCCAATTCCTCACCCACCCCAACAACTCACACCCCAATCCCAATTCCTCACCCACCCCAACAACTCACACCCCAATCCCAATTCCTCACCCACCCCAACAACACACCCCAATCCCAATTCCTCGGCTGCTCCAACAACTCACACCCCAATCCCAATTCCTCACCCACCCCAACAACTCACACCCCAATCCCAATTCCTCACCCACCCCAACAACACACACCCCAATCCCAATTCCTCACCCACCCCAACAACACACACCCCAATCCCAATTCCTCACCCACCCCAACAACTCACACCCCAATCCCAATTCCTCACCCACCCCAACAACACACACCCCAATCCCAATTGCTCGGCTGCTCCAACAACTCACACCCCAATCCCAATTCCTCACCCACCCCAACAACACACACCCCAATCCCAATTCCTCACCCACCCCAACAACACACACCCCAATCCCAATTCCTCACCCACCCCAACAACACATACCCCAATCCCAATTCCTCACCCACCCCAACAACTCACACCCCAATCCCAATTCCTCACCCACCCCAACAACACACACCCCAATCCCAATTCCTCGGCTGCTCCAACAACTCACACCCCAATCCCAATTCCTCACCCACCCCAACAACTCACACCCCAATCCCAATTCCTCACCCACCCCAACAACACACACCCCAATCCCAATTCCTCACCCACCCCAACAACACACACCCCAATCCCAATTCCTCGGCTGCTCCACCACTGACCTTCACCCAAAGGCACGCGGACATTTGTTGGCCTTTCAGCCCTTTGGGACTTTTCTCCATCCCTCAGTGAGGTTGGTGATTATCCAACTTCCACCTCAACTTCACCAACCCCTCCACTGATCACTACACTCCATGGTTGACATACACGTGTGTTGGGAACCCGTCTTCACTTCGCTCCAGGAGAAGAGGTCACGAGATGAAATCCTCCCCATTTCTGCTTTAGTCAAGTTTATTGTCATTTCGACCATAAACTGCTGGTACAGTACACAGTAAAAAAAAACGCAGATAACCCCCTTATTCTGAAACTATGGTCCCCGGTTCCCAATTCTCCCACCTGGAGAAGCCTGTGTGTTGTACTAAATTAGAATCTGAATCAGGTTTATTATCACCGGCATGTGTTGCGAGATTTGTTAACTTAGCAGCAGCAGTTCAATGCCACACAGATAATATAGAAATAAAAAATAAGTAAATCAATTACAGTAAGTAAATCTGTTTATTAAATAGTTAAATTAAAAATAGTGCAAAACAGAGATTTTTAAAAAGTGAGAAGTGTTCAGAGATTCAATGTCCATTTAGGAATCGGATGGCAGAGGGGAAGAAGCTGTTCCTGAATCGCTGAGTGTGTGCCGTCTGGCTTCTGTACCTCCTTCCTGATGGTTACAATGAGAAGAGGGCATGTCCTGGGTGATGGGGGTCCTTAGTAATGGATGCTGCCTTTCTGAGTCACCGCTCCCTGAAGATGTCCTGGGTACACAATAGAGGCTAGTACCCAAGATGGAGCTGAGTAATTTTACAACTTTCTGTAGCTTCTTTCGATCCTGTGTGGCAGCAGCACACCGCCCCCAAACCAGACAGTAATGCAGCCTGTTAGAATGTTCTCCACTGTACATGTATAGAAGTTTTTGAGTGTTTTATGTGACAAACCAAATTTCCTCAAACTCCTCATGAAATATAACCACTGTCTTGCCTTTGCTGTAGCTGCAATGATATATTGGGATCAAGTTAGATCCTCAGAGATCTTGATCTCAGAAAATTTATCTCAGAGATAAATTCTCCTCTGATCAGCTTCCTTCCATCAGAGCAACCAGTCTCACCAGGAATCTGTGCAGGGGACATTTCCCTCAAGTTTCTCCTTGGTATGGAAACCAGGACTCTGACTGTGGTCTCCCCTTGGATGGGACATCAGAACGCATCGAGGGATCAGCGGTGACAAGGAGAGACTGCATCAAGTTCTTTGGTGTCAACACCTCTGCAGATCTATCCTGAGCCCAAAGTAATGGTGCAACCACAAGAAGTCGCGACGGAAACTATACTTGATTAGGAGTTGGCGTCATCAAACATTAGCAAATTTCTACTGCCGTGGAGGGGCCACTGCACAAGATCAGAAGGAAAACAGCAGAAAGCTGTAAATGCAGCCAGTCCCATCATGGGCACGAGCCTGCCCAGAATCGAGGACATCTTCAAAAGACAAAGGCTGAGAAAAGGTGGCATCCGTCACGAAGGTCCCCACCATTCAGGCCACGCTCTCTTCTCATGGCCACCATCAAGGAGGTACGGGAGCCTGAAGACACACACGCAACATTTCAGAAACAGCTTCTTCCCCTCTGCCATCCGATTGCTGAATGGACAATGAACCCACCAACACTACCTCACCATTTGTTCTTTCTGCACTACTTTTTTAAAATATATTTTCTTAGTTGTAATTTATAGTAATTTGTATGTCTTTGCACTGTATTGTTGCTGGAAAACAACAAACAGATTTCACGACATATGTCAGTGTTAAGTAAACCTGATTCTGACCTGTATAGGTGACTGCACACCAAACGATGTCTGCCCATGACTGACATCAGCTCCCCTCCATATCGCTCATGCCCCCTTGACTAAACGATGTCCTCACACCTCTGACATCAGCTCCCCTCCACGTGCGCTCTCCCCCGCCCCCCGAGAGGTAACCATAGCAATAGTTTGGGGAGGTAGATAGAACAATGGTTTGGAGATATTACAGGGGGAATCCAGACAAAGAACTCTGTTAGTAAGCTCTGGGGATAATGTCATCGAGTAGGTTAGGACGCAAGCCGCAGGGAACATTGACACAGGACGCATTGCAAGAACTGGGAGGCGTTAGGTCGATTGTGAAAGATTCTCCACCATCCGGGCCATGCCATCTTCTCCCAGGTCCCTTCGGGACTGAAATCCCACTGCACCAGGTTCAAGAACAACTGCTTCCCTTCAACGTTCCGGTTCTTCAACCAACAGCCACAACCCTAATCACCACGGTTTAGTAACAGTACATCACTATGGTGGTTAGTATGACTTGGGGAATCAAAGTTCAGAGTTCAATTCCCGCCACTCTCTGCAAAGAGATTGTCCGTTCTCCCTGTGACCGCATGGGTTTCCCCCGGGTGCTCCGGTTTCCGCCCACAGTCCAAGGACCTACCAGTTAGTCAGTTATTTGGTCATTGTAAATCATCCTGTGCCTCGGCTAGGGTTAAATAGGTGGGATGCTGGGGGCGTGGCTTGTTGGGCCTGAATCTCTAAATAAATAAACAAACTAAAATAAAAATGAGCGCTTTGATCAAAAGTGGAGTTTTGTGTCAATGCTGGAGGACCAAAAGGTTGACTGTACTGTTTTCCACAGATGCTGCCTGGCCTGCTGAGTTCCTCCAGCAGTTTGTGTGTGTCGCTCGGATTTCCAGCATCTGCAGATTCTCTTGTTTCTGTTCCGATCGTGTTTACTTGTAAAAACTCTGCACTTGTTTTACGACTTTCTTGTGAATGATGTGTATATAAGATGGACTCTTGGCCTCACGATCTACCTCATTATAACCTTACAATTTATTGTTCACCTGCACTGCTCTTTTGCAGTAGCTTTTACACTTTATTCTGCATTGTTATTAAAACATAGAGCAGTGCAGCACGGAACAGGCCTTCCAGCCCTTTAGCCTAGTCCAAGATCAACTCACCCTTCCCTCCCACGTAACCCTCCATTTCACTTCCATCCAACTAACAGTTTCTTATAGGTCCGCAATGTATCGGCCTCTACCATCACCATCTGTGTTAAATCCTGCCCCTATACTTTCCTCCAAACACCTTGTTCTGGCTCAGTGCACTGTGTAATGATGTGGTCTGTATGAACATTGCGCAAGGCACTGCATCTCAGTACATGTGACGATAATAAACCAGTACCAATAGAGTGGATTCCGGCTAATTGGGCCATCGGGGCACCCCTTTATTTGGGACAATTCTTGAATTCTTGAAAAAAAGCCGGGATTCCCTTTGTTTCTTTGGGACCAAATGTCGCTCATTTGGGGCAGGAGAGTGTGGCAGAACACTTACTAACTGGCATCAGCCGCGCAGACTTGTCTGGCCGTCAGACTCAGCTTCAAGCCAACAGTTTCTAAAATAGCATCAGTTACATGTCTTTGCGTTCAGAAGGCAATGATTTTTATCACTGACAATTCTGAACCGTTTTGCTCACTGTGGTTTCAAGCATTCAGGCTTGAAGATGTCAGATATGCTGGGATGGAAAACTAGTTAGGAAATATGAATTAGGAATTACCTCACCCAATTACTGCTATTTTTGGGTTACCAATGATAGAATCAAATCATTTAACCTCTTCAGCTCGTTAGATGATTGCATTTCTTACTTTAATGGCTAGAAGATCCATTTTGCTGAATTGGAAAGAGATCAATCCTCCCACCACATTTCATTGGTTTTCTCAAACTATGTTGTGTTTAAATTTGGAAAAAATTAGAAGTGTTGTTTATGACCCTTCCATTAAATTCGAAAAGACTTGGAGGTCATTTATTCAGCATTTTCGTAGGATGTAATTTGACCATTTCCAAACTTATTTTACTTCTCTGTAGTGTTGGTTGAGAAGAACGGAGTCGTCAACACTAAGGTTTTCTTTTCTCTCTTTTTTTATGATGTTACAAAACAGCCCAGGTCTTTTTTTTAGTTTAGTTGATTAATTCTGTAACGACACGCTCTCGTCTCACTGCTGCCACCATCAGGCAGGAGGTACAGGAGCCTCAGGACCCACACCACCAGGTTCAGGAACAGTCATTACCCCTCGACCATCAGGCAGGAGGTACAGGAGCCTCAGGACCCACATCACCGGGTTCAGGAACAGTTTTACCCCTCAACCAGCGGGAACCATCACCCAGGTCATGCTCTTGTCTCACTGCTGTCATCAGGAAGGAGGTACAGGAGCCTCAGGACCCATACCACCAGGTTCAGGAACAGTCATTACCCCTCGACCATCAGGCAGGAGGTACAGGAGCCTCAGGACCCACATCACCGGGTTCAGGAACAGTTTTACCCCTCAACCAGCGGGAACCATCACCCAGGTCACGCTCTTGTCTCACTGCTGTCATCAGGAAGGAGGTACAGGAGCCTCAGGACCCACACCACCAGGGTCAGGAACAGTTATGCCCTCGACCATCAGGAAGGAGGTACAGGAGCCTCAGGACCCACACCACCAGGGTCAGGAACAGTCATTACCCCTCAACCAGCAGGCTCTTGAACCAGCGCGGAGAACTTCACTAAACTTCACGCCCCATCACTGAACCATTCCCACAACTTATGGACTTACTTTCAAGGACTCATCATCTCATGGTGTCAATATTCATTGTCTATTTATTTATTATTATTATTATTTATTTTTTATTTGCACAGTTTATTGTCTTTTGCGTATGGGTTGTCTGCCCTGTTGGGAGTGGTGTTTCATTGATTCTGCTATGATTATTGGATTTACTGAGTATGCCTGCAAGAAAATGAATCTCAGGGTTGTATATGGTGACATATATGAACTTTGATAATACATTTACTTTAAAATCTGATGGCAGAGGGGAAAGCACAAAAATGAGTGAGCAGACTCCAGAAACACGTGCACCGTGAACCTCAAAGTCCCCCAAAACGAATGGGCAGCTGTGAGCCTCACTGACCAGTCCTGGTAACATGGAATCCACCCGCTCTTTCCTCCGACAGCTGCTAGCAAGGGAGAGAGGAAGACCAGTCAAACACAAGCAGATGACAATCACCCAGGCCACACTATGACTATGACACCGAACACTCGCCGATTGCTTGCTCAATGCCTCAATCAGAGAGAAGCAATGGAATCGATCACGGGCTCGTTCACTCGATGCCTCGCTCGGAGAGAAGCAATGGAATCGATCACGGGCTCGTTCACTCGATGCCTCGCTCGGAGAGAAGCAATGGAGTCAATCAAGGGCTCGTTCCCTCAACGACTCGACCAGAGAGAAGCAATGGAGTTGATCACAGACTCGTTCCCTCAACACCCTCCCCTCTCCCGGTGGTAACAGGTTTCCCACACAGTCCCCAATTCCAGGATCTCAAAACTCAGCAGCATCCATTAATGGTAAACAACCATTCTTCAACACAAGTATTTCTCCTCAACAACAGACCCACCCAGGGGAGCATGCACAGCCAGGAGGTATCCCGGGGATAGGTTGGCCCCCTTGGGGAATTCCTTCCCAAGCCTAGCACTACTCCACGCAGGAGGCTATGAATGGCAATCCACACCCAACGAGAGGTCCTCGGGCGACCCGTTTTCACACAGCAAGATCCAAGCGCTCCATGGTTGAAACCAAATGGTGCATCCCGTGCCAGTGATGTGGACGGAGGGGAAAATGATTTGTGCTGGCCTCAAAACACCAGTAAAAATTCCTGCCCTCCTAGACAAATACCAATGTGAGCTTTGACCTCAGAGAGCAGGCAGACTCTGAATCACGGCAACTTCTCAACCCGAGATGAAATTAAACTTATTATCTCAGATGCCTGGTACAGAGGCTGGACTCTGACAGTCAGAGAGGTCTACAATGGGTCGTCAATGCATCACCAGCACCAACCAACCCATCAAGGCCATATAGTATACACAGAAAGGTGCAGGAAAAGGGGCCAGTAATGTCATGAAGGATCCCACTCACTCTGCTCATGGACTGTCTGTCCCATTCCTATCAGGGAGGAGGCTACGTAGCATCACACCAGGACCAGCAGACCCAAAAACTTTGCCCAAGCAGTAAAGCTGAGCAACACATTAACCCACTCACCCACTCCTCGACATTCCCGGTCACCAATATTTTATCGGTTCCTGTCAGAGTCACCCTATGTACAGACAGACCTGTGCCTGATGTCACTTTGTGGACATATAATCAACTTATGTATATAAGCCAGTTTATGCATTTATAGTTATTGTGTTCCTTATCTTGTAGTGTGTTTTTGAGCTGGAACAATTAATTTGTTCTCTTTTATACCTGTGTACTGGAAATGACATTAAACAACTTTGAATCCAAGTACATATATCTCACCATACACAACCTTCCAATTCAGTTTTTGCAGGCATTCACAGGAAAATAAGAAATACCATAGAACTTCTGAAAAACTACACAAAAGCAAAGACTGACAAACAGCCAATGTGCAAAAGGAGACAAACTGCGAATAGTCAGAATCAGAATCTGGTTCAATATCACTATCACCGGCTTGTCTGCTGGAATCCAGTTCACTATCACCGGCACATCTGCTGGAATCCAGTTCACTATCACTGGCACATCTGCTGGAATCCAGTTCACTATCACCGGCACGTCTGCTGGAATCCGATTCACTATCACCGACACGTCTGCTGGAATCCGGTTCACTATCACCGGCACGTCTGCTGGAATCCGGTTCACTATCACCGACACGTCTGCTGGAATCCGGTTCACTATCACCGGCACGTCTGCTGGAATCCGGTTCAACTATCACCGACACGTCTGCTGGAATCCGGTTCACTATCACCAGCACGTCTGCTGGAATCCAGTTCACTATCACCGGCACATCTGCTGGAATCTGCTTCACTATCACCAGCACATCTGCTGGGATTTGGGGGATTGCGGCAGCAGTACATTGTAATACATAAATAACAACTGTAAATTACAATAAGAAACGTGTATAAAAATAAATTAAACAATTAGTACAAAAAGAGAGGGAAAATACTGGGGTAGTGTTCATGGGTTCATTGTCCATTCAGAAATCTGATGGCAGAGGGGAGGAGGCTGTTCCTGGATTGTTAAGCGTGTATCTTCAGGCCCCTGTACCTCCTCCTTGATGGTAGCAACAAGAGGAGGACATGCCCTCTTCTCATTAGAAAGTAATCCTGAGAACATGAGTTGTGAAGACTCCTTCGGGCTGGGTGAGGGGTGAGGGATTGCTGGCACCAGAATGGTTGGGTTGAGAGTCGAGAAGGAAAAGCAGGGAGGGGCTGTGACTGGGACAGGGAGAGGGGGGTGTAAGAGTCTGGGAAGGAAGTGCCAGGTGACAGGAACCTCTCTGCAGTTAGAGACACCTGCCCAGTCGACTCCAGCAGACTGACCCAGGTCAGTAGGTGGGGAGGTGGGAAGAGGGAAACGGAGGTCATGGAGTTTGGCCGGGCTGCTGCAGAGAGTGGGGGAGTGGAAGAGGTGGTGAGATGCCCAAAGGGGGTTCCGAAGTAAGATGCATGGGCTACCATAACACTGGAACAGAATCAGGCCATTCAGCCCATCGAGTCTGCTCTGCCATTCCATCAAGGACCATCCCTCTTACTGATCAAGGACCAATCAATCTCCCCTTTAAATATTCCCAATAACTTGGCCTCCACAACTGTCTGTGGCAATGAATTCTGCAGATTCACCACCCTCTGACTAAAGAAATTCCTCCTCATCTCTGTCCTAAATGGATAAATTAAAGACACATTTTATTATCTTGATGAACCCGGTGTGGTCTCTTGCTGCTGTAGCCCATGAGTTCAAGGTTCGATGTGTTAGGTGTTCAGAGATGCTCTTCTGCACACAACTGTTATAACGTGTGGTTATTTAGTTACTGTCAGCTTGAACCAGTCTGACCATTCTGCTCTGTCCTCATTAACAAGATATTTTCACCCACAGAACTGCCACTCACTGGATGTTTTTTGTTTTTCCTCACCACTCTCTGTAAACTCTAACGACTGTTGTGTGTGAAAATCCGAGGAGATCAGTAGTTTCTGAGATACTCAAACCACCCTGTCTGGCACCAATTCTGATGTGTGGTCTGAACAACAGTTGAACCTCTTGACCATGTCGGCATGCTTTCATGCACTGAGTGGCTGCCACCTGATTGGCTGATTAGATATTCACGTTAATGAGCAGGTGTACCGGTGGACTGAGTAAAGTAGTCACTGTGTGCACGTTAGTTTTATTTGTCATATTCACATCAAAACATTCAGAGAACTGTGTTGGTCGTAACGTGAGCAACGAAAGGAGTTCAAGGATTTTGCTGGGGGCAGCCCATGAGTGTTGCTGTGCTTCCAGAGCCATCGTAGCGTGCCCGTAACTTACTAACCCTGACCCGTATGTCTCTGGAATGTGGGAGGAAACCGAGGCACCCAGAAGAAACCCATGTGGTCACAGGGAGAACATACAGACTCCTTACACAGGCAGTGCCGGGAGTTAAACCCATCCTTCAGTGGTGGTAGGAATACCAACAGTCCTTTATTTTAGCTAACGTGGTCATAATAGGCCAATTGGCCTCTTTCACTTCTTCATACAAAGACAAGCACCTTTGCCAGTAGCTACAGCCCAAGATATACAAGCAATGATTGACTAAGGGTAGTCAGCACAGCTTTGTGCATGTAGGTCATGTCCAACCAATTTTATAGAGTTTTTCAAGGCAGTTACCAGGGAGGTGGACAAAGGCAAGGCAGTGGACGTTGTCTACATGGACTTTAGCAAAGCACTTGACAAGGTCCCACATGGGAAAATGGTCAAGAAGGTTCAGTTGCTCAGCATTCAAGACAAGACAGTAAACTGGATTAGACATTGGCTTTGTGGAAGAGGCCAAGGAGCGGTAGTCGAGGTCGCCTCTCTGACTGGAGGCCTGTGACTAGTGGTGTGCCGCAGGGGTCGGTGCTGGGTCCATTGTTCTTTGTCATCTATGTCAATGATCTGGATAATAATGTGGTTAACTGGATCAGCAAAGTTGCAAATGACACCAAGATTGGGGGTGCAGTGACATCGAGGGAGGCTATCATGGCTTGAAGAAGGATCTTCAGCTGGAAAAAATGGGCTGAAAATGGCAGATGCAACTTAATGCAGACAAGCGTGAGGTTTTGCACTTTGGTAGGGCCAGCCAGGGCAGGTATTACACAATCAGCGACTGGGCACTGTGGAGCGCGGTAGAACAAAAGGATCTGGGAACACAGGTCCATAATTTGTTGAAAGTGGCGTCATAGGTAGATAGGGTCATAAAGAAAGCTTCTGGCATATAGGCCTTTGGAAAGCAGCCAGTGAGTGAGTGGGCCAGTAAAGGAGTGGAGCTTTGAGGCTTTGACTCGAGAGATTCTGGCAGTTTTGGCAGTTGGTCTGTGGAATCAAATCAATCAAGATTTGAATAGATCAGCAGAAAGCTGTTGATTAGACAATCAAGATTTGAATAGATCAGCAAAAAGCTGTTGATTAGACAATCAAGATTTGAATAGCTCAGACTCAGCAGAAAGCAGCTGATTGGGCAATCGAGGTCAGGTGACCAAGCATTTTGAAAAGCTCCAACAGATAAATAGAGAGATAGCTCAAGCGAAGCGGCCAGAGTGTGAGTGGGCCAGTGAAGGAGTGGAGCTTTGAGGCTTTGACTCGAGTGGCTTTGACGAGAAGAGGCGGAGGACAAGCTAGCTTGCAGTTAGTTTTTACAATGCCTCCTGAGACGGTGATGTGCCTCTCATGTGAGATGTGGCAGTCTTGGGGGAACGCCCCTCTCCAGCAGAGTCACATCTGCCAGAAGTGCATACGGCTGGGCGATCTGGAAGACCGTGTAAGGAATCTGGAGCAGCAGCTGGATGATCTTTGACTCATAAGGGAGAATGAGGCAGTTGTAGATGAGAGCTACCAGGAGGTAGTCACACCTAGGCTGTCGGAAGCAGGTTGTTGGGTGACAGTCAGAGGGGGGAAAGCAAAGGTGAGCAGACAGGTAGTGCAGAGCACCCCTGTAGCCATTCCCCTGAATAATAAGTTTACCGTCCTGGATACTGTTGTCAGGGACGACCAACCAGGTGTGAGCCACGGTGGCAGGGCCTCCGGCACTGAGTCTGACCCTGTGGTGTGGAAGGGTGAGACGGAGAAGAGGAGAGCTGTCGTCATTGGAGACTCTATAGTCAGGGGAGCAGACAGGAGATTTTGTAGATGTGAGAAGGACACCCGCATGGTTTGTTGCCTCCCGGGTGCCAGGGTCCGGGATGTCTCTGACCGGGTGCACGACGTCCTGGTACGAGAGGGAAAGCAACCAGAAGTTGTGATACATGTTGGTACCAACAACATAGGCAGGAAGAGGGATGAGGTCCTGAAGTGTGAGTTTTGGGAACTAGGCAGAAGGCTGAAAAACAGGACCTCAAGGGTGACGTTCTCAGGATTGCTGCCAGTGCTACGTGACAGAGATGGTAAGAATTGGAGGAGATGGCAGTTGAATGTGTGGCTGAGGAGTTGCTGCAGGGAGCAGGGTTTTAGATTTTTGGATCATTGGGATCTCTTGTGGGGAAGGTGGGACCTGTACAGATTGGATGGGTTGCACCTGAACTGATGTTTTTGCAGGGAAATGTACGAAGGACATGTGGTCGATGTTTAGAGATCTCTTGCAGGATGTTGGGGATAAATTTGTCCTGGTGAGGAAGATAAAGAATGGTAGGGTGAAGGAAATGTGGGTGACAAGTGAGGTGGAAAATCTAGTCAGGTGGAAGAAGGCAGCATACATGAGGTTTAGGAAGCAAGGATCAGATGGGTCTATTGAGGAATATAGGGAAGCAAGAAAGGAGCTTAAGAAGGGGCTGAGAAGAGCAAGAAGGGGGCATGAGAAGGCCTTGGCGAGTAGGGTAAAGGAAAACCCCAAGGCATTCTTCAATTATGTGAAGAGAAAAAGGATGACAGGAGTGAAGGTAGGACCGATTAGAGATAAAGGTGGGAAGATGTGCCTGGAGGCTGTGGAAGTGAGCGAGGTCATCAATGAATACTTCTCTTCGGTATTCACCAATGAGAGGGAACTTGATGATGGTGAGGACAATATGAGTGAGGTTGATGTTCTGGAGCATGTTGATATTAAGGGAGAGGAGGTGTTGGAGTTGTTAAAATACTTTAGGACAGATAAGTCCCCGGGGCCTGACGGAATATTCCCCAGGCTGCTCCACGAGGTGACAGAAGAGATTGCTGAGCCTCTGGCTAGGATCTTTATGTCCTCGTTGTCCACGGGAATGGTACCGGAGGATTGGAGGGAGGCAAATGTTGTCCCCTTGTTCAAAAAAGGTAGTAGGGACAGTCCAGGTAATTATAGACCAGTGAGCCTCATGTCTGTGGTGGAAAAGCTGTTGGAAAAGATTCTTAGAGATAGGATCTATGGGCATTTAGAGAATCATAGTCTGATCAGGGACAGTCAGCACGGCTTTGTGAAGGGCAGACTGTGTCTAACAAGCCTGATACAGTTCTGTGAGGAGGTGACCAGGCATATAGATGAGGGTAGTGCAGTGGATGCGATCTATATGGATTTTAGTAAGGCATTTGACAAGGTTCCACACAGTAGGCTTATTCAGAAAGTTAGAAGGCATGGGATCCAGGGAAGTTTGGCCAGGTGGATTCAGAATTGGCTTGCCTGCAGAAGGCAGAGGGTCGTGGTGGAGGGAGTATATTCAGATTGGAGGATTGTGACTAGTGGTGTCCCACAAGGATCTGTTCTGGGACCTCTACTTTTCATGATTTTTATTAATGACCTGGATGTCGGGGTAGAGGGGTGGGTTGGCAAGTTTGCAGATGACACAAAGGTTGGTGGTGTTGTAGATAGTGTAGAGGATTGTCGAAGATTGCAGAGAGACATTGATAGGATGCAGAAGTGGGCTGAGAAGTGGCAGATGGAGTTCAACCCAGAGAAGTGTGAGGTGGTACACTCTGGAAGGACAAACTCCAAGGCAGAGTACAAAGTAAACGGCAGGATACTTGGTAGTGTGGAGGAGCAGAGGGATCTCGGGGTACACGTCCACAGATCCCTGAAAGTTGCCTCACAGGTGGATAGGGTAGTTAAGAAAGCTTATGGTGTGTTAGCTTTCATAAATTCGAGGGATAGAGTTTAAGAGTCGCGATGTAATGATGCAGCTCTATAAAACTCTGGTTAGGCCACACTTGGAGTATTGTGTCCAGTTCTGTTCACCTCACTATAGGAAGGATGTGGAAGCATTGGAAAGGGTACAGAGGAAATTTGCCAGGATGCTGCCTGGTTTAGAGAGTCTGCATTATGATCAGAGATTAAGGAAGCTAGGGCTTTACTCTTTGGAGAGGAGGAGGATGAGAGGAGACATGATAGAGGTGTACAAGATAATAAGAGGAATAGATAGAGTGGATAGCCAACGCCTCTTCCCCAGGGCACCACTGCTCAATACAAGAGGACATGGCTTTAAGGTAAGGGGTGGGAAGTTCAAGGGGTATAGTAGAGGAAGGTTTTTCACTCAGAGAGTGGTTGGTGCGTGGAATGCACTGCCTGAGTCAGTGGTGGAGGCAGATACACTAGTGAAGTTTAAGAGACTACTAGACAGGTATATGGAGGAATTTAAGGTGGGGGCTTATATGGGAAGCAGGGTTTAAGGGTCAGCACTACTTTGTGGGCCAAAGGGCCTGTAATGTGCTGTACTATTCTATGTTCTATAAATCAAAATATTGAGTACAGGACATGGGATGTTATCTTGAAGTTGTGTAAGATGTAATTTGGAGTATTGTGTGCAGTTTTGGTCACTGAGGAGAGGAGGAGAAGATGGCAGTACAATGCAGCGCGCGGCCACTCCGGTGGTGATGTCTGTTATCTGTCAAGTAGGGAACCGTGCACAATTCTGATTTGATGGAGACAGACGTGAGAGCAAAGAGGAACATCCGGAGAAACTTCTGAAATGCCCGCTTCGCTGCCACTGTTACTGTGTGGTAACCGGAATCTCCGGAGCAGAAGACCCCGAAACCCTCAGCTTTGCTTGTTTCAGCGGCTGGGGAGAGGTCGAAGGCGCTCGGCAGAGGATGGCGCTCGGGAGGCTGTATCGGAGAGGCTGGTTGGAAGTTCGAAGTTTTCGGATGGATAGACTCAGTGTCGGCTGTGGTCAGCCGTTTCCAAGGCATCGGCAAGTTGTCGGTGCCTGGAGGTTTATGGCAGGGAGTTTCTCCCTTTGCCGCCTGCTATCAGGGACTCGGGAGTCGATCGGCACTTTGAGACTTTTTTTTTTACCGTGCCCATGGTCTGTTCTTTATCAAATTATGGTATTGCTTTGCTCTGCTGTAACTATATGTTATAATTATGTGGTTCTGTCAGTGTTAGTCTTTGGTTTGTCCTGTTTTTCTGTGACATCACTCTGGAGAAACATTGTATCATTTCTTAATGCATGCATGCATTTCTAAATGACAATAAATAAGGACTGAGTGTTCTTATAATCTAAAGCTAAATCTACCTACTGGAAAAATGTAAATAATATTAAAAGAGTGCAGAGAAAATTTACAAATATTGTCAGGTCTGGAAGACCTGAGTTATAAGGAAAGATTGAACAGGTTAGGACTTTATTCCTTGGAATATGGAAGACTAAGAGATTTGATTAAAAAAAAATTGAGGGGTTTAGATAGGGTAAATGTGAGCAGGTATTTTTCCTACTGAGGTTGGGTGGGACTACAACCAGAATTCATAGGTTAAAGGTGAAAGGTTTAAGGGAAACATGAGGAGCAACTTCATTCAGAGAGTGGTGAGAGTGAGAATGAGCTGTCAGCACGAGTGGTGTATGCGAGCTTGATTTCGACATTTCAGAGGAGTTTGGATAGGTACCTGTATGGGAAGGATATGGAGGGCTATTATCCCAGTGCAGATCGATGGGAGCAGAAGTCAGTCTCTCATGGTCCCAGATCACATCTTACAAAATGAGTGTAGGAGCCGAGAGGTAATGTTGCAGCTATATAGGACCCTGTTAGACCCCACTTGGAGTACTGTGCTCAGTTCTGGTCACCTCACTACAGGAAGGACATGGAAACTATAGAAAGGGAGCAGAGGAGATTTACAAGGATGTTGCCTGGATTGGGGAGCATGCCTTATGAGAATAGGTTGAGTGAACTCGGCCTTTTCTCCTTGGAGCGACGGAGGATGAGAGGTGACCTGATAGAGGTGTATAAGATGATGAGAGGCATTGATCATGTGGATAGTCCGAGGCTTTTCCCCAGGGCTGAAATGGCTAACACGAGAGGGCTTTTTTTTTTTACGGAGTGGTGAGTTCATGGAATGGGCTGCCAGCTATGGTGGTGGAGATGGATACGATAGGGTCTTTTAAGAGACTGCTGGATGGATACATGGAGCTCAGAAAAATAGAGGGCTATGGGTAAGCCTGGGTAGTTCTAAGGTAGGGACATGTCCGGCACAGCTTTGTGGGCCGAAGGTCCTGTATTGTGCTGTAGATTTTCTACGTTTTCTATGTTTCTGATCAGGAAAGCTGAGCAATGCCTGTACTTTTTTAAGGAAGCTGAAGAGAGCCGGACTTTGCACATCCATACTCAGGTCATTCTGCAGATGTGCAGTGGAGACAATCCCAACAAACTGCATGGTAGAGAAACAACACTACAGCAAACAGGATGGCGGGAGGGTGAGAGAGCAGCGTGCCACGCGTGCACAGCTCTCCGGTGAAAAATGATATCATATCCGTTAAATAGGGGCCGTGGACAATTCTATTTGATGGAGACGGACATGAAAGCACAGGGGAACATCTGGGAAAAATTTCTGAAACGCCCGTTCGCTGCTGTCGTTACTGCGTGGTCGGGAATCTTCCAGAGGGAAGACCTCAAAATCCCCGGCTTTGCCTGCTGTTGGCGACCGAGAAGGAGGTCGAATCATTCAGATAGAGATGGTGCTCAGTACTCAGTGTCGGAGAGCTGATCAGAGCTCGAAGTTTTCGGATGACTCAGAGTCGGACCGCGGTCGCGTATGCCAGGGAGAGTTTTTCTTCCTTCTCTCCGTCTCATGAGATGTGGGATATTCGAGAGACTTTGAACTTTTACTATGCTCACGGACTTCTTCATCAAGTTATGGTATTGTTGCACTGTTGTAACTATTATGTTATAATTTTGTGTTTTTGTCAGTTTTTTCAGTCTTGGTCTGTCCTGTGTTTTGTGATATCACACCAGAGGAAATATTGTATCATTTCTTAATGCATGCATTACTAAATGACAATAAAAGAGGACTGCGTGTCCTCATAATCTAATGGAAGTGAAAACTGCCCAATGCATTTGGAGCACCAGCTAACCTGCCATCAAGGACATACAGTATACAGTATAGCCAGAAAAGGGCCAGTAACATCATGAAGGATCCCACCCACCCTACTCATGGACTGTTTGTCCCACTCCCATCGGGGAGGAGGCTACGGAGCATCCACGACAGGACCACCAGACTCAAAAACAGTTACTTTCCCCAAGCAGTAAGGCTGATCAACACCCCGACTCACTAACCCTTCATTATTCCAATCAGTCACCCTATGTACAGCTGAGAGTTACGTCTCCTAATCGATCCATGAATACAAACTATCTTATGTATTTATACTTAATGTGAGTTATAAAAAATATTATTATTGTGCTGCATCAGATCTGGAGTAACAAGTTTATTTTTCATTTCACTTGTTCCCTTGTTTCCAGGAAATAACATGAAACTATGTTGAATCCTGTCAGAAGCTCTCTCTGCCCCGGTTTAGGAGAACCTGATCATGTCAAACTTGTTGTGACAAGAATCGCAGTTCACAATTAATGGTGACAAACACCAGCTTTGTGTTTCTTGGGAGCAGGAGCTTTCCAACTGCGGCTCTGAGTGAGAGCCGGCGAGTGTCGAGTGAGAGTGGAGAGCGCACAGACCGGAGGGAGAGGCCACGGTCAGAGTGCAGACAGTCTACGTTGCCAGCCTCCCCAGCCAGACTGCCAACGTTCGGGATCAACCAGGGATGCAGCGCCCCAGCTGCCTATGCAAGCCAGGGCAGTAGGAATTGGAGGGAACGCTGCCCCTCTCCACACAGCTGATGAATCCAAAGGAACATCACACACCACTTCAGTTTGGTGTCAGCGGTGTCGTAGGAATTGCCAGTCAGCTTTGAACTCAATGTCGGACTGCCTGAGGGACTCCAGCTCCAGAATTGTCCCTTGGGGTTTACTCCCAAAGCCTTCCCCATGAGTGGGTGTAGCCGCAAGGCAGCGGAGGCTTGAGATCAGAGGTGAGCTGCCAACCATGTCTGACGAGCCCCATCTGCTGAAAGTGACTGGTTTTAATGTGCTCAGTAACCTCCACGATCGGCAGAAGGAGCAGATATCTACACTCAGAGGTACCGAATAAAGTGACTACCGAGTTTCTTTCCAGGTCAAGGTAACATGCTGAAGCCAATGTCTATCAGAGAAATAGAGCAATACAGCATGGTTACAAGCCCTCCGCCTCCCCCCCCCCCCATACACCCGTCAAAGTGCTCAGTCCAACGTCTATCAGAGTTATACAGCGATACAGCATGGTTAAAAACCCTTCACCCTCCCCCCCCCATACACCTGTCCAAGTGCTTCCTCAATGACACTATTTAACCTGCTTCGACCACTGCCTCTGGGACTCACCATCCTCTGGGTGAAAAACCTGCCCCTCAGATCTCTGTTAAATCTTTCCCTCTCATCCTAAAGTCAATGATTGGGTAACAAATGCAGATAGAGCAAAGAGTTAAATTGTACCGCAGAGGCAAAATTCAAAAGAGCGAACAATGCAGGACTGAAGGTGCTGTGTTTAAATGTGCATAGCATTCGGAATAATGTGGATGAACTCATGGCCCAATTAGAGATGGGTCGGTGTGACATTCTGGATGTCAATGAGTCGTGTCTGAAAGAGGGCAGCAGTTGGGAGCTCGACATCAAAGGATTTACTTTGCATCAAAAGGACAGACAGGAAGGCGTAGGCGGTGGTGTGGCTCTGTCGGTAAAAGATGGAATTACATCTTTAGAAAGAGGTGACATAGGGTCAAAAAATGTTGAATCTTTGTGAGTGTCTTTAAGAATCTGCAAAGGTAAAAACACCACTACTGGAATCACATATAGGCCTCCAAATAGTAGCCAAGATGTGGGGTTGAGATTGCAAAAGGAGCTGAAAAAGGCATGTAATAAGGGCAATGTCACAATTGTAATGGGGGACTTCAAGATGCAAGAGGATTGGGAAAATCAAGTTGGTATCGAATCGCAAGAGAGGAAATTTGTTGAATGCCTATGAGATGGCTTTTTAGAGCAGCTTGTGCTTAAGCCTACTCGGGGAAAGGCTATTTCAGAGTGGATGTTATGTAATAACCCAGATCTTATTAGGGAGCTTAATGTAAGGGAATCCCTTCGGAGGCAGTGACCATGATATAGAACACAGAAAAGCTATATAGGATAATATAGAACATAGAAAAGCTATACAAGAGCCTCTCAGCGCTTGAACTCAATCCCACGGCTGATGAAGGCCAATACACCATACGCCTTCTTAACCACAGAGTCAACCTGCGCAGCTGCTTTGAAGGTCCTACGGACTTGAACCCCAAGATCCCTCTGATCCTCCACACTGCCAAGAGTCTTACCATTAATACTATATTCTGCCATCATATTTGACCTACCAAAATGAACCACTTCACACTTATCTGGGTTGAACTCCACCTGCCACTTCTCAGCCCAGTTTTTGCATCCTATCAATGTCCCACTGTAACCTCTGACAACTCTCCAGACTATTCACAACACCCCCAACCTTTGTGTCATCAGCAAATTTACTAACCCATCCCTCCACTTCCTCATCCAGGTCATTTATAAAAATCGCGAAGTGTAGGGGTCCCAGACCTGAGGCACACCACTGGTCACCGACCTCCATGCAGAATATGACCACTTTGTGCCTTCTGTGGGCAAGCCAGTTCTGGATCCACAAAGCAAGATCCCCTTGGATCCCATGCCTCCTTACATTCTCAACAAGCCTTGCTTGGGATACCTTATGAAATGCCTTGCTGAAATCCATATACACTACATCTACTGCTCTTCCTTCATCAATGTGTTTAGTCACATCCTCAAAAAATTCAATCAGGCTCGTAAGGCACGACCTGCCTTTGACAAAGCCATGCTGACTATTCCTAATCATATTATACCTCTCCAAATATTCATAAATCCTGCCTCTCAGGATCTTCTCCATCAACTTACCAACCACTGAAGTAAGACTCACTGGTCTATAATTTCCTGGGCTATCTCTACTCCCTTTCTTGAATAAGGGAACAACATCTGCAACCCCCCAATCCTGCAGAACCTCTCCTGTCCCCTTTGATAATGCAAAGGTCATTGCCAGAGGCTCAGAAATCTCCTCCCTTGTCTCCCACAGTTGCCTGGGGTACATCTCATCTGGTCCCGGTGACTTATCCAACTTGATGCTTTCCAAAAGCTCCAGCACAACCTCTTTCTTAATGTCTATATGCTCAAGCTTTTCAATCCGCTGTAAATCATCCCTAAAATCACCAAGGTCTTTTCCGTAGTGAATACTGAAGCAAAGTATTCAGTATTCAACATGATTGAATTCATACTGCATTTTGAGAGGGAGAAGCACAAGTCACATCTATCAGTATCACAATGGAATAAAGGGAATTACAGAGGCATGAGAGAGGAGCTTGCCCAGGTGGATTGGAGGAGGATACTGGCAGGGATGACAGCAGAACAGAGATGGCTGAAGTTTCTGGGAATAGTCCGCAAGGCGCAGCTCAGATATATCCCAAAGAAGAACTTGTTCTGAAATGGCAGGGGTACCAACTGTGGCTGACTAGGGAAGTTAAGGACTGCATAAAAGCCAAGGAAAGGGCATACAAGGTAGCAAAAGTTAGTGAGAAGTTGGACGATTGGGAAGCTTTTAAAATCCAACAAAAGGAAATTTAAAAGCTATAAGAAGAGAAAAGATGAAATATGAGGGCAGGCCAGCCAATAACATAAAGCAGGATGCCAAAAGTTTTCTTTTCCAGTTATATAAAATAAAGTACAAGAGAGCTGAGAGTTGATATTGGACCACGGGAACATGATGCTGGTGAGGTAGTAATGAGGGACAAAAAATGGCAGATGAACCTAATGGATACTTTGCATCTGTCTTCACTGTGGAAGACACTAGCAGTGTGCCAGAGGTCCGAGTGTGTCAGGGAGCAGGAGTGAGTGCCATTGCTATTACAAAGGAAAAAGTGCCAGACAAATTCAAAGGTCTTAAGGTGGCAAACACAAGGAATTCTGCAGATGCTGGAATTTCAGGCAACACACATAAAAGTTGCTGGTGAACGCAGCAGGCCAGGCAGCATCTCCAGGAAGAGGTACAGTCAACGTTTCGGGCTGAGACCCTTCAACCTGATGTAGGGTCTCAGCCCAAAACGTCGACTGTACCTCTTCCTAGAGATGCTGCCTGGCCTGCTGCGTTCACCAGCAACTTTTATGTGTGTTGCTGGTCTTAAGGTGGGTAAGTTACCTGGACCAGATGAATTATATCCCAGAGTCCTGAGAGAAGTTGCTGAAGAGATAATGGATGCATTGCTCATGATCTTTCAAGAATCACTTGATTCTGGCATGGTCCCAGAGGACTGGAAGATTGCAAATGTCACTCCATTCTTTAGGAAGGCAGGAACGCAAAAGAAAGGAAGTTATAGGCCATTTAGCCTCACCTCAGTGGTTGGGAAAGTGCTGGAGTCTATTATTAAGGGTGAGGTTTCAAGGGACTTAGAGACTAATGATAAAATAAGTCAAAGTCAGCATGATTTCTGTAAGGGGAAATCTTGCCTGAGTTCTTCGAGGAAGTAACAACATGCTGACAAAGGAGAGGCAGTGGAGAAACAAGAGAAAATCTGCAGATGTTGGAAATCTGAGCAACACAAACAAAATGCTGGAGGAACTCAGCCAGCCAGGCAGCATCTATGGAAAAATGCACAGTCAATGTTTCGGGCCAAAACCCTTCAGTCTGAAACATCGACTTTACTTTTTCCCATAGATGCTGCCTGGCCTGCTGAGTTCCTCCAGCATTTTGTGTGGAAGAGACAGTGGCTGTCATTTTCTTGGATTTTCAGAAGGCATTTGATAAGGTGCCACACATGAGGCTGCTTAACAAGATAAAATCCTGTGGCGTTACGGGAAAGATACTGGCATGGATAGAGGAATGGCTGACAGGCGGGAGGCAGAGAGTGGCAATAAAAGGGGGCTTTTTCTGGTTGGCTGCCAGTGACTAGTGGTGTTCCTCAGGAGTCAGTATTGGGACCGCTACTTTTCACATTGTTTGTCAGTGATTTGCATAATGGAATTGATGGCTTTGTGGGTGATACGAAGATAGGTGGAGGGGTAGGTAGTGCTGAGGAAGCAATGCAATTGCAGCAGGACCTAGACAAACTGGAAGAATGGGCGAAAAAGTGGCAGATGGAATACAATGTTGGGAAATGTACAATAATGCACTTTGGTAAAAGGAACAATAGTGCAGACTATTATCTAGATGGGGAGAAAGTCCAAACATCAGAGGTGCAGAGGGAATTGGGAGTCCTCATGCAAGACTCAGAAGGTTAATTTACAGGTTGAGTCAGTGATAAAGAAGGCAAATGAAATGTTGGCATTTATTTCAAGGGGAATAGAGTATAAAAATGAGGAGATAATGCTGAGGCTTTATAAGACTCTAGTCAGGTTACACTTGAAGTATTGTTTACAGTTTTGGGCCCCAGATCTCAGAAAGGATGTGTTGTCATTGGAGAGAGTCCAGAGGAGGTTGACAAGGATGATTCTGGGAATGAAGAGGTTAATGTATGAAGAGCTTTTGGCAGCTTTGGGCCTGTACTCACTGGAATTTAGATGAATGCAGGGGGATTTCACTGAAATGTTGAACAGACTAGATAGGGTGGATGTGGAGAGGATGTTTCCTGTGGTGGATTTATCCAGAAGTAGAGGACACAGCCACAACATTGAGGGGTGACCTTTTAGAACAGAGGTAAGGAGGATTTTTTTTTGCCAGAGAGTCGTGAATCTGTGGAATGCTCTGCCACAGAGAGCGGTGGAGGCCAAGTCCGTGGATATATTTAAGGTGGAAGTTGATCGTTTCCTGATTGGTCGGGGCATCAAAGGTTATGGCAAGAAGGCAGGTGTGTGGGGTTAAGTGGGATCCAGAGATCAGCCATGATGGAACAGCGGAGTAGACTTGATGGGCTGAATGGCCTAATTCTGCTCCTATGTTTTGTGGTCTTATGGTCTAAATATATGCCCTCGAATTCTGGTCTCCCCTACCCTGGAGAAAAGGTCTCCCCTACTCACTTTATGGATGCCTCTCATAATTTCAAATATCTTCTATCCATGCTGGTGTCTTTCCTGTGCCATGGGCTCTTACCCTGCTTAGCAGCATCATGTGCGGCATTTTGTCAAAGGCCTGTGGTCAGGTCAGAGCCAGACAGGACTAGGGTCGCAAAATCCCTCCCCTGAACACCGGGATAGGAACTGGCTTATTAGATATAGTGAAAAGCTTGTCTTACATACTGCTTATTCCGATCAGCTCGTGACACAGGGTATTGAAGCGGAATCAGGTAAACCTATAAGAATGCGGAATAAATTAGCAGCTCCCGAAAACGTGCGGTGCCAGTAAATGATAAAGTGCAGGATCATAATGAGTTGGGTTCTGAGGTCAAGAGTCCATCTTATCCTGCAAGTGATCCAATTAAGAGTCTGATAAAAGCTGTCCTTGAGATTGGTGTTGGGTGCTTTACAGTTTTTAGTACCTCCTGCCAATGTGGTGGGGGGGGTGGTGAGAGAATGTCTGCTGTGGGCATGAGAGGGAGAAACAGGTTGTTCTGGGCAGCAGGGAAGCTGCAGAAACAAAAGACATGTCTCTGTTTGGACGCCCAGGACAAGCTGCTGTCCGCGGCCTACGCCCCAGTAGGGGGTGATGGGGTTAACTCCATCTCCCTGCATTTGACCCATCACCCTCTTTTCTCGCTACCGCTGTCAGGGAGGAAATGCGGGGGCCTTGGGTCCCACACCACCGGGTTCAGGAGCAGTCGTCACCCTGCACCCACCGGGCTGCTGGACCGGCTTCGCTCCCTCAGCACCGAACGAGCCATGTAGCCGTGGACTCGCGGTTCAGGACTCTGTGGTTGACAGTCCATGTGCGTCCTTTTTTTAAAAAATGCGAAAACTTTCTCTCTTACTATTTCCGCGATTTGATCAAGGCACTTCAGTGCTGAACCGACGCTGTTGCGGCGGCCTGCAGCCTCTGCACTCGCCTCAGTGCTGACCTGAACTGGCTCCCTGCCTGCGGCCTGCAGCTATCTGACTCTCGGACCGGCTACATTCCCCTCAGCACTGAAGTGGCTCTGTGCCTGCGGCCTGCAGCTATCTGACTCTCGGACCAGCTACATTCCCCTCAGCACTGAACTGGCTCCCTGCCTGCGGCCTGCAGCTATCTGACTCCTGGACCCTGCTACATTCCCCTCAGCACTGAACTGGCTCCCTGCCTGCGGCCTGCAGCTATCTGACTCTCGGACCGGCTACATTCCCCTCAGCACTGAACTGGCTCCGTGGCTGTGGCCTGCAGCTATCTGACTCTCGGACCGGCTACATTCCCCTCAGCACTGAACTGGCTCCGTGGCTGTGGCCTGCAGCCATCTGACTCCTGGACCGGCTACATTCCCCTCAGCACTGAACTGGCTCCGTGGCTGTGGCCTGCAGCTATCTGACTCCTGGACTGGCTACATTCCCCTCAGCACTGAACTGGCTCCGTGCCTGTGGCCTGCAGCCATCTGACTCTCGGACCAGCTACATTCCCCTCAGCACTGAACTGGCTCCGTGGCTGTGGCCTGCAGCCATCTGACTCCTGGACCGGCTACATTCCCCTCAGCACTGAACTGGCTCTGTGCCTGTGGCCTGCAGCTATCTGACTCCTGGACTGGCTTGACGCCTGTGGAGTCAGTTTCGGAGACTCTGCGGTTCATGTTCTGTGAGTTATTTGTTTATTTTTTGTTGTCGTTCGCACAATTCGTTCTTTGTTTTGCCAGAGAGTGTTTGACGGCCTTTGTGTGGGAGTGGGGGGGAGGTGGTTAATAGTTTTCGTGGTGTTTCCTTGTTCTGCGGCCGCCTGCAAGGAGACGGAACTCTGCACACACACTTTGATAATAAATAGTGTACTTTGAACTTTCAAGTAAGTGAGACTGAATCAGCTCGTGGGGAGCGTGAATTGGTTTAATGTGGCACATGAACGGTTTACAGGGGAAAGTTAGTCTTGCACATCGTCCCTACTGATTACACAGTGCGTTACCATAGAACAAGGGAAAACAACAACAGAATGCAGAATAAAGTGTAGCAGCTCCAGAGAGAGGGCAGCGCAGTTCAATTAAGCCATGATTTACGAGGACAGTGAGGTCGACTGCAAGGTCATGAAACAACTGGCATTGCTGGGTCACTGCAAATGTTCACAGCTCAAAGTACATCATTTATTATCAAAGTGTGTGTATATTATACAAACTTGGGTTTTTGTCTTCTGGCAGGCAGCCGCAAGACAAGGAAACACAATAAAACCCGGGACCCGGTGACCCAGCACTGCCAGTGTAGTTTACCCCCGTTGGTTCAAGAGCCTGCTGGTTGAGTGGCAATAATTATTCCTGAACCTGGTGGTGCAGGTCCTGAGGCTCCTGTACCTTCTTACTGCAGAAAGCAGCAAGAGGAGAGCATGTAAAAACACAAACATGAGGAAATCTGCAGATACTGGAATTTCAAGCAACACACATAAAAAGTTGCTGGTGAACGCAGCAGGCCAGGCAGCATCTCTAGGAAGAGGTACAGTCGACGTTTCGGGCCAAGGACTAACTGAAAGAAGAGATGGTAAGAGATTTGAAAATGGGAGGGGGAGGGGGAGGGGGAGGGGGAAATTCAAAATGATAGGAGAAGACAGGAGGGGGAGGGATGGAGCCAAGAGCTGGACAGTTAATTGGCAAAAGGGATACAAGGCTGGAGAAGGGAGAGGGCCATGGGATGGGTGGCCTAGGGAGAAAGACAGGGAGGGGAGCCCAGAGGATGGGCAAGGAGTTATAGTTATACATAATGTACTGGTTGGGCACAGGAGTACATTCAGTCAGAGACTCATTCCACCGAGCTGCAACACAGAGCGTCATAGGAAGTCATTCCTGCCTGTGGCCATCAAACTTTACAACTCCTCCCTTGGAGGGTCAGACACCCTGAGCCAATAGGCTGGTCCTGGACTTATTTCATAATTTACTGGCATAATTTACATATTACTATTTAACTATTTATGGTTCTATTACTATTTATTATTTATGGTGCAACTGTAACGAAAACCAATTCCCCAGGGATCAATAAAGTATGACTATGACTATGTGAGAGGGACAGAGGGAGAAAAAGAGAGAGAGGAAAAAATATATAAATATAAATAAATAAGGGATGGAGTACGAAGGGAGGTGGGGCATTAACGGAAGTTAAGAGAGCATGTTCTGGGTTTTTGGGGTCGCTGATGATGGTGGCTACTTTCCTGCGACAATGCTCAGTGTTGCGGGGGGGGGGGGGTGCTGTGGCAGCTCTACCCGTGATGGACAGGGCCGTATCCATCAGAGTTTGTGGGAGTTTCCATTCAAGGGCATCGGTGTTTCTACATCAGGTGTGATGCAGCCAGTCAATGTTCTCTCCACCACACATCTATAGAAGTTTGTCAGAGTTTTAGATGTTGTGCCGTATCCCCTCAAACTTAAGGGAGTAGACGCGTTGCGTGTTTTCTTTGTAATTGCACTTACACAGAGCATGGTTTATAGAAAACTGAATGGCCACGTGGGAGGAAAGGGTTAGACTGATTTTGGAATAGGTTAAAGGTTTGGAACAACATTGTGTGCCAAACACCCTCACTGTGCTGCAATGTCCAGTGATGGACAGGACATCACAACAAAAGGCAAGTCAGAACAAGCCGGTACATTGCACCAAGCTCAAGGACAGCTCCCCCCCCTCTCTCCCCCCCCCGCCGCTGGTTTAAGACGACTGAACAAAAAATGGACCCTCGACCTCACAGTCTACCTTGTAATGACTTTGCACTTACTATCTGTCTGGAATGGGAACACTTTATTCTGCACTCTGCTATTGCTTCCCTTGTAATACCTCGATGTACTGTTATGATGAACTGATCTGTAGGCATGGCAAGCAAAACAGTTTCACTGTATCTGTGGCAATAATATACCCGTTGGTAATTTTGTTAGATTGGAAAGATACAACTAGTTCACTGACCCAAGGACGGTCGGTTATTTACCATCTATGCTCATAAGTGGTAGGAGGAAACAGACAGCAAGATATCCAAGTTCACTGATGACATAATAATAGACGGGAGAATTACAGGAAAACTATCTCCACTGTGGGATGGGATGTCTACACGAGAACGATCTCGACTGTGGGATAGGAGGTCTACACAGGAACAGTCTCCGCACACACGAGAATGATCTCCATTGTGGGACGGGAGATCCACACGAGAATGATCTCCATTGTGGGACGGGAGGTCTACATGAGAACGATCTCTGCTATGGGCTGTGGGGGTCTACAGTGGAACAATCTGCACTGTGAGACAGGATGTCCACACAGGAACGAGCTCCACTGTGGGATGGGAAGACTACACAAGAACGATCACTGCTGTGGGATGGGAGATCTACACAAGAATGATCTCCTCTGTGGGACAGGAAGTCTACATGAGAACAATATCTGCTGTAGGATGGGAGGTCCACATGAGAATGATCTCCATTGTGGGATGTGAGGGTCTACACAATAACAATTTCCACAGTGGGATGGAAGGATTACTCGAGAATGACATTTGCTGTGGGACGGGAGGGTTACTCGAGAACAATCTTTGTTGTGGGATCAGAGTATTACCTGTGAATGATCTCCACTGTGGGATGGGAGGTGTACACAAGAATGATCTCCACTGTGGGACTGGGGGTGTAGACGAGAATGAACTCCACTGTGGGATGGGAGATCTACACAAGAATGATCACTGTAGGATGTGGGGGTCTACACGGGAAAGATCTCCACTGTGGGATCTACACAGAAATGATATCCACTGTAGGATGTGGGGCTCTACACGGGAAAGATCTCCACTGTGGGATGTGGGGGTCTACACGGGAATGATCTCCACTCTGGGATGTGGGAGTCTACACGGGAAAGATCTCCACTGTGGGATGTGGGGTCTAGACGGAAATGATATCCACTGTGGGATGTGGGGGTCTAGACGGAAATGATATCCACTGTGGGATGTGGGGGTCTACATGAGGGCAATCTCCATTGTGGGATGGGAGGTCCACACGAGAGAAATCTCCATTGTGGGACGGGAGGTCCACACGAGAGAAATCTCCAGTGTGGGACGGGAGGTCCACACGAGAGAAATCTCCAGTGTGGGACGGGAGGTCCACACGAGAGAAATCTCCAGTGTGGGACGGGAGGTCCACACGAGAGAAATCTCTAGTGTGGGACGGGAGGTCCACACGAGAGAAATCTCCAGTGTGGGACGGGAGGTCCACACGAGAGAAATCTCCAGTGTGGGACGGGAGGTCCACACGAGAGAAATTTCCAGTGTGGGACGGGAGGTCTACACGAGAGCAATCTCCATTGTGGATGGGTGGTCTACACGAGAGCAATCTCCATTGTGGATGTGGGGCTCTACACGGGAAAGATCTCCACTGTGGGATGTGGGGGTCTACATGGGAATGATCTCCACTCTGGGATGTGGGAGTCTACACGGGAAAGATCTCCACTGTGGGATGTGGGGTCTAGACGGAAATGATATCCACTGTGGGATGTGGGGGTCTAGACGGAAATGATATCCACTGTGGGATGTGGGGGTTTACATGAGAGCAATCTCCATTGTGGGACGGGAGGTCCACACGAGAGAAATCTCCATTGTGGGACGGGAGGTCCACACGAGAGAAATCTCCAGTGTGGGACGGGAGGTCCACACGAGAGAAATCTCCAGTGTGGGACGGGAGGTCCACACGAGAGAAATCTCCAGTGTGGGACGGGAGGTCCACACGAGAGAAATCTCCAGTGTGGGACGGGAGGTCTACACGAGAGCAATCTCCATTGTGGATGGGTGGTCTACACGAGAGCAATCTCCATTGTGGATGGGGGGCTCTACACGAGAGCAATCTCCATTGTGGGATGGGTGGTCTACACGGGAATGATCTCCCCTGTGGAATGGGGGTGAGAGGCTGTACAAGAATGATCTGCACTGCGGGACGGGATGTCTACACGGGAACGAAGTGCTCTGTGGGATGGGAGGTCTACATGCGTACGATCTCGGCTATGGGATGGAAAGTCACTCGAGAATAATCTCCACAGTGGGGCAGGATGTCAGAACGATCTCCACAGTTGGATGGGAGGTCTACACGAGAACAACTTTCACTGTGCCGCAAAAAAAAAACAAGCAACTGCTGGGAAGGAAGAAACCAAACAGCCAAATATCCCGGCAACTAACCACGGCCCGTATTTTCTCTTGTCCACACTGCACCAGAATATGTGAATTCTGTATCGGCCTCTACTGCCACCCGAGAACTCGCCAAGAGACAACCCCTGAGGGGAACATCATACTCAACCCACGTGGTCACATTCCTCGATCAGAGGGCATATTTTGCTGAGGTATTTGGATTCCCCAAAGGAACAGAGACAGGCAGAGTGATCAGACAAATGGAATTTCATTCGTCTCGTCACACAATCCGCAATGTGTCATCCAAAGGCAGATTATCTGGGCGTCAACATCCCTGAAGATCTATCCTTGGCCCAGAATTAGCCCAAAACTTCAGAGTTCAAAGTGAAGTGCATTTCTACCCCGAGATTCGGTTTCTTGTGGGCATTCGCAGTCAATGCGAAGAAACACCACACACAATGAAATCACCCAAAGACCGCACACAACAGGAGGGACAAACACCAGTGTGCAAAAGAGAGCAAACTTTGCAAATACAAAATAAATACGCAATAAATATCAAGAACATGAGATGAATGGGTCCATAGGTTGCGGGAGGAGTTCAGTGATGGGGGTGAGTGAAGTTATTCCCTTTAGTTCAAGAGGCCGATGGTTGAGAGGTGACTACTGTTCCTGGACCTGGTGGGTCCTGCGGCTCCTGTACCTTCTTCCTGATGGCAGCCTCCCAGCCCCGGCTGAACCGGGGTAACAGGACATCCCGGATGATTGTTGACGCCGTGGCGTCAGAGACCGCAAATCTTGGGCCCGGCGACGAGCGGGCGGGAATAAACAGCCCACACTTCCTGGTCCAGACCTCCTGGCTCTCTGCATTCCGCCGCCCAACGCCCCCAAAACCTCCGGACTGGCCGGCGGTGACGAGTGCGGCCTTCGCCTCAGTCATCCTGGGGACAGCTCCGCACGCACGCACACTCACACAACACCGCAATCGCTGCTGGGGGGTGTTAAACTTCCCATCCGAGCGCACACAGGCTCCGCGACCCAGCGGGGCTCCCCTCCCGCAAAACTCCGTCAGCGCGACAGCTCAGCCGCGAGTTCGATGTGAAACCTGCTCCCAGATGCAAGCAGGAAAAAGCAGCATCCCCCATGGCCCAGGACATGCCCTCTTCTCGTTGCTACCATTAGAGAGGAGGTACAGGAGCCGGAAGGAACATTTCAGGAACCGTTTTTTCCCTCCACCACCAGATTTCTGAATGAACCCATCAGCAGCACTGATATATACCATTGAGAGCATTGAATGGGAGCTGACCCCTACTACCCTCCCCGGCCGTGTCAACCTTAAGAGTCATAGTCTTTACTAAGTATTACAAAGAACAACACATTTCACGGCCGATGTCGGCGATATTAAACCTGACCGATTCCGTCCCCCTCCACAACCGGTGGAATGAAACCAGCCTCGCCGACACACCGCAACCCCCACCGAAAAGCCGATAACACGGGCTTCCCTCTGTGTCGGCGCCCGTCCAAAACGACCTTCAGTCTGAGGTCCCGGGTAAATATTAACATTTCTCAGACACTGGCGGTCCAAACTTTCATCAGACTTCCGTGTGGAGAAAAGTTTCACCTCAGAATCAAAGCGAGCTTCTTCCCTTTCAGGATCAAGGTGTAAGCGCCGGGAGAACATTCGGGCCCCGGTTCCAACTCTGCCGGCCAGAGGTCGGCCGCCCGCGGGGCGAGGGAGAAAGAGGGGAGGGGGAGACGAGAGGGGAGGAGACGTGTAGGGGCGGAAGAGATGGGTGGGGAGGGGGATTGAAGGCGAGAAGTGGTTTGAGAGCTGGTATGGAGGATAGGAGAGGGGAGGAAAAGGGTGGAGTGGGAGAATACAGTGGGGAGAGGGGGGTTGTAGGGGGTTGAATGGGGTCGTAGCAGGGTGAATGGGAACGTCGGGGGAAAGGGGGAGATCTTAGGCGGAGAGGGGGATCGTAAGGGGGAGGTGGAGAGGCTGGATCGGAGGGGAAATGGTGGGTGGTAGGGGGTGATCGCAGGGAGAGAGGGAGGGGATCCTGTGGTGATAGAAGGCGACAGTGGGAGGGGGCGGTGGATCGTAGGGGAGCAGGGGGAGAGGGGCGGGGATTGTAAGGTAGAAGGCAAGGGGGGGGGGGAGAGTGGACTAGGTCAAAGGAAGGCTCCTGAGAGGAGAGTTGTCAAGGTAGACTGACACCACTAATCTCTGCGGTAGTCCCTAGGGCGAGTTTGTTGTTAACACTCTAATCCGAACCACAAACACCTCGCTGCCGCACACCCAATACAGAGTGAGACATACCCAACCCCTTCCTCCATTCCCTCCTCCTCCGCTGCCCCCTTACCGTAGGGCTCCGACTCCTTCCCTTCCGCTTTCTTCTTCTTGCCCATCTCGGGGCTGCCGCCGCTCTCCCCGAACCCTCACCTGTGGATGCCGCGCTGCGTCACCACACCTGTTCCCCTCCAGTTCCGGCTAGCCATGCCCCCTGTCAGGTGAGGCGGGACTGGCCACGCCCCCGTGCGATTAATGAATCTGGTCTGGCCCCGCCCACATCTGAGGCGTGGATTGGCCCGGCCCCGCCCCGCCTCGTCACCTGCTGGCCCGCGTCATTGAATTATGGCTGCCCCCCCGCCCACTTTACTTGTTGACCTCACACATTACCTGTTGGCCTCGCCCATTTTTGTGGCCCCGCCCATTACCTGCTGATCCCAGCCTCCAGGCAATAAATAAATCAAGGTCAGCCCATTCTCGGCATCACCCAGACACTGCTTACGCACGGGCGCAGGAAAAACTTACCTGCAGTGGCTTCACAGGCACGCATTTGCATTCAGAAGGAAGACTTATATTAAACAAAAAATACATACAATTTTACAAGAAAGCAGGCAATTTGAAAACAAAACAATTTTAGTGCAGAGCGATCAAAGTAGTCATCACGTTGTCAACCTGTAATGATTAGACGCTCCCCGACCTGCTGAGTTCCTCCAGCATTTTACGTGTGTTGCTCTGGATTTCCCGCATCTGCGGAACCTCCTGTGTTTATGATTGGGGTTTTGCTGGTTGGACTAAGAATCAAATGGTTGTAGGGAATTTGATGTTCCTCAGCCTGGTGGTGGGATGCCAGACTTTCCCACCTGCACCGGCTGGCAGCGGTGAGAACCTGGCATGAGCTGGATGATGGGCATCTCCGTGGTGCAAGTTGCCTTCCTAATGCAGCAGCTCCTGTGGATACAGTACTGCCAATGATGGGCAGGGGTGCATTCGGCAAGAGTCCACTGCACTCTACAAGTTGTTAGGTTCCTGCGTTCGAATTGCTGTACCAGACCATGCTAAAACCAATCAGGACACGTTCAACAGTAAGCTGTAGAGGTTTGCCAAGATGCTCAGTGACCTAAACCTCCTCACTGTGCTTGCAGTAGAGCTACTGGGACTTGATGTTTCAATCCCTATGGTAAGTTGGCATTCTCGATGTTGGCAGTGGGCTTGGAGTGGTTAAAAGGAGGGAGGGTAGGTACGTCATCGGGGTCATCAGGTGGGCACCCTCCTTCTTTGGCGTTTCGTTGATAAGCCCACGACGTCTCCAGAGGGCTCAACAGTGCTACCTGGCGTCCCAGATACACCCCCCTCAGTTCCATACCCTCCTGTCTTCATCTTGCAGCCCAGTTGTTGTCTTTCCTTTTAATCCAAATCCAGTTGCTGCTTTCTTCTGCTGAGTTTGACAAGGACTTGATTGCTTGTTGGAGGGAGTGACCCCTCACCCGCATCTGCTTCAATAGACTGGTTGTAGATGTAGCAACGAATCCCCTGCATCCCACTTCTACAGGGAAAATCTTGAAAATAAGACAAAATGCTAATATTCCTTCCTTATAGAACAGGATAGGGCCCCACAGCCCACAATGTTGTGCTGATCTTTTAACCTACTTCAAGATCAATCTAACTCTATCCTCCATGTGCCTTTCTCAGAGTGTCTTAAATGTCCCTAATATATCTGCCTCTTCTACCACCTCCCCTAGCAGTGCACCCATCACCAAACCTACCAACTTATAAAACCATAAGACATAGGAGCAGAATTAGGCCATTCAGCCCATCAAGTCTGCTCCACCGTTCCATCATGGCTGATCCCAGATCCCACCCAACCCCGCACACCTGCCTTCTCGCCATATCCTTTGATGCCCTGACCGATCAGGAAATTAATAACTTCCACCTTAAATATACCCACGGAGTTGGCCTTCACCCCAGTCTGTGGCAGAGCATTCCACAGATTTACCACCCTCTGGCTTTGAAAAATTCCTCCTTACCTCTGTTCTAAAGGGTCACCCTTCAACTTTGAGGCTGTGCCTTCTAGTTACAGATAAACCCACCACAGGAAACATCCTCTCCCCATCCACCTTATCTAGTCTGTTCAACATTCGGTAGGTTTCAATGAAATCCCCATACATTCATCTAAATACCAGTGAGTACAGGCCCAAAGATGCCAGATGCTCCTCATACATTAACCCCTTCATTCCCAGAATTATCCTCATGAACCTACTCTGGACTTTCTCCAATGACAACACATCCTTTCTGAGATACGGGGCCCAGAACTGTTGACAATACTCCAAGAGTGTCCTATAAATCCTCAGCGTTATCTCCTTGTTTTTTTTTATATTCTATTCCCCTTTTTTGCCCATTCTTCCAGTTTGTCTGTCCGTCTGTTCCTCAGCACTACTTACCGTTCCACCAAACTTTGTATCATCCGCAAACTTTGCCACAAAACTTATACTTTCCTACAATCACTTCCACAGTTATATTAGCTATTGGGGGAAAGTGTCTGGTCGTGCTTTTTATCATTTTGTACACTTCTATAAGTCATCCCTTGTCCTCTTCTGCAGCAAAGAGAAAAGCCCAAACTCACTCAAGAAGAACTGCTCTCCAAACCAGGTAGCATCCTACCAAATCTCCTCTGCACACTCTAAAGCTTTCATATCCTTCTTATAATGAGGTGACCAGAAATGAACATACTATTCCAAGTGCAGTATAAGCAGAGTTTTATAGAGCTGCAACATTAACTTGCAGGTCTTGAACTCAATCCCTCCGACCAATGAAAACCAGCACACCATACGCCTTTGCAAATTTGCATCTATGTGCTGAGCACAGACAGAGATGTCAATACTGAAGGTGGAGGGTGTGTGTGTGTGTGTGTGTGTGTGTGTGTGTGTGTGGAAGGAAAGGAGCATTGCTGTCATTGTCTTATTTTGTTGTGAACATAGAAACTTTGAAATCCACAGCACATTACAGGCCCTTCGGCCCACAATATTGTGCCAACCATGTAACCTACTCTGGAAGCTGCCTAGAACTTCCCTACTGCATAGCCCTCTATTTTTCTAAGCTCCACGTACCTATCGAAGAGCCTCTTAAAAGCCCCTATTGCATCTGCCTCCACCACCGTCACTGGAGTGCATTCCATGCACCCACCACTCTGTCTGAAAAACTTATACCTGACATTCCCCATGTACCTACTTCCAAGCACCTTAAAACTATGCCCCTCGTGTTAGCCATTTCAGCACTGTGGCTATCCACACAATCAATACCTCTCATCTTATAAGACCATAAGACAAGGGAGCAGAATTAGGCCATTTGGCTCATCGAGTCTCCTCCACCACTCAATCATGGCTGATCCTTTTTTCTATCTCCTCCTCAACCCCAGTTCCCGCCTTCTCCCCGTAACCTTTGATGTCATGTCCAATCAGGAAACTATCAATCTCTGCCTTAAATACACTTAAAGACCTGGCCTCCACAGCTGCATGTGGCAACAAATTTCATAAAATCCACCACCCTTTGAATAAAGGAATGTTTCCACATCTCTGTTTTGAAAGGGCACCCCTCTATCATGAGGCTGTGCCCCCTTGTCCTGGACTCTCCCACCACGGGAAACATCCTTTCCACATTTACTCTGTCGAGGCCTTTCAACATTCAAAAGGTTTCAATGAGATCCCCCCTCATCCTTCTGAAAGCCAGTGGGTACAGATCCAGAGCCATCCTATGATAACCCTTTCATTTCTGGAATCATCCTTGTGAACCTCCTCTGGACCCTCTCCAATGCCAGCACATCTTTTCTGAGATGAGGGGCCCAAAACTGTTCACAAATCTTGAACTCAATTCCACAGTTGATGAATGCCAACACACCATATGCCTTCTTAACCACACTGTCAACCTGCGCAGCAGCTTTGAGTGTCCTATCGACACGGACTCCAAAACCTCTCAGATCCTCCACACTGTCAAGAGTCTGACTTTTACTGCTATATTCTGTCTTCAAATGATCTACCGAAATGAACCACTTCACGCTTATCTGGGTTGAGCTCTATTCTCAGCCCAGTTCTGCATCCTATTGATGTCCCACTGTAACCTCTGACAGCCCTTCAGACTATCCACAACACCCCTAACTTTTGTGTCATCAGCAAACTTACTAACCCATCCCTCCACTTCCTCATCCAGGTCATTGCTGTTGTTGCTTGTGTTGTTCTGCTGAACATGGTGGACATGTTATGTGGGCACTTGTGGGCTGCCCCCAGCACATCCTGATGGTTGTTAATGCAAACAATGCATTTCACTGTATGTTGCCATGTACATGTGATAAATAAATCTTAATCTGAATCCACCCATGAATTTAAAGCTACAGACCCTCTCCATGACCATTTTCCTGCTGTAAACTGGCTCATTTACAACCCTGAAGTCGACAGTCAGCTGTTTAGTTTTGTTGATGTTGATTGTTTTTTTGTGACACCACTCGACTCGCTATCCCAGCTTGCTCTGGTGAGCTGACTCATTCACCACTGGCGATTCTCCTGAAGTTTGTTCGAGTGCTCGGTGATGGATAAGCTGCTGCAGGAAAGACAGTTGCTTCAGGCCAGGGAGGCAGGGTAACTCTACAATTAGAATCTTGCTGTGCAGTTTAACTTGTCCAACGGAAAAAGAATTAACGTTTCAGATTGATGACTCAACAAAAGGTTCCAATGCAAAGGCGTTAATTCTGCTTTCCCGTAAGTGCTGCTTGACTGCACGCTCTGGGATTCAGGCTCCAGCGAAGGGGTTTGGGAGTCCTCATGCAGGGTTCCATAAAGGTTAACTAGCGGGTTGTGTCGGTGGTTAAGGAATGCAAATGCAATGTTATTTTGGGAGGAGGAGAATATAAAAGTAAGTAATACTGAGGGTTTATGGGGCATCGGTCAGACTCCACTTAGACATCGTGAGCAGCTTTGGGCTCTTCATCTGAGAAAGATGTGCCAGCGTTGGAGAGGCTCCCGAGGAGGTTCATGAGAATGATGCTGGGAGGAAAGGCTTAACATACAAGGAGTGTTTGATAGCTCTGGGGCATATTTGCTGGAGTTTGGAAGAATGAAGGGGGGATTTCATTGACACCTGTTGAATATTTAAAGGCTTAGATAGAGTGGATGTGGAGATGATGTTTCCTATAGCAGGGGAGACTAGGATCAGAGGGCACAGCCTCAGAATGGAGGGACATCCATTTACAGCAGAGATGAGGAGGAATTTCTTCAGCCAGACCGCTGTACAGGCCAAATCATTGGGCTCATTTAGAGCAGAGGTCTTGAAAGGCAGAATGGCCGAATTCTGCTCCTATTTCTTATGGTCTGTGTGTGAAAGAGGCTTGTTTTGCTGATGTCTTTTAGTGTTGTTGCATGCGTTGTCCTGCTGAACATTGTAGACACGCTGTTGACGCCGGAGGCATGGTGACAGTTATGGGCTGCCCCCAGCACATCCTTACGATGTGTTAGTCGTTGGCACCTATGAGAATCTGAATCTCGAGGGTGGGTGGATCCAGGTGAAGGGGTGATGGGCGATTCAGGTGAAGGGGTGACCGGTGATTCAGTGAAGGGATGCTGGGTGGGTCCAGGTGAAGGGATGAATAGTGATCCAGGTGAAGGATGAAAAGTGGTCCAGGTGAAGGGGTGATTGATGATTCAGTGAAGAGGTGGTGGGTGCATCCAGGTAAAGAGGTGATTCATGATTCACGTGATGGGGTGATGGGTGGATCCAGGTGAAGGGGTGATTGGTGAACCTGGTGAAGGGGTGATAGGTGATCTAGGTGAAAGGGTGGCAGGTGATCTAGGTGAAGAGATGTTTGGTGATCCACGTGATGGGACAATATGTGATCCAGGTGAGGGGGTGATAGGTGATGGGGCAGCAGGTGATCCAGATGGGGTGATGGATGGATCCAGGTGATAGGGTGGTGGATGGATCCAGGTGAGGGGGTGGCAGGTGATCCAGGTGTAGAGGTGATGGGTGGATCTACGTGAAGGAGTGATGGGTGGATCCAGGTGAAGAGGATAGGTGATCCAGCTGAAGGGCTAATGGGTGATCCAGGTGAAGGGGTGATTAGTGATCCAGGTGAAGGGGTGACAGGTAGCAGGAGTGGGAGGGTAAATGGCTGAATTTCCAAATTTCAAAGCAGAGGTATCTGCTTTTGTTAAGTAATTCAATACATCACCTCTTTCTGTGTCAAGGTGACGAGGGACCCCAGAGAAACCTGCAGGGTTGTGGGTAGTGCATTAGCCACCGCTGTCGTTGCCTCTCTTGGTACTGGGGACCTGTTTCTTTTTAAAGCAATGCTGACTTTAAAACTTTAAAGCTGCAACATCACAAACACAAGTAATTCTGCAAACGCTGAAGATCTGGAGCAACACACACAAAATGCAGGAGGAACTCACCAAGTCAGGCAGCACACAGGCAGGGGAATAAACAGTTGGTGTTTTGGACTGAGCCCTCATCACGACTGGAAAGGTAGGGGGCAGGTGTCAGAATATATTCTGTCTGTGTAGTTGCCAATCTGATGGCATGATCAGCATTTCTCCACCTTCCAGTAACCACTCCCCTCTGTTCAACAGCCCCACCGCCCCACATCCTTTTGTTTTCCTGCATTCTGATGGCCCTCTCACCTCTTCTTTCCTCCTCTGTATCAGTGAGACCTGACACAGATTGGGAACTGCCTCGTCAAGAACCTTAGCTCTGTCACATAAGGCATGATCTTCCAGTGGCCACCCATTTCAATTTGACAAGGTGGCAGGTGAAAGGTGAAACCAGAAGGGACTTGGTAGTGTGGAGGAGCAGAGGGATCTCGGGGTACATGTCCACAGATCCCTGAAAGTTGCCTCACAGGTGGATAGGGTAGTTAAGAAAGCTTATGGAGTGTTAGCTTTCATATGTCGAGGGATAGAGTTTAAGAGTCGCGATGTAATGATGCAGCTCTATAAAACTCTGGTTAGGCCACACTTGGAGTACTGTATCCAGTTCTGGTCACCTCACTATAGGAAGGACGTGGAAGCATTGGAAAGGGTACAGAGGAGATTTACCAGGATGCTGCCTGGTTTAGAGAGTATGCATTGTGATCAGAGATTAAGGGAGCGAGGGCTTTACTCTTTGGAGAGAAGGAGGATGAGAGGAGACATGATAGAGGTGTACAAGATAATAAGAGGAATAGATAGAGTGGATAGCCAGTGCCTCTTCCCCAGGGCACCACTGCTCAATACAAGAGGACATGGCTTTAAGGTAAGGGGTGGGAAGTTCAAGGGGGAAATTAGAGGAAGGTTTTTTACTCAGAGAGTGGTTCGTGTGTGGAATGCACTGCCTGAGTCAGTGGTGGAGGCAGATACACTAGTGAAGTTTAAGAGACTACTAGACAGGTATATGGATGAATTTAAGGTGGGGGCTTATATGGGAGGCAGGGTTTGAGGGTCAGCACAACATTGTGGGCCGAAGGGCCTGTACTGTGCTGTACTATTCTATGTTCTATGTTCTAAATAGCAGGGAAGTTGATTGATGAAAGAGATAAAGGGCTGGAGAAGGGGGAATCTGATAGGGGAGGACAGAAGACTACGTAAGGAAGAGGAGGAGCACCAGACAGAGGTGATGGCCAGATAAGGAGATAATGTGAGAGAGGGAGACACTGATGACCCCTTCTCCCATCTTCAACCTTCCTCCTCTTCTTGGACACCCTGCTCTGGATCTTTTTATTGCTAACTGCCGATGAGACATCAACCGTCTCGACTTTAGCACTCCTCTCCCCAAATCTAACCTCACTCCTTCTGAACGTGCTGCTCTCCACACTAATCCCAACTCCACCATCAAATCCTCAGATAAGGGGGATGTTGCAGCAGCCTAGTAGACTGCTCTCTACCTTGCTGAGGCCAGGCGACAACTACCTCCTCTTACTTTAAATTTTCCAGTATATGCAGATTTTCTTGAGAAAGTAATTTCTAAGTCTGGTTCCTTGAATGTCCCTGAACCTGCTTCCAGCTGCCTGGGACCTGGCCTCCTCCCTGAACATCTCCCACCTTCTTCACAGCCTTTATCTGAAACACTCTTTAAAAACATCCTTCTCTGGCCAGTCACCTCACTATCCGTTTGGCAACACCCTTTCAATTACAATCCATCACATCAAGGAAGTGCAGTGAATGAATAATTGTTGTTTAAAGATTAAAATTCTCCGCTTCCTGGTGTAGCAAATGGAAACTTCCTTGTAATGTAACATCATACACTCAAAGTTGATGTCTCATCAGCTTACATTCCTGGCAATAAAATTTTGAACTAAAGTCCAGGAATTAGTAATAGGCTAGTGCCTTCTGTTCAAAGGTTTAGTTTCAGAGTCTATGTGGATGGACTGTATGCCCAACATATCCTGCTAATGCACAATAGAGCCTCGGTCTCTATGGTACTGCATTATAAAGTATTTGTTTTAGCTACAGGAACAATGAAAGGCTTGAGAAAAATGTGGGAAGTTACTAATCTCAGTGCGACACACAAAATGCTGCAGGAACTCACCAGGTCAGGCAGTGTCTATGGAAATGTATCAGCAGTTGAAGTTCTGGGCCAAGACCCCTCATCAGGATTGGGAATTAAGGAGGAAGAAGCTTGAATAAGGAGTGGGAGGAGGGGAAGGAGTACCGTGGGAGAGGGTGAAGTAAGAAGCTGTGAGGTGATGGTGGAAAAGGCACCTAATAGGAGAGTAGAGTGAATCATGGAGAAAGGAAAGGGAGAAGGGTACCAAGGGGAGCTGATAGGCTGGTGAGCAGGTAAGATGCCAGAGCGGGGAATTGAATTAGAGGGAATGGGGAGGGGAAAAAATGACCAGAAATGGGAGAAATCGATATTCATGCCATTAGGTTGGTAGAACATAGAATAGTACAGCACAGTACAGGCCCTTTGGCCCACAATGTTGTGCTGACCCTCAAACCCTGCCTCCCATATAACCCCCCACCTTAAATTCCTCCATATACCTGTAGCTACCTGAAGGAATATGAGGTGTTGCTCTTTCAACCTGAGAGTGGCCTTGTTGTGGCAGAAGAGGTGGCCATGGGCCGCCGACACGTCGGAACAGAAAGAGAATGGGGACAGGAGCTGAAATGTTTGGCCACTGGGAATTCTGCTTTTTCAGATGGAGCAGAGATGCTCAACCAGTGTGCCAGCTTATCTCCGACCTGAGATTGTTCCAGGTTCCACTAACCCACAAATGAGAGCTACACTGATCCTCACGAAATGCACAAAACCACTCATAAACATAGGGCACGTAAGTTCACCCTTCCCCACCCCCTAACCTGGTGGTGGTCCGAGCAAACCCTGTGCAATACTAGAGAAATAAGGGGCTCCAGATGTTGTCATCTGGAGCAACAGGTTATTTGCTGGAGGAACTCAGTGGGTTGAGGGGTGGGTGGGTGGGTGGGTGCATGTGTGTGTGTGTGTTTACTTTCTTCCATAGACACTGCCTGACTTGCTGAGTTCCTCCAGCATTCTATGTGAGAGTGGCAAGATTGCTTATTGAATGTTTTCCATCTCACTCCCCATGTCCACAGTGGGAACAGTGCAGGCCATTCAGCCGACAATGTTGTGCTGATTTTTTAACCCACTCCACGATCAACCTTCCCATTCATAAAACCCTAGCTTTTGTTCATCCATGTGTCTATCCGAGTCTCTTTTAAATATTCCTAATGTATCTGCCTCTACCATCACTTCTGGCAGGGTGTTCCACTGTTCTCTGCGTAAACTTACCTCTGACATTTCCCCTATATTTTCCTCCAAATTCCTTAAAATTATGCCCCCTCATATTGACATTTCAGCCCTGGGGAAAAGTCTCCGGCTGTCCATTCGATGTGTGTTTTGTAAACTTCTATCAAGTCACCTCTTATCATCCTTCGCTCCAAAGAGAAAAGTCAAAGCTCATTCAATCTATCCTAATGAGACGTGCTCTCTAATCCAGGTCCATTCCGGTAAATCTCCTCTGCACCCTCTCTAAAACTTCTGCAGAACTGAGCACAATACTCCAAATGACGTTGTCAAAAGCATGCACAGCCTGAAACATCAAGAACTCCTGACACCCGCGCTGCTTGACCTGCTGCATTCTACAAGCAGATTATTATCCGTGGAACTGTGCAGTGTGGGCCTTTCAGCACACAGTGTTGTGCCAGCCTTTGCACCATCAAGGCATACATACAGAAGGTCTTGTCCTCCAGACTGATGCAATTACAAAGAAGGCACAACGCTGGCAACATTTCATTTGAAGTTTGGGGAAAAGGACCCCCCTCACCCATCAGGCCCTCTTTTTATTACTACCATCAAGGAGATACAAGAGCCTGAAGGCACACACTTAACATTTTAGGAACAATTTCTTCCCCTCTGCCATCCTATTTCCGGAAGGTCCATGAAGCCGTGAACACACCTCACTGTTTTTTGTAAAACTTACTTCCTGGGATTACCCCATGTGTATATACAAAATGTTTTTATTATTATGTATTGCAATGTTCAGCTTCCGAGACATCTGCCAGTGATATTGAACTGGATTGTGAATTGTGCACCCTTGGTCCCGGTATAACAATATGTCACTACACATAGATGGCCAATAAACTAAGCAAGCCAATTTTATATTAAAAAAAACACAGCATAAGATTCTTTAATGAACACTTTTGAACAGAAATTAAACCCTCAGATCCAGATGAGCACATTTTAAAAAAATGACAAGAAGTATGTAATTCATTTTTGGAAGGGTAGGTTACTGGAGCTAGTACATTTCTTTATAACTGCTTACCGGTCTCAATCAGGCACACTGATACTGTGACCCCTACCGATACATGAGACAGCAGTCTCGCTCTCATCTGTGCCGAACTGAATCACAAACTGGGACTCGGGAAATGGCCACTGTGCCTCTGTAGAGTATGCGGTGAGGGGGGTGGGGGGTAATGTTAGAACACACTTCTTGAGGCTTCAGGCCAAATTCTATCTACTACAAGATTAGAGAAAATAACTTAAAGGACATCATTAACTGCATATCAAACCACCTCAAAAGACTCGACCTCGAGTTGTCTTTAGATAACCTTGAACAGACAAGGGGTTGGGTTCTTCTCTCTAGGAAGAAGGGGGACTTTGCACTTCACTTTACAGCCTCTGCAAGTGCTGTTGTTCCATCTGGGGAATGTAATCCCAGCTGCAGTTTCTCTGTGCTCCCACCGATGGGACTGGGATAGCGGGAATTAATCATTGTCTGGTGCTCCTGCAAATGTCGCCTGATCCTCCACGAATGTGGTGGGAATATTGGCAGTATAACGTCCCAACCAAATGTCGGCAACTACCTCCGCATTACCCCTCCCACAGTATGACTCTCCCTTGGTACCATCCTTCCAAATCCACTGTCACCTTCCCATAGTAGGGCAAGGCCGCTGAAATGGGGGGAATGCCACAATCTGCCTTTCTCCTCACAAGTCAGCACAGAATAGATGGGTCAAAGGGCCTATTTCTGAGGTCTATGTTGCTATGACCTTCCTAATTTGGAAGTCTGCCACTTACGCTCCCAAACGACTGGGGTGGGGAACGTTCATCTGAAGGACAGTGTGGTTCAAGGAGGCAGATCAGTTCCACATTCTCAAGAGGATGTTTGAGACAGACAGGAACAGGAGGAGCTTTCTGTAGCCAAGGATATAGGAAAAGGGCAGTGATGGTCTCAAGTGGGCCCAGGACACAGAAGGCCAGACAGATCAGATCCAAGTGGTCCCATATCTAGAGGAGGTTTACGGGAATGATCCCAGGAAAGAAAGGGTTAATGCCGAGGAGTGTTAAGATTGCTCTAAGTCTGTACTCATTGAAGTTCCACATTCAGTAGGTTCCAATGACATAAGGCCTAGATAGAGTGGATATGGAGAAGATTTTCATTTAGTGGGAGAGTAGGACCAGAGGGCACAGCCTCAGAATAGAGGGATATACATTTAGAACAGAGATGAGAAGGAATTTCTTTAGCCAGAGGTTGGTGAATCTATGGAATTGGAACAGAAGGCCGTGGAGGCCAAATCATTGGGTGTATTCAAAAGTGGAGGTGAATAGGTTTTGATTAGTCACAGATACTGAGAGAAGGCAAGAGAACGGGGTGAGAGGGATAATAAATCAGCCATGTTAGAATTACACAGCCAAATGGCCTAATTATGGCCTTAAGCCAGCGAGGGTCTGGGAGTGCTAAAGGACGCTCCTCCATACTCTCCCCCTACAGGGTTCCCTCGTGTGCCTCCGTACAGGTCCCTGATGCTCCTCCGACACTTTGCCCACCATCCCTTTCAGATGGATGAACCCAGAACATTCCCCTCCTCTCCTCCTTTTGCACCACAACCTGACTCAAGTCCACACAGGCTGGCATTAAATACTGGTTTCTACAGCACAATGCAAGATTTAAAATTGACAGTTTAAGACACACAGCAAATCTGACGATCTCCCGGATGATAACAGTCCCTGTGGCAAAGGAGATTGGTCACATTCTGGCACTGATGGGGTATAACGCAGGTGGTTAACCTCCCCACCTCAGTGTCGGAAGGAAAACATCCAACCAGAGACAACACACACAAAATGTTGGAGGAACTCAGCAGGTCAGGCAGCATCCATGGAGAAGAATAAAGAGTGGAAGTTCCGGGCTGAGACCCTTCATCAGGACTCATTTGGGTCTTGGTCTGAAAACTCCATTCTCCATTTGCAGAGATGCAGAATGACCTGCCAAGTTTCACCGAAAGTTTAATTTATTTACTTAGAGATACAGTGTGGAACAGGCCCTGCTAGCCCTTTGAAACTCGCCGCCCAGCTATCCTAATTACAGGGGAATTTACAATGACCAATTCACCTACTAACCGGTACATCTTTGGAGTGGGGGACGAAACGGGGGCACCCAGAGGAAACTGGCACACACGGGAAGGAACATACAAACTCGCTTACAGAGGACACTGGAATCGAACTGCCAACTCCGTAATTCCAAGTTGTACTAACATTGCACTAACCACTACACTACCGTGGCACCCCACAGTATTAACTCCTGGGCAGGTTAACCAGCCTCCTCCGTGATGGCCCAGAATTTCCGAGAGGGTATGGAGCGAGGTGAGGGCGGTGGTGGAGGAATGTTCTCTTAATGCTGCATAGTTCGGGGGAGAGGAAGTGACTGATGACAGCGAGGGGCTCACGAGGGCCCCATCATAGTCAGGCTGCTCTCAGGCATGGCGTCCTGGTAGGCCTCGAGCCTGGCCAGCCGATTCTGTTCCAGGGCGATGGCCTCGGCCGAGTGCTTGCACTTCTCGGAGCCGCACTGACAGGTGAAGTATTTACACTTGATGTCCCAGAACCGGTCGCCGTAGTCGAACCTGGGGGGGGGGGGCGGGTGAGAGAGAGAGAGGGAGAGAGACAGACAGAGACAGAGAGAAAGGAGAGATGAAATCTCGCAACTGTGAACAACTCTCGCCCTGACATTCAAGATCCATAAGGCCATTGAGCTTTACTTTGGGGTGATGGGCAAACTGGTGAAGAACATAAGACAGAGGCGCAGAATTAGGCCATTCCACCCATTGTGTTTGCTCTGCATTCCATCATGGCTGATTTATTTTCCCTCTCAACCCCATTTTGTTGTCTTCTGCCTGTAACTTTTTACACTTGACTAATCAAGAATCTATGCTTTAAATATACCCAATGACTTGACCTCCACAGACGCCTGTGACATGAATTCCACAGATAACTACTCTCTAGCTAAAGAAGTTCCTCATCATCTCTATTGTAAAGGGATGTCCCTCTATTCTGAGGCTGTGCCCTCTGGTCCTAGACTCCCCCACTACAGGAAACATCCTCTCCACATCCATTCAATATTTGATAGTTTTCAATGACATCACCCCTCATTTTTCTAAACTTCAGTGAGTACAGGCCCAGAGGTCATATGTTAACCCTTTCATTCTCTTTGACTGTTAAATTTCACTCCACATTTTGTTATAGTTTTACCTTTGTAATGAATTTGAACAGTACATCACAATCACAGGAACAGCCCTTTGGCCCACAACGTTGTGCTGAAACAATTACAGTAGTAATCGAATGGCCAACTGATCCCTTCTGCTCACACAATCTCCATATCCTTCCACTTTACTCACACTGTTGTGCCCACCTAAACATCTCTTCAAGTCTCCAGTGCCTCTGCCTCTGCCACCGCCCCAGCAGTGCACTCCAGGCACCCAGTGGTGGTCTGTGTAAAAACGTGCCCCTCATGTCTCCTTTGAACTTACCCCTCTCACCTTAAATGCAGGCCCTCTGGTGTTACATTTCAGAATTAGACATGCAGAATTGATATGCATGGATGGAATCCAAGACACGTTTTTCACTGTGCCTTGGTATGGTGGGACCACATTAATAAACCAACTTATCAATTAGTTTTTAACCAGCAGCCTCACTCTCCTGAACTCCTGTGAGAAAAAGCCCATCCCTGTGCTCACAAGGCAATCTGCTGTTCCTAGTATTAGTCCAGTAAGAACAGAAATGCTGAAAACATCGGGTGACAATCCTTGGATGCAGTCCAAGTTGATTTTCTGATGTTTATATTTTTCTAGTGTCACAGTTACTGGAGTTTCTCAGTCCAGTGAACATTTCTTGAACGGCTTCCAAAAAAGATAACAGCCTCCAGAAAACAAGGAGACCAGTACAGAATACAGGACACAGCTCTGCAGATGAGATCTCACCTGCTTTGAAATTCCCCTCACAAGAAACAATGAGAATCTATAAACTTCCCTAATTTCTTCCTATCTGCAATTCATGCACTCATGCAGCCAGGTAACTTTCACCGTCATCGTTTCCTCTAAGGTGTACAGCTGCACAGCCACACAGTAACTGAAATCCTCCTGCACATGTAACCTTTGTTGCCGTGCAGCTGAAATATCTCTCATATAAATTATGGTCAATGGCATTTCATTATACTCTTCAATTAACAAATAAAATCCAAAGTATATGATTTTCTAAATATTCACAGCATGCATATTACAAAAAGTTTGAAGTATTTAAAGTCCGGTGCAGTTTTTAGGACTGCTCGGAGGAACATTTGTTCGACACAGATGTAAAAACAGTTGAAGGGAACATTAACACGAGGCATTCTGCAGATGCTGGAAATTCAAGCAACACACATAAAAGTTGCTGGTGAATGCAGCAGGCCAGGCAGCATCTCTAGGAAGAGGTACAGTCGACATTTCGGGCCGAGACCCTTCGTCAGGACTAACTGAAGGAAGAGCTAGTAAGAGATTTGAAAGTGGGACGGGGAGGGGGAGATCCAAAATGATAGGAGAAGACAGGAGGGGGAGGGATGGAGCCAAGAGCTGGACAGGTGATTGGCAAAGGGGATATGAGAGGATCATGGGACAGGAGGTCCGGGGAGAAGGAAAAGGGGGAGGGGGGGAAAAACCCAGAGAATGGACAAGGGGTATAGTCAGAGGAACAGAGGGAGAAAAAGGAGAGAGAGAGAGAAATGTCCAGCTCTTGGCTCCATCTCTCCCCCTCCTGTTTTCTCCTATCATTTTGGATCTCCCCCTCCCCCTCCCACTTTCAAATCTCTTACCAACTCTTCCTTCAGTTAGTCCTGACGAAGGGTCTCGGCCTGAAACGTCAACTGTACCTCTTCCTAGAGATGCTGCCTGGCCTGCTGCGTTCACCAGCAACTTTGATGTGTGAAGGGAACATTGCTCATCATTCATATCATGGACTTGCTTTGTTAATTCTCCTGCCAACACTTGGATCGGCACGGCAGTGGAGTGCCTGCAGCCCGGGTTCAATTGCCACCACGTTCGCCCCGTTTCCTCCGGGTGCTCTGCCTTTCTCCCACATATCAAAGACGTATGGGTCAGTGGGTTAATTGGGTGTAACTGGACAGCACGGCCTCGTTGGACTGGAAGGGCCCATTACCGTGCTGTATCTCTAAATAAACAAACATTTACAACTTCTCGTTTCCCACATTTAGACTCAATTTGCCAGATACTTGCCCATTCACAGTTTTAGAACACTACACCACGGATACACCCTCGGCCCAATCACTCCCTGCTGACCACAGTGCAACCAGTCCCAACTTCTTGTGTTCGGCTGAAATCCCTCCAAGCCGTCCATGTACCCATCCAAGTGCTTCTATAGTGGTTGAGACCTCAACCACTTCCTCTGGTGGCTCATTCTACATACTCAGCTCTCTTTGTGTGATAGCTTCTCCTCAGATCCTTTTTAAATCTTTCTCCTCTCACCTTAAACCGATGACTTCGCTACCCTGAGAAAAAGACAGTTACTGTCAACGTTAACCTGTCGTTATCCCTTTGTATCTTCCTATATGCTCCTCACGGCCTAATCATGAGTGCCAGTAATTGAATCGAGGAGACCTTTGCGGTGGTGCCTAAAGAAGCTGGTGTCCATCAGTAAGGACCCAGGACCCCACTCCTGCCCTCTTCCTGTTACTACCATCAGGGAGGAGGTACAGAAACCTGAAGACACAGGAACGGCTTCTTCGCCTCCACCCTCAGGTACCTGAACAGCCTGTGAATCGATGAACTAACTGTCTGTCCAGCCATTCAATCAATAAATATATATTCTTATTGCATGTTATAGTAATTTTTATGTATTGATCTTAAGGATATAAGACATAGGACACAGACATAAGAATTAGGCCACTTGGCCCATCGAGTCTGCTCCACTACTTCACCAGGGATGATTTCTTTTCCCTCTCCTGCCTTCTTCCTGTAACCTTTGACACCCTGACTAAATCGAGAACCTACCAACCTCCGCTTAAAATATACTCAATGACTCAGCCTCCACAGCGCTGTGGCACTGAACATCCCTCTATCCTGAGGCTGTGCCCTCTGGCCCTAGACTCCCTCACGATAGGAAGCATCCTCTCTTGCAAAGCAACAAACTTCACAACATGTCAGTGAGAGTGAACCCAATTCTGATTCCCTGAACAAACCTCTCCATTTCAGGACCCGTCAATCGTCCTGACCATTTAGATTCAGTGAAAGGTTTGGGGAAGGAACTTCAGAACTCAGGGCTCAGGGTCACCAGTGGAGATGCGGCGAGGGGACTTGGGAAGGGTGGGGGTTTGCAGGCAAAAGGATGGTGATGGGAACACAAGCCTCCCGCAGTGCTTATTTGTGCAGTGTTGGTGGGACTTGCCTACCAGCTACAGCCACCTACCCGAGCTCCTCGTCCGTCCTAATGTCCCGGCTGCTAAAGAACGCAATCCTGGGAAATCGCAGGTCCTGATGCAGCATGAATACACGGACAGGAATGATGTTCGGATCACACAGGTGGTTGATGAATCGGCTGACGTTGCCATAGTAACGGGCGTCGATGCAATACACCTCCCCATCCTGCACCACATGACAACATGGAGTGAGATGGAGACAGTGATACAGCATGAACAGAACAGGTTCACAGCCTGAGGCACGCGCATGCCCGCGCACACACACACACCCACCCACCCCAACACGGATCCACACACATACTTGTAAAACTTTGCACTGAAATAGAAGTTATCAGTTCCAACCACTGTTTCCTCTAAGCTGTGGAGTGTGTGACCGTGCAGTAACTGAAATGCTTCTATGCACACATCCTTTGTTGCCGTGCAGCTGGAATTTTATTTTATGTAATGCTAATATAATTTTGAAATCTATGATAAAATGATTGTGAATACCCTAAAAGTAATTGTGTTGATGAGAACAGTCACGAAGTTACTAAATAATAAACATTTTATCATATCCCAATCTGACTGATGATCATCCATGAACAATATGTCATTCTGATTGGTCCATAAACAATACCTCATTCTGATTGGTCCATGAACAATCCCTCACTCTGATTGGTCCATGAACAATCCCTCACTCTGATTGGTCCATGAACAATCCCTCACTCTGATTGGTCCATGAACAATCCCCAACTCTGCTTGGTCCATGAACAGTACCCCGCTCTTCCTCTCTTGCACTATTATTACAATGCACTATCACAATGTTATTTTATAGCTACAGTCATCTCTGTCTTTCACTGTATCGCTGCCACAATACAAATTCCACGAAATATGTAAGTGATAATAAACATGAATCTGATATATATACTAAATATACACATCCAGTCAGATGGATATACACACAATACTGTACTCACACAAAGACACAATACACAATATATACAGTTTACACAATCAACAGACTGAATCTCACATACACAGACAGATCATGTCTTTTTCTCTTTCACACACAACAGCATTCCCAACCACAGCCCCTGAGTTGGATCCATCCTGTGTTCCAGAAAGTTCTGGGACACAGGATATATGAGGGCTAGGAGAACTGCTCTTTAAACAAAGCCTGAGTCCTGAAGAAGAGGGTTGGCCAGAAAGGCTGACTGTTTATTGATTACTACAGATGCTGCCTGACTTGCTGAGTTCCTGCATCATATTGAAATTTTGTGTTCAGTTCTGGTCTCCTCATTATAGGAAGGATGTGAAACTTTAGAGAGGATGCAGAGGAGATTTTTGCTGTTGGCATACTCTCCCAACTCAAAGGGCCTGGACTCTTCTTTACCAGGATGCAGCATGCATTAGAAAGCACGTCTTATGGGGATTGGCTGAGTGAGTTCAGGTTTTTCTCTTTGCCGTGAAGGAGGATGAGAAGTGACTTGGTAGAGGTGTACAAGTTGATAAGAAGCAGAGACTTTTTCCTAGGGTGGAAATGGCTAATACGAGAGGACACAATACAGGGGGATGGGTCAGAGGTGTATTTTTTTTTATATACAGTGCGGCAGGTGCGCGAAACACGCTGCTGGGGGTTGGCAGAGGCAGATACATTCGGAACTTTTAAGACATTCTCAGACAGGCATGTGGATGATAGTGAAGTGGAGGGTTGTGGGGTTTGTTTGATCTTGGAGTTGATTAAAAGATTGGCACATGTGGGCCACAGGGGCTTTACTGTGCTGTACTGTGGTGTGTTGGGCACTTTGGGAGCTGCCTCCACCACACTCCGACGTAACCCAGTTAAACAGGTTTACAGGAAACTTGAGATATGATTTAAATTAAACACCTTCAGACACAATAGCCATGCTCTACCTGAGCAACCAGAGGTGTGACGTGTTGACAAAGGGGTGGGGCACTGGAGCCTTGTTGGGAAGGGTGGGGATGGGAGCAGTTCCCGCTGGCCACATACCTTGTTGTCCAGGTCAAAGAGGTAGGAGTCATCCTCACGCACGTCGGCCTCTGCGTCCGAGATGATTTCGCCTACGTATCTAAAGAGCAGAGGACAGTGGTTATCACCATTGCGGGAGGGCAGCAGGCACAGTGAGGCAGGGTGGGAGACTCAGATCATGAAGGACGTGAGAGTGAGGGAGAGGGTGAGAGGGGGAGGAGGGAGGGTGAGAGGGTGAGAGGAACAGAGGGGGGAGTGGGGAGACGGAGAGGGGAGAGAGGGGGAGAGAAGGGAGAGAGGAGGGATGAGGGGGTGGAGGGGAGGGAGGAGGGGGGAGGGGGAGAGGGAGATGGGAGGGGAGGGGGTGAGGGTGAAGGGGACAGGGAGTGGGAGAGAAGGAGAGTTGGAGAGGAGAGAGGGAGGGAGAGGAGAGAGGGAGAGAGAGGAGGAGGGAGAGAGGGAGAGGAGGAGGGAGAGGGGAGAGGAGGAGGGAGAGAGGGAGAGAGGAAGAGGGGGAGGGAGAGAGGGAGAGGAGAGAGGGAGGGAGAGGAGAGAGGGAGGGAGAGGAGAGAGGGAGGGAGGGAGAGGAGAGAGGGAGGGAGGGAGAGGAGGGAGGGAGAGGAGAGAGGGAGGGAGGGAGAGGAGAGAGGGAGGGAGGGAGAGGAGAGAGGGAGGGAGGGAGAGGAGAGAGGGAGGGAGGGAGAGGAGAGGGGGAGGGAGGGAGAGGAGAGGGGGAGGGAGGGAGGGAGGGGGAGGGAGGGAGAGGCGGGAGGGAGGGAGAGGAGGGGGGAGGGAGGGAGAGGAGGGGGGAGGGAGGGAGAGGAGGGGGGAGGGAGGGAGAGGAGGGGGAGGGAGGGAGAGGAGAGGGGGGAGGGAGGGAGAGGAGAGGGGGGGAGGGAGGGAGGGAGAGGAGAGGGGGGAGGGAGGGAGAGGAGGGGGGGAGGGAGGGAGAGGAGAGGGGGGAGGGAGGGAGAGGAGAGGGGGGAGGGAGGGAGAGGAGAGGGGAGGGAGGGAGAGGAGAGGGGGAGGGAGGGAGAGGAGAGGGGGAGGGAGGGAGAGGAGAGGGGGAGGGAGGGAGAGGAGAGGGGGAGGGAGGGAGAGGAGAGAGGGAGGGAGGGAGAGGAGAGAGGGAGGGAGGGAGAGGAGAGAGGGAGGGAGGGAGAGGAGAGAGGGAGGGAGAGGAGAGAGGGAGGGAGAGGAGAGAGGGAGGGAGGGAGAGGAGAGGAGAGAGGGAGGGAGGGAGAGGAGAGAGGGAGGGAGGGAGGGAGGGAGAGGAGAGAGGGAGGGAGGGAGGGAGAGGAGAGGAGAGGAGAGAGGGAGGGAGAGAGGGAGGGAGGGAGAGGAGAGGAGAGAGGGAGGGAGGGAGAGGAGAGGAGAGAGGGAGGGAGGGAGAGGGAGGGAGGGAGGGAGGGAGAGGAGAGAGGGAGGGAGGGAGGGAGAGGAGAGGAGAGAGGGAGGGAGGGAGAGGAGAGGAGAGAGGGAGGGAGGGAGAGGAGAGGAGAGAGGGAGGGAGGGAGAGGAGAGAGGGAGGGAGGGAGAGGAGAGAGGGAGGGAGGGAGAGGAGAGAGGGAGGGAGGGAGGGAGAGGAGAGGAGAGGAGAGAGGGAGAGGAGAGAGGGAGGGAGGGAGAGGAGAGGAGAGGAGAGAGGGAGGGAGGGAGGGAGGGAGGGAGGGAGAGGAGAGGAGAGAGGGAGGGAGGGAGAGGAGAGAGGGAGGGAGGGAGGGAGGGAGAGGAGAGAGGGAGGGAGGGAGGGAGAGGAGAGGAGAGGAGAGAGGGAGGGAGGGAGGGAGGGAGAGGAGAGGAGAGAGGGAGGGAGGGAGAGGAGAGAGGGAGGGAGGGAGGGAGGGAGAGGAGAGAGGGAGGGAGGGAGGGAGGGAGAGGAGAGGAGAGGAGAGAGGGAGAGGAGAGAGGGAGGGAGGGAGAGGAGAGGAGAGGAGAGAGGGAGAGGAGAGAGGGAGGGAGGGAGGGAGAGGAGAGGAGAGGAGAGAGGGAGGGAGGGAGGGAGAGGAGAGGAGAGGAGAGGAGAGAGGGAGAGGAGAGAGGGAGGGAGGGAGAGGAGAGGAGAGAGGGAGGGAGGGAGAGGAGAGAGGGAGGGAGGGAGGGAGGGAGGGAGAGGAGAGAGGGAGGGAGGGAGGGAGAGGAGAGGAGAGGAGAGAGGGAGGGAGGGAGAGGAGAGGAGAGAGGGAGGGAGGGAGGGAGAGGAGAGGAGAGAGGGAGGGAGGGAGAGGAGAGGAGAGAGGGAGGGAGGGAGGGAGAGGAGAGAGGGAGGGAGAGGAGAGAGGGAGAGAGGGAGGGAGAGGAGAGGAGAGGAGAGAGGGGGAGGGAGGGAGGGAGAGGAGAGGAGAGAGGGAGGGAGGGAGAGGAGAGAGGGAGGGAGGGAGAGGAGAGAGGGAGGGAGGGAGGGAGAGGAGAGGAGAGGAGAGAGGGAGAGGAGAGAGGGAGGGAGGGAGGGAGAGGAGAGGAGAGGAGAGAGGGAGGGAGGGAGGGAGAGGAGAGGAGAGAGGGAGGGAGGGAGAGGAGAGAGGGAGGGAGGGAGAGGAGAGAGGGAGGGAGGGAGGGAGAGGAGAGAGGGAGGGAGGGAGAGGAGAGGAGAGAGGGAGGGAGGGAGGGAGGGAGAGGAGAGGAGAGAGGGAGGGAGGGAGAGGAGAGAGGGAGGGAGGGAGGGAGAGGAGAGAGGGAGGGAGGGAGGGAGAGGAGAGGAGAGGAGAGAGGGAGAGGAGAGAGGGAGGGAGGGAGGGAGGGAGAGGAGAGGAGAGGAGAGGAGAGAGGGAGGGAGGGAGGGAGAGGAGAGGAGAGAGGGAGGGAGGGAGGGAGGGAGAGGAGAGGAGAGAGGGAGGGAGGGAGAGGAGAGAGGGAGGGAGGGAGGGAGAGGAGAGAGGGAGGGAGGGAGGGAGAGGAGAGGAGAGGAGAGAGGGAGAGGAGAGAGGGAGGGAGGGAGGGAGAGGAGAGGAGAGAGGGAGGGAGGGAGAGGAGAGGAGAGGAGAGGAGAGAGGGAGGGAGGGAGGGAGGGAGGGAGGGAGAGGAGAGGAGAGAGGGAGGGAGGGAGAGGAGAGAGGGAGGGAGGGAGGGAGGGAGAGGAGAGGAGAGGAGAGGAGAGAGGGAGGGAGGGAGGGAGGGAGGGAGGGAGGGAGAGGAGAGAGGGAGGGAGGGAGGGAGAGGAGAGGAGAGGAGAGAGGGAGAGGAGAGAGGGAGGGAGGGAGAGGAGAGGAGAGGAGAGAGGGAGGGAGGGAGGGAGGGAGGGAGGGAGGGAGAGGGGAAGGGAGAGACACAGAGACACACACATGCATGCGCGACACCTCACTACTCCTCTCAGAATCACTGGACAGAGAGTGATGGAGGAACAGGGAGTTGGGGAGGCGTGTGAAGGGATGGTAGGATGGAGGTGCAGATAGATAGGATTGCAGGATGGGGGACTGAGAGGATAGAATTTAGGGTTGGGAATGGGTGGATGTGATAGTGGGGCCATGAAGGCTCAATTGGTAATAGGATAGCAAGGTTTGAGAGACTGCACGAGGATTGGAGGGATGGGTCTGAGGGGCGAGACTGAGGAATGGGAGAGTTAAAACAGAAAGCCACATACTGGACTGAAAATGTTATATTTGAATGCACACAGCATAAGAAATAAAATGGTCGATCTTTAAATTCAGCTACATTGGCAAGTATGAATGTTGCTGTGGCCATCTCTGAGACTTAGCTGAAGGATGGCTGCCATTGGGAGCTGAACGTCCAAGGATATATGATGTATTGGAAAGATATGTTAGTAGGCAGAGGATGTGGTGTGGCTCTGTGTGTAAGAAATAATATTAAGTCAATAGAAAGGGATGACATAGGATCGGATGGGTTGAGTTGAGTTGTAAGGGTATAAGGACCCTAATGGCAGTTGTATACAGGCATCCAAACAGCAGCCAGGATGTGGATTACAAATTACAGTAGGAGAAAGAAAAGACGTGTCAGAAGGGCAATGTCATGATAATCATTGGGGATTTTAAAGTGTAAGTGGATTGGGAAAACTAGGCCAGTACTGGACCTCAAGAGAGAGAATTTGTAGAATGTCTAAGGGATGGCTTTTTAGAACAGTTTGTTGTTGAGCCCACTAGGGGATCAGCTGTGCTGGATTGGGTGTTGTACAATGATCTGGAGGTGATAAGAGAGCTTAAGGTTAAGGAACCCCTAGGGAACACTGATCACAATATGATCGAGTTCACTTTGAAATTTTAGAAGGAGAAACTAAATTCCAATGTGTCGGTATTTCATTGGAATAAAGGAAATTACAATGGCCTGAGAGGGGAACTGGCCATGGTTGACTGGAAAGGGATACTAGCAGGAAGGACAGCAGAGCAGAAATGGCTGGAGTTTCTGCGAAAAATGAGGGAAGTACAAGACAGATATATTCCAAATAAGAAGACATTTTCAAATGGAATAAGGACACTATCGTGGCTGACAAGTGAAGTCAGAGCCAAAGTAAAAGCAAAAGAGAGGGCATATAATAAAGCCACAGCTAGTGGGAAGATAGAGGATTGGGAAGCTTTTAAAAACTTGCAGAAGGAAATTAAGGTGGTCATTAGGAAGGAAAAGATGGATTATGAAAGTAAGCTGGTGACTAATATCAAAGAAGATACTAAAAGCTTTAAGTACAGGTGTTTCCCGCTTTACGCCACTTCGCTTTTACGAAAGACCCACATTAGTACCTGTTTTCGCTAACCAAAAGAAATCCGAAGAGGATTTTCGCTTTTATGAAAAAAGGTGCCCGCTTTAAGCTTGTGTTTACCCCGAGAAAGACAACCATGACCATGAAGCCTTCCGCGGGCAGGGGTGTTTGCGTACGTGTACGTGCCGATTTTTTTCTGCAGATCGGTTTTGGCTAAATCTTCCCGATTCTGCTAAGTGAAACTACACTGTACATACATTATTTCTACTTTATATAGGCTGTGTATTTATATCATTCCTGCTTTTACTATAAGTTAGTGTTATTTTAGGTTTTATGTGCTATTTGGTAGGTTATTTTTTGGGTCTGGGAATTCTCAAATATTTTTCCCATATAAATTAATGGTAATTGCTTCTTCGCTTTATGCCATTTTGGTTTACGAAAGGTTTCATAGGAACACTCTACTTTCGGATAGCGGGGGAAACCGGTATATAAAGGGTATAAAAGAGTTGAGGGTAGATATAGGACCAATAGAAAATGATGCTGGAGATATTGTAATGAGAGACACAGAGATGGCAGAGGAACTGAATGCATATTTTGCATTAGCCTTCACAGTGGAATACATCTGCAGTATACCGGACATTCAAGAGTGTCCGGGAAGTGAAGTATGTGCAGTGAAAATTATGTCCGAGTAGGTGCTCAGGAGGCTTAATTGTCCGAGGGTGGATAAATCTCCTGGACCTGATGGAATGCACCCTTGGGTTCTGAAGGAAGTAGCTGGAGAGATTGCAGAAGCATTAACAATGATCTTTCAAGAATCGATAAGATTCTAGCACTGTACCAGATGACTGGAAAATTGCAAATGTTACTCGCTGTTTAAGAAGGGTGGGAGGCAGCAGAAAGGAAACTATAGACCTTTTAGCTTGACATAAGTGGTTGGAAAGTTGTTGGAATCAATAGTTAGGAATGAGGTTACGGAATACCAGGAGGCACATAACAAGATAGGACAAAGCCAACATGGTTTCCTGAAAGGAAAATCCTGCCTGACTAACCTACTGCAATTTTTTGAGGAAATTACAAAGGAGATGCAGTGGATGTGGTATACTTGGTTTTTCAGAAGGCCTTTAACAAGATGCTGCACATGAGGCTGCTTAACAAGATAAGAGCCCATGTAATTACAGGGAAGTTACTAGAATGGGTGGAGCATTGCTTGATTGGCACAAAACAGAGTGGGAATAAAGGGATTCTATTCTGGCTGGCTGCTGGTTACCATGCTTTTCACAATGTATATCAATGGTTTGGATTATGGGATTAATGGATTTGTGGCTAAATTTGCCATTGATACAAAAATAGGGGGAGGAGCGTAATGTTGAGGAAACAGAAAGCCTGTAGAGAAACATAAGGTAGTTTTGGGGAATGGGCAAATGAAATACAATGTTGGAAAGTGTATGGTCATGCACTTTGGTGGAAGAAATAAATGGGCAGACTGTTATTTAGATGGAGAAAAGAATTCAAAATGCAGAGATGCAAAGGGACTTGGGAGTCCTTGTGCAGGATACCCTAAAAGTTAACCTCCAGGTTGAGTTGGAGTTGAAGAAGGCGAATGCAATGTTGGCATTCATTTCTAGAGGTACAGAATATAAGAGTAGGGATGTGATGTTGAGGCTGTATAAGGCACTCATGAGACCACACTTGAGGTATTGTGTGCAGTTTTGTGCTCCTTATTTTAGAAAGGATATACTGACATTGGAGAGGGTTCAGAGAAGATTCACAAGAATGATTCCAGGAATGAAAGGGTTACCACGAGGAACATCTGGCAGCTCTTGGGCTGTATTCCCTGGAATTCAGGAGAATGAGGGGGATCTCATAGAAATGTGCAGAATGTTAGAAGTCCTGAACAGATTAGATATCGCAAAATTATGTCCCATGGTAGGGGAGTCTAGGACAAGAGGGCACGACTTCAGGATTGAAGGACACCCATTTAGAACAGAGATGCGGAGATATTACTTTAGTCAGAGGGTGGTAAATTTGTTGCCATGAGCTGCTGAGGAGGCCAAGTCATTGGATGCATTTAAGACAGAGATAGATAAGTCCTTGGTTAGTCAGGGCATCAAAGGGTATGGGGTGAAGGCAGGGGAGTTGGAATGATTGGAAGAATTGGAGCAGCCATGATTGAATGCTGGAGCAGACTCGATGGGCCAAATGGCCTACTTCTGTTCCTATATCTTATGGTATGGAATTGTGGGGGTGGGGGTGGTAATCAGAGGTGGAGATGGGCCAGCTAACGAAGGATGCAGAGGTGGACCCTAAGATGGAGCAGCCTCCCTTGTGACGATCTAGGCATGAGACAAACACTGTATCCACGTGACATGGCGGCAGGCAGGGTACTCACTCGCAGATGAACGTTCCTTGTGGGATGTCCTGCAGTGCGCGCACACCCCAGCCCATCTTCTCGGTCCTGTACAGCTGCAAGCGAACCCTGCCAAAAGAAACAGGACAGTCAGAGTGGATCACAACACCCAATACCCCACCCACCCAGTCCATCAGAAACAGGGACCTGTCATAATGCATTTAAACCACCCACCCACCGTCTTTACCATACTCCCTGGAAACAGGGAACAAGACCATTAAACATAGGAGCAGAATTAGGGCATTCGGCCCATCGAGTCTTCTCCGCCATTCCATTGTGCCTAATTTATTAACCTTGCAACCCCTCTCTCCTGCCATCTCCCCATAATCTTTGATGCTCTGACTAATCCAGAACGTATCAACCTCTGCTTTAGATACACCTAATGACTTACCTCCACAGCCATCCATAGCAATAAATTCCACAGATTCACCACCTTCTTGTTTATGAAATTTCCCCTCATCTCTGTTCTAAAGGGACACCCTTCTATTCTGAGGCTGTGCCCTCTGGTCCTAGACTCCCCCACTGTAGGAACATCCTCCCCATAGTCAAAGTGGACCAACATTTCCTAACTTATGCTGCCCCCACCGTACCCTTGCCCACTGGAAATGAGAATAGTCAGAGTGGACCAACGTCCCCCACCCACCATGCCCACAGGAAATGAGAACAGTCAAAGCAGACCAACACCCCCCACCCCACAACTGCAATCCAGGGGCAGAGTGGTACGGCACAGGCCCAGGCCCTTCGGCTAAAACGTCTGAGCAGACCCTTCAGTTTATTTACAATAATCCCAGTTGCCTGTAGTAGGGCTGTATCATTTTATGCCAGCCTGTTTTAAGGGCCTGTCTGAATTAAACACTGCGCCTGTATCTGTCACTCCCTTCCTCCGGCCCTGTGTCCCAGAGCCTGAGTCACTGCTCAAAGGACATTGTTTATCTTAGATTTACCCTCTTCTCTCCCTGCCTTACCCTTCTTCCACACACCATCTCCTCCCTCCCCAGGGTCCTATCCCACTCACACCCTTCCCTCCCCGTCCTTTCTCCTTCACCATTCCCCTACCAACCCTGAGACCCCATCTCTTTCCTCCTACTCCATCCCTTCCCTCTCTCCCCGCCCCATTTCTTCCCCACTTCCTCTCCATCCCTTCTCCCCCTCCCTCCCTCTGCCTCTCCCCACCCAAGCCCTTGTGAATAAGGAGTGTCTTTTGACCACAGCTGGGCCGATGGAGGCTGTCCAAGTGATGTTGTATATTGGTATAACACCTCCTGAACATGCAGCCTCCAAAATCTCCTGGGGCGAAGAATGCTGTACAACCGGCCAAGCAGGAAACAGGAAGTGATGTACTGAGCTGCAGAGTAACATAGCAGCTAATGGAATGTTCTACAGTGTCAGCTGAAAAAGTGGGGTTCAGTTTGCACTACTTGACTCCGAGGATGAAGGCAGCATCCATCATTAAGGACATACCTTCCACCATCAAGGAGAAGGAGCAGAAGCTTGTAGACACACACTTGACATATCAGATGATGATAAACCTGATTCGGATTCTTCTTCAGTGCTCTCTCCACTCCAGAGAATGTTAGAGGTGAAGGCTGACAGATGTTTTGAGTTAGAGGGGAAGGAGTCAGGAACGGGATGGAGAGGGAGGGGTTGGGGGGGGGAGAGAAATATGGGAGGGGGGTGAGAGGGATTGAGTGAGGGAGTGGTGAGAGAGGAGAGGGTGGTGAAGAGAGGGATGTAGAAAGGGGGGAGGGGTGAGGGGTGAGGGAGGCGATGGGGAGGTGGTGTTGAGGGCACGGTTGGACTAGCCATAAGCTTACTGAACAGCAGGGCACGCTTGATGGGCTGACTGCTGAATGGTCTCTCCTTGCTCCAAAATCCCCTAACCCCAGCCACACTTACTTGATCCCGCTTTGGACCACTCGATTCTTGCACGACCTCCAACAGGAGCAGGCCTGATTGCACTCGAAGATCAGGGGAGGTTCGATCTTGTTGAATTCTTGCAAGAGCCGTCCATCCTGCCGTTGCAAAGTAGTGAGTGTTATGGTGGAACATGCCGTGCCGATGGCAGCGAGGACATGCCCGGCTGCATGGGACACGGTCACACACTAATACCAGGACGCATAATTTTAAGGTAACTCAACCAAGCCCAGCGGCGAGAGGAGGAGGTTAGCAATCTCATACCATAAAAACACCAACGGAAGTAGCAAAAATGTCACCCCTGGGGAAGGGAAATACACCAAGAAGATGGGCTACACCTGGGGACAATGTGAAATTCTGGTCTACAACAGAGGACTCTAGCAAGCTACTGTTGGTGCCAGTAGAGGTGATGGGCTTCAGAAGATCATTTTAAACTCGTTAGATTCTGGACTAGTTCCTGAGGATTGGAGGGTGGCTAATGTAACCCCACTTTTTAAAAAAGGAGGGAGAGAGAAACCGGGGAATTATAGGCCGGTTAGCCTAACGTCGGTGGTGGGGAAACTGCTGGAGTCAGTTATCAAGGATGTGATAACAGCACATTTGGAAAGCGGTGAAATGATCGGACAAAGTCAGCATGGATTTGTGAAAGGAAAATCATGTCTGACGAATCTCATAGAATTTTTTGAGGATGTAACTAGTAGAGTGGATAGGGGAGAACCAGTGGATGTGGTATATTTGGATTTTCAAAGGGCTTTTGACAAGGTCCCACACAGGAGATTAGTGTGCAAACTTAAAGCACACGGTATTGGGGGTAAGGTATTGGTGTGGGTGGAGAATTGGTTAGCAGACAGGAAGCAAAGAGTGGGAATAAACGGGACCTTTTCAGAATGGCAGGCGGTGACTAGTGGGGTACCGCAAGGCTCAGTGCTGGGACCCCAGTTGTTTACAATATATATTAATGACTTGGATGAGGGAATTAAATGCAGCATCTCCAAGTTTGCGGATGACACGAAGCTGGGTGGCAGTGTTAGCAGTGAGGAGGATGCTAAGAGGATGCAGGGTGACTTGGATAGGTTGGGTGAGTGGGCAAATTCATGGCAGATGCAATTTAATGTGGATAAATGTGAAGTTATCCACTTTGGTGGCAAAAATAGGAAAACAGATTATTATCTGAATGGTGGCAGATTAGGAAAAGAGGAGGTGCAACGAGACCTGGGTGTCATTATACACCAGTCATTGAAAGTGGGCATGCAGGTACAGCAGGTGGTGAAAAAGGCGAATGGTATGCTGGCATTTATAGCAAGAGGATTCGAGTACAGGAGCAGGGAGGTACTACTGCAGTTGTACAAGGCTTTGGTGAGACCACACCTGGAGTATTGTGTGCAGTTTTGGTCCCCTAATCTGAGGAAAGACATCTTTGCCATAGAGGGAGTACAAAGAAGGTTCACCAGATTGATTCCTGGGATGGCAGGACTTTCATATGAAGAAAGACTGGATGAATTGGGCTTGTACTCGTTGGAATTTAGAAGATTGAGGGGGATCTGATTGAAACGTATAAGATCCTAAAGGGATTGGACAGGCTAGATGCAGGAAGATTGTTCCCGATGTTGGGGAAGTCCAGAACGAGGGGTCACAGTTTGAGGATAGAGGGGAAGCCTTTTAGGACCGAGATTAGGAAAAACTTCTTCACACAGAGAGTGGTGAATCTGTGGAATTCTCTGCCACAGGAAACTGTTGAGGCCAGTTCATTGGCTATATTTAAGAGGGAGTTAGATATGGCCCTTGTGGCTACGGGGGTCAGGGGGTATGGAGGGAAGGCTGGGGCGGGGTTCTGAGTTGGATGATCAGCCATGATCATAATAAATGGCGGTGCAGGCTCGAAGGGCCGAATGGCCTACTCCTGCACCTATTTTCTATGTTTCTAATGTGATTGGAGGGAAGTACAGATGAGTTTTTTTGGTGTTTTTTTTTTAAAGAGAGTGCTGGGTGTGTGGAACACCTTGCAGCGGTGGTGTAGAGACAGAAACATTACTGGCATTTAAGAGACTCTCAGATCAGCACATGGGTGTACGGGAGGGGTAACACTTCTGGCAAAGGGGCTTGCCGTGTCCATTCTTGGGCACCTCACTCACACTTGGTCCCCCCCACTGGACACTCAGTTCTCACCTGTGGCTCCAAGTAGCTGCTTGCATGCGACATAGGCCACACCCCAGTACACCACTTGGACAGGCAGGCTGAGCAAGTGACAGTGGTGGTGGACCCATTCCTCACCGAGATAGGGACATGCCTGCCCTAGAAGGCAAAGTCAGCCCCGGCGGACTGGGTGGATGGGATCTACAGTGAGATCCAATGTCCAGGAAAGTGGTACTACAACACTCCGTGGACAGCGAAGGGCAGGGCAAGGCACAGAAGGAGTCATGGTCATTCACTGCAACCAAGGAAGATCCCAGTTTGTGAAGCTTGTACGTACCACTGGACCTGGACTTCTGAGGTGGAGAGAGTGGGCCAGCCCCAGTGCAACTTCAAAAACTCTCCCACACAGGTGTCCTGTCATCAGAGGACAAGATGGACAACTACCACCTGATATGCACATGGATGATAGAAAAATCGAGGGCTATGTAGGAGGGAAAGGTTAAAGTGATCTTGAAGCAGGTTAAAAGGTTGGCAGATCATCATGGCTGACAGGGGGTTTGATGACGGCAAATGAATCCTTGTCTCTTCCCAGTTTATTTCAATGACTGTAATTAAGAACTGGTAACGAAGGCAGTCCTGGGCTAAGGGAACACATTGACAGATTGGATGAATGGCCTCAAAGAGGACCACAACCTTGTCGTGGTTTGGAGGCTCGTGTGTCTCAATGACCTGGAGAGCTGTGCTGCTTGGAGTCAGAGCTTTATGCTTTGGCTCTTGGTAGGGTCACCCATACCAAACAGGTCAAAGGGTAGAGGCCATATTAAAAGTGGTCCACCAGTCCTCCAGGTTTGGGGGTTCAGCTCAGGGCTAAGAATCCTGATTTGGAAAACAAAACCGTTACGGAAAAGAGAATGAATAATGCTTCTACATCTGAGTGCGACAGTATTCCTCAGTCTCCACCCGGCACTTGCATGGCTGACAGCAGTGAAAACTGAGAGGAAGCTACTGGTATGATGGAGGAGCACCTTCATTGCTGCCTTAAATGCCAGCGATGTAACGGGCAGGAAGTTGGATGAGTGGGCTAAACAGCACAAAAATGGAGTTGTGCAGAAAGTGCGAGAATATGCATCCAGGGACGGCAGAGGTGAGGGAACCCATGGTAACAAGTGGGAGACTGATTGTGGACTTCAGGAAAGGATGTCAGAAGAGGGATCAGTAGTGAAAAGGGTGAGCCACTTCAAGCTCCTGGGTGTTCACATCATTGCTGATCTATCCTGGGCCCAGCATACTGAAGAAAGCACGAAAGCGGCTATACTTCATTAGCAGCTTGAGGAGATGTGGTACGTCAGAAGACTCTAGCAAATTTCTACAGATGTACTGTGGAGAGCATCTGACTGATTGCATCACCATCTGGGACGGAGGCTCCGATATGCAGGATCAGTAAAAGCTGCACAAAGTTGTAAACTCAGTCAGCTCCATCATGGCACTAAGAACACTGAGGACACCTTCAAAAGGCACTGTCTCAAGAAAGTAACATCCACCATGAAGGACCATGACAAGCCCTCCTGTCTGCTTTCGTAGAAACATAGAAAACCTACAGCACAACACAGGCCCTTCCGCCAACAAAGTTGTGCTAAACATGTCCCTACCGTAGAAATTCATCCTTACCTATAGCTTACCTATAGCCCCCTATTTTTCTAAGCTCCATGTACCTATCTAAATGTCTCTTAAAAGATCCTATCATATCCGCCTCCACCACTGTTGCCGGCAGCCCATTCCACGCACTCACCACTCTCTGAGTAAAAAACTTACCCCTGACATCTCCTCTGTACCTACTTCCCAGCACCTTACACCATTTCAGCCCTGGGAAAAAGCCTCTGACCATCCACACGATCAATGCCTCTCATCATCTTACACATCTCTATCAGGTCACCTCTCATCCTCTGCCGCTCCAAGGAGAAAAGACGGAGTTCACTCCACCTATTCTCATAAGGCATGCTCCTCAATCCAGGCAACATCCTTGTAAATCTCCTCTGCACCCTTTCTATGGTTTCCACATCCTTCCTATAGTGAGGTGACCAGAACTGAGCACAGTACTCCAAGTGGGGTCTGACCAGGGTCCTATATAGCTGCAACATTACCTCTCGGCTCCTAAACTCAATTCCATGATTGATGAAGGCCAATACACCGTACGCATTCTCAACCACAGAGTCAACCTGCACAGCTGCTTTGAGTGTCCTATGGACTCGGACCCCAAGATCCCTCTGATCCTCCACACTGCCAAGAGTCTTACCATTAATATTCTGTTATCATATTTGACCTACCAAAATGAACCACTTCACACTTATCTGGGTTGAATTCCATCTGCCACTTCTCAGCCCAGTTTTGCATCCTATCAATGTCCCACTGTAACCTCTGACAGCCCTCCACACTATCCACAACACCTCCAACCTTTGTGTCATCAGCAAACTTACTAACCCATCCCTCCACTTCTTCATCCAGGTCATTTATAAAAATCATGAAGAGTAAGGGTCCCAGAACAGATCCCTGAGACACCCCACTGGTGACCGACCTCCATGCAGAATATGACCCATCTACAACCACTCTTTGCCTTCTGTGTTCTGGATCCACAAAACAATGTCCCCTTGGATCCCATGCCTCTTTACTTTCTCAATAAGCCTTGTATGGGCTACCTTATCAAATGCCTTGCTGAAATCCATATACTGCTCTTCCTTCATCAATGTGTTTAGTCACATCCTCAAAAAATTCAATCAGGCTCGTAATACACAACCTGCCCTTGATAAAGCCATGCTGACTACTCCTAATCATATTATACCTCTCCAAATGTTCATAAATCCTGCCTTTCTGGATGTTCTCCATCAACTTACCAACCACTGAGGTAAGACTCACTGGTTTATAATTTCCTGGGCTATCTCTACTCCCTTTCTTGAATAAAGGAACAACATCTGCAACCCTCCCATCCTCTGGAACCTCTCCCGTCCCCATTGATGATGCAAAGATCATCGCCAGAGACTCAGCAATCTCTTCCCTTGCCTCCCACAGTAGCCTGGGGTACCATCTCATCCAGTCCCAGCAACTTATCCAACTTGGTGCTTTCCAAAAGCTCCAGCACATCCTCTTTCTTAATATCTACATGCTAAAGCTTTTCAGTCTGCTGAAAGTCATCACTACAATCACCAGCAAAATGCTGGTGTAATGCAGCAGGCCAGGCAGCATCTATAGGAAGAAGTACAGTCGACGTCTCGGGCCGAGACCCTTCGTCAGGACTGAAACGTTGACTGTACTTCTTCCTATAGATGCTGCCTGGCCTGCTGCATTCCACCAGCATCTTGTGTGTGTTGCTTGAATTTCCAGCATCTGCAGATTTTCTCGTGTTTGCGACTACAATCACCAAGATCCTTTTCCATAGTGAATACTGAAGTAAAGTATTCATGAAGTACCTTTGCCATTTCCTCCGGTTCCATGCACACTTTCCCACTGTCACACTTGATAGATCCGATTCTTTCACGTCTTATCCTCTTGCTCTTCACATAGAATGCCTTGGGGTTTTCCTTAATCCTGCCCACCAAGGCCTTCTCATGGCCCCTTCTGGCTCTCCTAACTTCATTCTTAAACTCCTTCCTGTTAGCCTTATAATCTTCTAGATCTCTAACATTACCTAGCTCTCAGAACTTTTTGTAAGCTTCTCTTTTCTTGACTAGATTTATTACAGCCTTTGTACACCACGGTTCCCATACCCTACCATAACTTCCCTGTCTCACTGGGAAGTAACTATACAGAGCTCCACACAAATATCCCCTGAATATTTGCCACATTTCTTCCGTACTTTTCCCTGAGAACATCTGTTTTCAATTTAAGCCTCCAGTTTCCTGCCTGATAGCCTCATAATTCCCCTTACTCCCATTAAATGCTTTTCTAACTTGTCTGTTCCTACCTCTCTCCAATGCTATTGTAAAGGAGACAGAATTATGATCACTATCTCCAAAATGCTCTCCCACTGAGAGATCTAACACCTGACCAGGTTCATTTCCCAATACCAAATCAAGTACAGCCTCTCCTCTTGTAGGCTTATCTACACATTGTGTCAAGAAACCTCCCTGAACACACGTAACAAACTCCACCGCATCTAAACCCCTCACTCCAGGGAGATGCCAATTGATATTTGGGAAATTAAAATCTCCCATCACGACAACTCTTATTATTAAACCTTTCCAAGATCTTTTTCCCTATCTGCTCCTTGATATCCCTGTTACTATTGAGCGGCCTATAAAAAACACCCAGTAGAGTTATTGACCCCTTCCTGTTCCTAACCTCCACCCACAGAGACTCTGTAGACAATCCCTCCATGATATCCTCCTTTTCTGCCCCTGTGACACTATCTCTGATCAGCAGTGCCACGCCCCCACCTCTTTTGCCTCCCTCCCTGTCCTTTCTGAAACATCTAAAACCCAGCACTTGAAGTAACCAAACCTGTCCCTGAGCCATCCAAGTCTCTGTAATGGCCACCACATCATATCTCCAAGTACTGATCCACGCTCTAAGCTCATCTGCTTTGTTCACAACACTCCATTACACGTCATTAAAATAGACACATCTCAAAACTTTGGTCTGAATGCATCCCTTCTCTATCAACTGCCTATCCTCCCTCACACACTGTCTCCAAGCTTTCTCTATTTGTGAGCCAACTCCTCTTCCCCAGTCTCTTCAGTTCGGTTCCCACCCCCCAGCAATTCTAATTTAAACTCTCTCCAGTAGCCTTAACAAACCTCCCCACCAGGATATTGGTCCTCCTGGGATTCAAGTGCAACCCGTCCTTTTTGTACAGTAACACCTGCCCCAAAAGAGGTCCCAATGATCCAGAAATCTGAATCCCTGCCCTCTGCTCCAATCCCTCAGCCACGCATTTATCCTCCACTTCATTCAATTCCTATTCTCACTGTCACGTGGCACAGGCAGTAATCCCGAGATTACTATCTTTGTGGTACTGCTTCTCAACTTCTTTCCAACTCCCTGTAGTCTTTTTTCAGGATCTCTTCCATTTTCCTACCTATGTCATTGGTACCAATGAGTACCATGATCTCTGGCTGTTCTCCCTCCCACCGCAGGATATCTTGGACACAATCTGAAGTATCCCAGACCCTGGCACATGGGACGCAAAATACCATCGGAGTTTCTTTCTTGCGTCCACAGATTCGCATGTCTGACCCCCTAACTATACAGTCCCCTATCACCACTGCCTTCCTCTTCCTTTCCCTACACTTCTGAGCCACAGGGCCAGATTCTGTGCCAGAGGCACGGCCACTGTCGCTTTCCCCAGGTAGGCTGTCCCCCCCAACAGTACTCAAACAGGAGTACTTATTGTCAAGGGGTACAGCCACAGGTGTACTCTCTAGTACCTGACTCTTCCCCTTCCCCCTCATGACTGTGACCCACTTGTCTGTCTCCCGTGGCCCCAGTGTGACCACATGCCTATAACTCCTCTCTATCACCGCCTCGCTGTCCCTGAGATAGCAGGTAGCTTAGAGTGAATCAGTGGGGGTGGGGGAGGAGGAACTGTTTTTTATGGCAGACTTGGCTATGTTGACAACTCACTGCAGTTTCTAACTCTCTCAGTCAAGTGCAGTCCGCCCTGTGCCATAAATCTCCAATGAAAGCAGACGGGAGCAAAAGGAAATGACTAACCTTATCATACCAGCAGCGGATACTCAGCTGTCCACAGAGACAGTTACTGGAGGAGCAGTCGTCCAAACAGGTGCAGTGCTGTGAAGAAAGCAAAACTTTTGAGAGGGGCAAACAGTTCAGCCCACACTGAGCACATCTTACAAACACACAACTGTGTCAGCCCACACTGATCACATCTCACAAACACACAACTGTGTCAGCCCACACTGTTCACATCTCACAAACACACAACTGTGTCAGCCCACACTGATCACATCTCACAAACACACAACTGTGTCAGCCCACACTGAGCACGTCTCACCAACACACAACTGTGTCAGCCCACACTGATCACATCTCACACACAACTGTGACAGCCCACACTGAGCACATCTCACAAACACACAACAGTCAGCCCACACTGATCACATCTCACAAACACACAACTGTGTCAGCCCACACTGAGCACATCTCACACACAACTGTGTCAGCCCACACTGAGCACGTCTCACACACAACTGTGTCAGCCCACACTGAGCACATCTCACACACAACTGTGTCAGCCCACACTGAGCACATCTCACAAACACACAACTGTCAGCCCACACTGAGCCCATCTCACAAACACACAACTGTCAGCCCACACTGAGCACATCTCACAAACACACAACTGTCAGCCCACACTGAGCACATCTCACACACAACTGTGTCAGCCCACACTGAGCACATCTCACACACAACTGTGTCAGCCCACACTGAGCACATCTCACAAACACACAACTGTGTCAGCCCACACTGAGCACATCTCACAAACACACAACTGTGTCAGCCCACACTGAGCACATCTCACACACAACTGTGTCAGCCCACACTGAGCACATCTCACAAACATACAACTGTCAGCCCACACTGAGCACATCTCACAAACACACAACTGTGTCAGCCCACACTGAGCACATCTCACAAACACACAACTGTGTCAGCCCACACTGAGCACATCTCACAAACACACAACTGTGTCAGCCCACACTGAGCACATCTCACAAACACACAACTGTGTCAGCCCACACTGAGCACATCTCACAAACACACAACTGTGTCAGCCCACACTGAGCACATCTCACAAACACACAACTGTGTCAGCCCACACTGAGCACATCTCACAAACACACAACTGTGTCAGCCCACACTGAGCACATCTCACAAATACACAACTGTGTCAGCCCACACTGATCACATCTCACAAACACACAACTGTGTCAGCCCACGCTGATCACATCTCACAAACACACAACAGTCAGCCCACACTGAGCACGTCTCACAAACACACAACTGTGTCAGCCCACACTGAGCACGTCTCACAAACACACAACTGTGTCAGCCCACACTGAGCACGTCTCACACACAACTGTGTCAGCCCACGCTGAGCACATCTCACAAACACACAACTGTGTCAGCCCACGCTGAGCACATCTCACACACAACTGTGTCAGCCCACACTGAGCACGTCTCACAAACACACAACTGTGTCAGCCCACACTGAGCACGTCTCACAAACACACAACTGTGTCAGCCCACGCTGAGCACATCTCACAAACACACAACTGTGTCAGCCCACACTGAGCACGTCTCACAAACACACAACTGTGTCATCCCACACTGAGCACGTCTCACAAACACACAACTGTGTCAGCCCACACTGAGCACATCTCACAAACACACAACTGTCAGCTCACACTGAGCACATCTCACAAACACACAACTGTGTCAGCCAAACACTGAGCACATCTCACAAACCCACAAATGTCGGCTCACACTGAGCTCATCTCACAAACCTTCTGGGGAACCAGTGAGAAGGGCAATAACACACAACCGTTTCCATCTACACTGAATCCATCTCACTTATGTTCTCAGCCACATTTTAGCAACAGTTTCTTCCCCTCTGTCATCAGATTTTTGCACTGGCCATGAACCAACTACCTTGCTATTCCTCTTCTTCACAATTTTCTTGTGGAAATTTATTGTAATTTCTATGCCTTGCTTGAAACTGCTGCCACAAAATGATCAATTTCATGACATACTTCAGTGATAATACACCTGTTATTGGAACTGGTGTATTATTGTCACCTGTACCAAGATACAGTGAAAAGCTTATCTTGTAAGGGTTGGACAGAGTAGATGTGGAAAGGCTGTTTCCCTTAGTGGGTGAGTCTAGAACAAAAGGTCACAGTCTTAGAATTAGCAGGTACCCAGTTAAAACAGAGATGTGGAGACATTTTTTTAGCCAGAGGGTCGAGGATTTATGGAATTCCTTGCCACATACAGCTGTGGAAGCCCGATCATTGAGGGTGTTTAAGGAGGAGATTCATAGGTATCTAATTAGTCAGGCAATCAAGGGACATGGGGAAAAAGCCGGAAATTGTAACTAGATGGGAGAATAGTTTAGCTCATGGTGGAGTGGCAGAGCAGACTCGATGGGCCGAATGGCCTACTTCTGCTCCTTTGTCTTGTGATCTTGTATACTGTTCATACACACAAAATACTCTGCAGATGCTGGGGTCAAAGCAACACTCACAACACACTGAAGGAACTCAGCAGGTCGGGCAGCATCCGTGGAAACGACCAGTCAACATTTCGGGCCGGAACCCTTCGTCAGGACTGTAGAGGGAAGGGGCAGAGGCCCTATAAAGGTGGGGGGAGGGTGGGAAGGAGAAGGCTGGTAGGTTCCAGGTAGTCTCCAGCCCCTTGGTATGAACATTGAATTCTCCAACTTCCGGTAATTCCCTCCTCTTCCCCTATCCCTATTTCACTCTGCCCCCTCTCCCAGCTGCCTATCACCTCCCTCATGGTTCCGCCTCCTTCTACTACCCATTGTGTTTTCCCCTATTCCTTCTTCACCTTTCCTGCCTATCATCTCCCTGCTTCCCCTCCCGACCCCTTTATCTTTCCCCCTACTGGTTTTTCACCTGGAACCTACCAGCCTTCTCCTTCCCACCCTCCCCCCACCTTCTTTATTGGGCCTCTGCCCCTTCCCTGTACAGTCCTGACGAACGGTCTCCAGCCCGAAACGTCGATCGATCGTTTCCGCGGATGCTGCCCGACCTGCTGAGTTCCTCCAGCGGGTTGTGAGTGTTACTGTTCATACAGGTTAGATCATTACACAGTGCCCAGTAGAATAAAGTGTAAGAACCACCAAGATTGCAATACAGGTAACGATAAAGGTGCAGGATCATTAACAAGATAGATTATGAAGTCAAGGGTCCATCTTATCACAAAGAGTTCTGTTAAAGGCTCTGATAACAGTGGGATAGAAGCTGTTCTTGAGCCTGTTGGTAGGTCTCAAGCTATTGTATCTTCTGCCCAGTGGGTGGTGGGGGGGAGAGAAGAGAGAATGTCTGGGGTGGGTGGGGGGGGTCTTTGATTATACTGATTGCTTAGAGGCAGTGAGAAGCATAGACAGGTTCCTGGGATCTGCTCCTCTGTGTCCACAACTTCCTGCAGCTTCTGAAGCTGACATGCAGAGCAGTTGCTGTACCAAGCCATTTTTCATCCAGACAGGATACTTTCTTTGTAGGACTGGTAAGAGTCAACGTGGCATGCCAAAGTAGCCTCCTGAGGAAGTTGAGGTTCGTGTGCTTTCTTGGCAATGTGGTTGGAATAGGACAGGCTGTTGGTGATGTTCACACCTGGGAACTTGAAGCTTTGAACCCCCTCAACATTAACATCTGTAACAGGAACCTTTTCGAACAGCTTCTTCCCCTCTGCTGTCGTATTTCTGGGCCTCCCACTTGCACTATTTATTTCTGCTGTTTACAGTGATGTTGATGTATTGCTCTGTACTGCTGCCATTGAACAATAAAGTGAACACCACCAATAATAGCCTGTCCTGCTCCAATCACTGATAATAAACCCAATTCCCATTTCTGGAAATGAGTAGGAATAAAGTCAGTCTGCGAAGGATGGAAAAGGGAAGTTGGAAAAGTGATGTGGTCAGAGGGTATTGGAGATCAAGCAGACAGGTGAGCTGTTCTGAACTGCTGTCCAAGCCTCACCAAGGGCCGAGAACAGAAGCTGGAATGAAATGTGGCCGGCATGGCAGTGTAGAGGTTAGTGTGACACTGGGTTCAGTTCCCACCGCTTTGTCCCTGTGACTATACGGGTCTCTTCCCTTTGCATTTCACCTACCAAGGTGCAACATTTCACATTTGGCCAGGACGCAGGAAATCTGAAATAAGGACAGAAACATTGGAAATACTCAGGTACACAGTATCCGTGGAAAGAGAGATGGTTCAAGTTTCAGGTCAAAGACTCTGGAAAGAATGGGTGGGGAGGGTTATATAGGGCAGTCAAATTACCTCTTACGGGGCGAGGTTGAGATTGCTGTGCGGATAAAAACATCTGGTTGATGAATTTATGATGGTGGTTAGAGATAAACATGCAAAGCATGTGAATGCAAGGTTACAGGAAATGCCGAGGAAAATCGGACCATCTACAGACAGATGATATTGGATCTGGAGTCTGGCTATACACCAGGAGTGCGACTGGAAGGTGCTGAATTCAGTACCGAGTCTGCAAGGCTCCAATGGGCCCTATCAGGAGATGTTCCTCAAGTTTGTCACGAACTAGTTAGAGTGTGAGAGAGAGTGGAATGGGAAGTTTAGAGCTTGAGTGATAAACTCCCACAAAACAGTCACCAGTGTTTGAACAACACCCGTAACGTGGAGGGGAAACTCAGCAGGTCAGGCAGCATCTATGGAGTCAACAGTCAACGTTTCGGGCCGGGACCTTTCATCAGGTCTGGAAAAAAAAAAGCAGAAGTCAGAACAAGAATGTTGGGGAAGAGGACAAATTGACAGGTGATTAAGTGAAAGTTCAAAGTAAATTTATTATCAAAGTATGTGTAGGTTGCCATGTACCACATTGAGGTTCATTTTTTTGCGGGCATTTACAGGAAAAAGGATGAGCCATGATTGAATGGCGGAGCAGACTCGATGGGCCAGATGGCCGAATTCTGCTCCTATGTCTAATGGAAACAGAAAGGTAACAGAATCTATGAAAAACCACAGACAAACAACCAACAAAAGAAGAAAGTCAAACTGTGCAAATAAAAACTATAACACTGAAAACATGATTTATGAAGAGTCCTACAACCAGTTCAACGTTGTGGTGAATAAAGTTATCCACGTTGGTTCAGAGGCCTGCTGGTTGAGGGGTAATAACTGTTCCTGAACCTGGTGCTGAGCCCTGAGGCTCCTGTACCTCCTGCCTGACGGCAGCAGTGAGAAGTGAGCACGGCCTGGATGGTAGGGGTCCTTGATAAGGACGTTGATTTCCTACAGCAGCGTTCTGTGTAGAGGTGCTCAATGCTGGGGAGGGCTTTACCCGTAATGGATTGGGCTGTATCCATCACTGTAACCAGGTGAGGGGGAAGGTAGGTGGGTGGGAAAGGAGGAATGCAGTGAGAAGCTGGGAGTTGATGGTGAAAGAGGTAAACAGCGGAAGAAAGAGGAATCTGGTAAGTCAGGACAATGGACTCATAATGGACCACGGGAAGGAAGAAAGGCACCTGAGGTAGGTGATGATCAAGCAAGAAGAGCGGGGTGAGAGTGGAACTAGAACGTGGAATGGTAAAACAGAGAAGAGGGCATGGGGAGAAATTGGTGAAAATTAAAAGATATTGCTCATGTCATCAGGTTGGAGGCAATCCAGATAGGACAGGGGTCCCCAACCTTTTTTTACACTGCGGACTGGTTTAATATTGACAATACTCTTGCTGACCGGCCGACCTGGGGGAGCGGGGGTGTTCTAGTAGGGTTAAACTCACCTCAACATGTCTTTTACAGTTAGGGTTGCCAACTTTCTCACTCCCAAATATGGGACAAAAGCAGCAGTCAAATCCCGGGACACTTTACCCCAGGAAAGACTACCATGAAGCCTTGCACAGGCACCTGTGTGCGCATGCGTGACGTGCGCATGTGATGTGCGCATGTGATGTGCGCATATGATGTGCGCATGTGATGTGTGCATGCGCGTCCATGCCGATATCTTCCCCCACAATCGGTTTTGCCTTCATCTTCCTGACTATACTGTACATACAGTATTTCTACTTTATATAGGCTGTGTATTTATATTATCATTCCTGCTTTTACTCTATGTTAGTGTTATTTTAGGTTTATGTGTTATTTGGTATGATTTGGTAGGTTATATTTTGGGTCTGGGAACGCTCAAAAAGTTTTCCCATATAAATTAATGGTAATTGCTTCTTCACTTTATGCCATTTCAGCATGAAAGGTTTCATAGGAACGCTCTACATTAGTGGGGGAAATACGGGACAAGGGCAGTCCCATATGCGACAAACCAATTTAGCCCGATATACGGGATGTCCCGGCTAATACGGGACAGTTGGCAACACTATGTTCAAGTTCAACAGTGTGTGACAGGGAATAAGGAGAGGTGCAGCTGACTCATATCGTTTCCACACGGCCCGGTAGCACATGCTCTGTGGCCCAGTGGTTGGGAATCGCTGAGATAGGATATGAGGTGTTGCTCCAGTTTTTCTGCTGCAGAGAACCTGAGCAATGGATCTTGAGGGGAGATTTTAGAGGTGCTCCTGGAAGCCATGAACAACTCAGGAACTTAGGAAAGGGGAGACCTGGTAACCAAAGATTCACGTGACGGGTGAAGCACCTTCTACATTATTCAACGAGCTGTGACAGTCTGGAAAGGGACAGGAAGTAGATTTAAAAGAAAGCGGATAAATATTCCATTGGCAGGGCGGAAGGAAGATGGCCAAGTGGTTGAGGTAAAGTGTCCACAGACAGCACGTGGCTGCAACAGGCCAAATGATTCATCGTGATGGGCTCAAAGTTCACTCTGAGGTGGTCAGGGGTTGCAACTGCACTGTTACTGCTGACATTGACAAGTGGCAGGCATGACAGCAAGCTCTGCGGTGAAGAAATTTGCAGTAATGGGTCACAGGAGTAGAATTAGTTCAATCAGCCCATCGACTACTCTGCCATTGCATCATGACTGATTTATTGTCCCTCCCAAACCGATCCTCCTGTCTTCTCCCTGTATCCCTTCATGCCCTGACTAATCAAAAATCTATCAACCTCACCTTAAACAGACCCAGTGACTTGGCCTCCACAGCTGTCCGTGACAATGAATTCCACAGATTCAACACCGTCTGGGTAAAGCTTGAATTTCCAGCATCTGCAGAATTCCTGTTGTTTGCGTAAAGAAATTCCTTTCTATCTTTGTTTTAAATGGTGTCCCTCTATTCTGAGGCTGTGCCCTCTGGTCAAGACTAGTGATAGGAAACATCCTCTCCACGTCCGCTGTCTAGGCCTTTCAATATTCTAAACTGCAGTCAGTACAGTGTTAGAGCCATCAAATGCTCCTCAATCGAGATCATAGCTGTGAACTTTGTCTAGATCCTCTCCAATGCCAACACATCATAAAGGGCCCAAAACTGCTGACACTACTCACAGTGCAGTCTAAGCTATGCCTTATAAAGCCTCAGTATTACATCCTTGCTTTTGACTTCCGGTGAATAAATAGCTCAGGATTATCCAAATTGAAGTTTATTTCTCAGGATGTATACAGAACACAAGGATACAGAGGGGCTGAGTGAGGTAGCAGAGGGGGACCACGTTCCAATGGCTTTATTCAGCTTTGGTCAGACCATACTCCTCCTATGTCTTATGCTGGACACAACTTCTTACATGTCTAGATCAACAGCAACAACGTACACAAAAAAGTGCCATAAATGTGCTTTTCACCTTGCAGGGGAATAAAGTCTCACCAAGACACATGGAAAGATAAGTATTTCTCCTCAGAAGAATCAGCCAAAGCACTGCCTGGCCAGTGCACTGCTCTCCAAAATGGCTGTAGCACAACTGCCCATGTCCCACAACAACCCCTCACGAACAGCAACATGTGAATGTCCAAATCAGTGCTTGTCAGTAAGCCTGAGACAGACAGCTACTCAGTGGACGCTTATTAGTACAAATATCTAATCAGCCAATCATGTGGCAACAACTCAAAGCATAAAAGTATCCAGACATGGTCAAAAGGTTCAGTTGTTGTTCAGACCAAATATTGGATTGGGGAAGAAGTGTAGTTTAATTTATTTTAAGCAACACACACAAAATGCTGGAGGAACTCATCAGACCAGGCAGCATCTGTGGAAAAGAGTAACCAGCTGACGTTTTGGGCCGAGACCCTTCATCAGGCCAGATGCTCCTGAGCTGCTGAGCTCCCCCAGCGTTGTGTGTGTGTGTGTGTTGCTTTGGATTTTCAGCATCGGCTAAATTTCTCGTGCTTACTATTTGTTTTAATTTTATTTAGAGACACAACTCGTAAGAGGTCCTTCTGGACCAACGAGCCGCAGTGCTCAGCGGCCCACTTATTAGACCCTTGCCTAATCACAGGACAACTCATAATGACCAATCAACCTACTAACTGGCATGGCTTTGGACTGTGGGAGGGATGCAAGTGGCTTTGACCATGGAAGATTGTTGGTAATTTGAGTATCTCAGAAACTGCTGATGTCCTGGAATTTTCATGCAGAACAGACTCTAGGGGAGAGTTCCCAACCTTTCTTATGTTGTGGTCCCTTACCATTAACCGAGGGACCTGTGGACCCCTAATTGGGAACCCCTGGCCTACAGTTTACAGAAAATAGTGCAAAAAAAAACAGACAAAAAAAAAATCAAATGAGTGGCAGTTCTGCGGTAAAAAATTGCCTTGTGAAAGAGAGGCTGGATGAGAATGACCAGACTGGTTCAAGCTGACAGGAAGGTGACAGTAACTCAAATCCAGCACATATTACAGCAGTGGTGTGCAGAAGAGCATCTCTGAACATGGTGCTTGAAGTGGACGGGCTACCGCAGCAGAAGACAATGAGCATATACTAAGTGGCCATTTTATTAGGGACAGGAGGTACCTAACAAAGTCATCATCGAGTGCATATTGGTCCTTGGGCATCTGCTTCACCGACATACTTGAGGAAGGGAATCCGCTGCTCTGACGCAGCCTGACCTATCTAATGGGTTCCTAATTGAGAGGGAATTAGTGGCGGTGCTGTCTGTCCACATCCCCTGAGAAAATATATTAAAGGAATATTTAAAGAGGTGAGGGGTGAACATCAGAGTGAGCTGGGTGGACAGGTGGCATGGTAATGTAGTGGTTAGTACAACACCTTACACTGCCAACGACCAGGGTTCAATTCCCACTGCTCTTTGTAAGGAGTTTGTACGTTCTCCACATGAATGCATCGGTTTCCTCCGGATGAGAATTTCAAGGACATACAGGACAGTAAGCATTAGTAAGTTGTGGACATACAGGATAGTAAGCATTAGTAAGTTGTGGGCATGCTATGTTGGGGCCGGAAGTGTGGCAACACTTGCCGACTGCCCCCAGCAAGATCCCCGGACTCCACTGATCGTTGACGGAAACTATGCATTTCGCTGTATGTTTCAACGTACATATGACAAATAAAGCTGATCATAAAAATCTGATTACACTACTATTCTTCCATTCACGGGTTCTGGGTACCTGAAGGTGTGTGATGTTCCTGTCAATATTCATCGTGGAGGTCTCACAGTTTTCAGAAATATACTTGTAGTCCTCTGGAGCCATCTCCTCATCCACTGCGTTCACACATGGTATTGGGACATTCTCATACCCTCTTGCAATGTCCCTGGGAAGGAGGGGGTTGGGAAAAGGACAGAAGATAGTCAGCTCTTACCCAGAATCAGGTGTATTATCAGTGACATGGGCCACAAACTTTGCTGTGTTATGGCAGGAGAACAGTGCAATACACACAAAAAAACTATAAGTTACAACAAGAAATAGCTTAAAATTAATATAGTGCAAAAAGAGAGGTAGAGTTCACGGTGACGGAATCTCTTTAACCAGAGGCTGGTGAAATTGTGGAATTCATCGCTCGATGTTCTCCTAGCTTTCCTGCAAAGCCTGGTGTAAGAATTCCACTCCCTTTCTGTATCCAGAGAGCTGTGCCTGCCACGGCTCAGCACTGCCCTCTACCTGGTCAGAAGGCACACCACATGCCAGTCAACAGTTCACCCCTCCCAACTAATCAATGCACACTTAACCACTGGCCAACTTAATTGGATTAACCCATCTAGCACCAAGCCGTTGGCCCCCCGGTGAATCACCTGGTCTGGGCCCTGACCTATAAAGGGTGCTACATGAGCTCGGCTCGCTCTCTTTTTTGCCATCCTGGAGGGACCACCCTGCTTCACTCCAGGCTGTAGACTGTAGAACAGCGCTGGAGACACGTGGTGAGCTGTGCAGTGAATAGGGTTTTGAGAGCGTTTGTGGTGTCCCTGTAGCAGAGAGCCGTGCCTGCCCATAGTCAAGGGGTGGCAGGTATCGTAGTTACTTTTCTCTTGCTTGTATATGTACCTGTACTCTGTCCCCACACCATTTTCCAGTGTATTGTACTGCCGACCCGACTTTTCCCATGCTCGTCTATTCTAAGTGCGTTTGTGCGAGTATTGTAGCCGCTTGTGTTGTCCCCAAGCTCTATTGTAAATGCACAATAAATAAACTCCTTATTGTTAAAACTGTGTGTCCCGAATCCTTGCCTTTGAGACCCAAAGAACCTGTCTCCTTTCCATCACAACACTTTCCCACTGTAAAGGTACTTCCTATCAAACCTGCAAAAAATATTATAAACCTCAAATTATCACCGAACCAATCAGAAGACAGAATTTGATCTGGAATTCTGTTTGCCCTCCTTCCAGTCTAAGCCAGGTGTTTGGCAAACCCATGTCTCATTCCCCCAAAATCACCTCATCCCAGAAGCACTCCCATGGACCCAGGGTGTGCCCCAACACAGCTCTTGACTACCTGAGGCCATCAGACATGGGAGCAGAATGAGGCCATTCTGCCTTCTGAGTCTGCTTCACCTTTCCGAGAACATACAGCAGTACAGATTGTGCCGAACCAATTACATTAAATAATCCCTTCTGCCTACACAATGTTCACATCCCTCCATTTACCTCACATTTATGTGCCTATCCAAACGTCTCTCAGAAGTGTCTAATGTATCTCCCTCTATCACCATCCTGTGTAAACCAAAAGTTGCCCCTCCTTTCTTGTTTGACATATCCATGTGAAATGCATACCCTCTAGCATTAGGCAGTTCAACCCTGGGAAAAAGAAACTTCTGTCTAGTCCATCTTTACCTCTCATGATTTTATAATCCCAGTGGATTATCAGCATCCAATTGCCCACCATTGAGAACATCTACCATAAACGCAGCCTGGGCAGGGAGAAAAGCTTTATCAGGGACGCATCTCACCCTAACCATGGACTTTTTACTCTCCTCCCATCTGGTAGGTGCTAGGCAGGCAGGCACAGGAACAGCTTCTTCCCTGAGGCTGTGACACTGCTGAACCTCACATCACAGCGCTAAGCAGTATTGTATCTGTACTGTACTGTCTTAGTACTTTTATATTTGTGTGCTGTAGCACTTTTTTTATTCGCAGTTATTTTGCAAATCACACTCTTAGCATTTCTGGTCAGATGCTAACTGCATTTCATTGGCTTTGTATCTGTACTTGGCACAATGACAATAAAGTTGAATCTAATCTAATCTAATCTAATTTTACAAACCTCCATCAGATCTCCTCTCAGCATCTGCCACTCCAGTGAAAACAATCCAAGTTCGTCCAACTTCTAAACCAGGCAGCATCCTCTTCTGCACCCTCTCCAAAGCCACATTGCCCTTCCTATGATGGGGTGATCAGAACTGTATGCAATGTGGCGTAACTAGAGTTTTATAAAGCTGCAATTTCTGAACTTCGAGGGAAGCAGCAGAGGTAACTCATTAAATATATTTACCCAACAGTTAGGTAGATTTTTTCACAGTAGGGAAATTCTGGGGCAAAGGTAGATAGGCGAAGTCTAGGAAAACACCAGATCCTTTTTCAGGTGAGGGAGGAATTTCTTTAGCCAGAGGGTGGTGAATCTGTGGAACTCATTGCCATGGAAGACTGTAGAGACCACGACATTGAAGTATATTTAAACTGGAGGTTGATAGGTTCTTGATTAATCAGGGTGTCAAAGGTTACAGGGAGAAAGTAGGGAAATGGGGTTGAGATGGATAATAAATCAGCCATGACGAAACTGTGGTGCAGACTTGATGGGCCAAATGGCCTACTTCTGCTCCTATGTCTTCCCAGGATGTTTCCCTCCTCCCTGCATGCGTTCCAGTGGCTGACTCACCGACTGACGATCCTCTCGGTGCGCACTGCTCGATTAATTATGCCTTGCTTGAGCCTCTTGTTGAGCTGCAGGGCAAACCAGACCTGCGAGTTGATGACACAGCAGTCCAACGGGCTGTCCCCCTCACGGTTCTTCACCTCAATGTCCGCTCCACGCGAAAGGAAGAGTCTGCAACACGGGAGCCAAGTGTTAATAACCCAGCTCTGAAGGGCACACTCCTGGATCTTCCCCTCTCCCATGGGGAGAGAATTCCTCAAGCCTGATCCACCCTGTGCACCAAGTCAGTCAACTCACACTCGAGATTACACTACTGTGTCCTAAATCATCACCTCACACTCCTGCGTTCTCAAGATTACAGTACTGTGTCCTAAATCGTCACCTCACACTCCTGCACACTGGAGATTACACTACTGTGTCCTAAATCCGTCATCTCACACTCCTGCACACTGGAGATTACACTACTGTGTCCTAAATCCGTCACCTCACACTCCTGCACACTGGAGATTACACTACTGTGTCCTAAATCCGTCACCTCACACTCCTGCACACTGGAGATTACACTACTGTGTCCTAAATCGTCACCTCACACTCCTGCACACTGGAGATTACACTACTGTGTCCTAAATCGTCACCTCACACTCCTGCACACTGGAGATTACACTAGTGTCTTAAATCCGTCACCTCACACTCCTGCACACCGGAGATTACACTACTGTCCTAAGTCGTCACCTCACACTCCTGCACACCGGAGATTACACTACTGTGTCCTAAATCGTCACCTCAGACTCCTGCACACTGGAGATTACACTAGTGTCTTAAATCCGTCACCTCACACTCCTGCACACCGGAGATTACACTACTGTCCTAAGTCGTCACCTCAGACTCCTGCACACTGGAGATTACACTACTGTGCCCCAAGTCTGTCACCTCACGCTCATACACACTGGAGATTACACTACTGTGTCCTAACTCTGTCACCCCACACTCCTGCACACTGGAGATTACACTCCTGTGTCCTAAATCCATCACCTCACACTCCTGTACTCTGGAGATTACACTATTGTGCCCGAAGTCTGTCACCCCACACTCCTGCACACTGGAAATGGACTCGCCTGGGGTTATACTAGCAAGAGCTTTTGACTTTGAAGATGTACAAGATGATAAGAGGCATAGACAGAACAGACAGCCAGAGTCTTTTTCTCAGCCACAGAGGGAATGACTCACTCAAGGAGGCATACTTCTGAAGTGGGTGGAGAAAACTACAGGGGTGGATGTCAGAGGAGGTGTTTTACAGAGAGTGGTGGGCGTGTGGTACACCCATCCAGCGGTGGTGGTGGTGGTTGATTCACTGAGGCCATTGAAGACACTCTTAGGTAGAAACATGGATGAAATAGAAGTTGAGGGCTGTATAGGAGGGAAGGCTTAGATTGATCCAGAGTATGATAAGAAGGTTCTGGTTTACAGGGAAACTTTAAATAGGTTAGGACTTAATTTCTTGGAGCATAGGAGAATGAGGGGAGATTTGATAGAGGTTTACAAAATTATGAGGGATCTTGATTGGATAAATGTAAACAGGCTTTTTCCATTGAAGTTGCGTGAGATTTAGAACTAGAGGACATATGTTAAGGGTAAAAGGTGAAACATTTAAGGAGAACTTGAGGGGGCACTTCTTCTCTCAGAGGGTGATGTGAGTGTGGAACAAGCTGCCAGTGGAAGTGGTTGATCTCAACATTTAAGAGAAGTTTGGATAAATACATGGATGGGAAGGATATGAAGGGCTATGGTCCAGGTTGAGACTGATGGGACAAGGCAGAACAACAGTTCAGAACACTCCAGCATGGACTAGATGGGCCAAAGAGCTTATTTCTGTGCTATTGTGCTCTATGAACCTACACTCATTGGCCACTTTATTAGGTACACCTGCTTGTCATTGCAAATATCTAATCAGACCATCATGTGGCAGCAACTCCAAACATAAAAGTATGTTGACATGGTCAAGAAGTTCAATTGTTTCTCAAACCAAACATCAGAACGGGGAAGAAATGTGACCCAAGTGACTTTGACCGTGGAGTCATTGTTGGTGCCAGATGGGGTGGTTTGAGTATCCCAGAAACTGCTGATGTCCTGGGATTTTCATGACAACAGCCTTTAGAGTTTTTGGAGTCTAGTGCAATAAACAAACAAAAAAAATCCAGTAAATGGCAGTTCTGTGTGTGAAAGTGCCTTTTAATGAGAGAGGTCAGTGCAGAGTGGTCAGACTGGTTTGAGCTGACAGAAAGGCAACAGTAACTCAAACAACTACATGTTACTATAGTGGTGCGTAGAAGAGCACCTCTGAACACACAACGTTCAAACCTTGATGTGGATGGGCTAGTGCAGCAGAAGACAACACCAGGTTCCACTCCTGTACCTAATAAAGTGGCCACCGCGTATGTTGTGAATGTGGGTGGAGAGTTGCAGTGCCCTCTCGTGGTACTGCATAAAATAGCGGAAGAGTGAAGAACCACCACTTCAGGACTCCTCCCCTGATCAAAACTGATAAACAACTGAGAACACTGAACAGTACAGGCTCTGTGACCGGTGAAACAGGACACCTATCCTGATCACAACTGATAAATGCTGTACTGAGAACCGAGAACAATACAGCACAGTACAGGCTCTTTTTGACCCACAGTGCCAGCGGTGAGTGTACAGAACAAGGAGTGAACAGCTCAGCAGGTTACGCAAGGTGGGTGACAGAGAAACAGTCAGTTGCTAAACTGTGACAGAATAGGCATTTCCGTTAGCAGAGACCCTACGCCACCATTCCATCATGGCTGATTTATTATCCCTCTCAACCCCATTCTCCTAATAACATGACCTCCACAGATTCACCACTCACTGACTGAAGAAATTCCTTCCCTCCGTTCTGAGGCTTTGCCCTCTGCTCCTAGACTCTCCCACTACAGGAAATATCCTCTCCACATCCACTCTTTCAATATTTGACAGGTTCCAATGAGATCCCCCCACCCACACTCATTCTTCTAAACTCCAGTGAGTACGGGCTCCGAGTGGTCAAACACTCCTCCTATGTTAATTCTTGGAAACATTCTCGTGAAGCTCCTCTGGACACTCCAAAACTGCTCACCAATTAAGCCTCAACATTACATCTTTGCTCTCATACTCTAGTCCTCCCCAAATGAATACTAATGTTGCATTTGGTTTCCTTACTGACTCAAGCAGCAAGTTAACCTTTCGGGAACCCTGCATGGGGTCTCCCAAGTCCCTTTGCACCTCAGAGTTTTTAATCTTCTCCCCGTTTAGAAATAGCCCAAGTCTTTATTCCCTCGACCACAGTGTTAAGCTGTAACAGAATGGGGTTCAGAGGACTTTCAACGACCCCTGGCAGTGATGCCACACACTGAGGTCAAATATCTGTTTCCAGGAGATGTATACATACATGACACAGTCGTAGAAATTCTCACGAGCCGCGATGTGCAAGGGCGTGTCACCGTGCATGTTCACTGCCTGTAGGTCACACCGCGCATTCAGGAGCACCTCAGCGATGTCTGATGAACCAGCAAAGGCTGCCCAGTGCAGGCAGATGTTTTCCTCCTGTGAGAGAGGAGGAAATAAGGTGAGTAGGGTACAGTGTAGAGTACAGTGAACACCAGCAGTTACACACAACATATATTACAGGCTCTTCAGCCCATGATGTTGTGCAGCCTTTTAACCTTCTCCAAGGTCAATCTAACCCCTCCCTCCTACCTCAACCTCCATTTTTTTTTATCATCCCTGTGCCTAAGTCTTTTAAATGTCCTTGATATATCTGCCTCTACCACCACCCTTGACATGTATCCACCACTCTCTGTTTAAAACAAAAACCTACCTCTGAAATCCCACCCATACTTTCTTCCAATCACTGTAAAATTATGCCCCCTTGTATTAGCCATTCCCGTCCTGGGGAACAAGTCTCAGACTAGCCACTTGACATATGCCTCTTATGAACTTGTACACCTCAATCAAGTTGCCTTATGTTCCTTCATTCCAAAGAGAAAAGCCCTCACTCGTAAAACCTACGTATCCTGATGAGACATGCTCTCTAATCCTGTCAGCATCCTGGTAAGTGAACTCTCCAGCATCTCTAAATCTTCTGGATCCTTTCTGTAACGAGGTAACCGTTAGAAACCGTTTCCAGTACTCTCCCACTGAAAGACATCAAGCAAATACAGCTGTAGCTCCTTGACCATCAGCATCCCAAGTCTCCAAACACCCACCTACATTGGGGGACATCTACGGTGACCCACATGTCTTTGGGATGAGGGAGGAAACTGGAAACCCAAAGGCCAGAGGAAGTGCGCAAACCCTGCACAGAAATCACTGTGCAAGCCAGTTGTACTAACTACCATCAAGCTGGCCTCTTATTGGTTGGGTGCTTCTTCACCATTCCTATGCACACACGTGTAATAATTATAGAGTGCAGTTAGTTACTAAGCACATTTATAAAGCGCAGTTATGCTGTACAGTTACACTGTGTTACACAGTGGGATTAGAGAGCACTGATATGCGGTACGGTTAGACTGTGTTACACAGTGGGATTAGAGAGCGCTGTTATGCGGTACGGTTAGACTGTGTTACACAGTGGGATTAGAGAGCGCTGTTATGCGGTACGGTTAGACTGTGTTACACAGTGGGATTAGAGAGCGCTGATATGCGGTACGGTTAGACTGTGTTACACAGTGGGATTAGAGAGCGCTGTTATGCGGTACGGTTAGACTGTGTTACACAGTGGGATTAGAGAGCGCTGTTATGCGGTGCGGGTAGACTGTGTTACACAGTGGGATTAGAGAGCGCTGATATGCGGTATGGTTAGACTGTGTTACACAGTGGGATTAGAGAGCGCTGTTATGCGGTATGGTTAGACTGTGTTACACAGTGGGATTAGAGAGCGCTGTTATGCGGTGCGGGTAGACTGTGTTACACAGTGGGATTAGAGAGCGCTGTTATGCGGTATGGTTAGACTGTGTTACACAGTGGGATTAGAGAGCGCTGTTATGCGGTACGGTTAGACTGTGTTACACAGTGGGATTAGAGAGCGCTGTTATGCGGTATGGTTAGACTGTATTACACAGTGGGATTATCGAGCGCTGATATGCGGTACGGTTAGACTGTGTTACACAGTGGGATTAGAGAGCGCTGATATGCGGTACGGTTAGACTGTGTTACACAGTGGGATTAGAGAGTGCTGATATGCGGTACGGTTAGACGGTGTTACAAATAGAACCATACAATACTGCTGCTTAGACCCCAGGATCTGCAGATTATTTTGTGTTTACCATACAACACTACAGCACAGAAAGCAGGCCATTCGGCCCTTCTAGCCTGTGCCGAAACATTATTCCACTAGTTCTATTGACCTGCATCCAGTCCATAACCCTCCAGACCTCTCCCATCCATGTACCTATCCAATTTATTCCTAAAATTTAAGAGTGAACCCGCATATACCACGTCAGATGGCAGCTTGTTCCACACTTCCACCACTCTCTGAGTGAAGAAGTTCCCCCTAAACCTTTCCCTTTCACCCTAAAGCCATGTCCTCTTGTATTTATCTCTCCTAATCTAGTGGAAAGAGCCTATTCACATTTTACTCTATCTATACCCCTCATAATTTTGTAAACCTCTATCAAATCTCCCCTCATTCTTCTACGCTCCAAGGAATAGTCCTAACCTGTTCAATCTTTCCCTGTAACTCAACTCCTGAAGACTCGGCAACATCCTAGTAAATCTTCTCTGCATTCTTTCAATCTTACTGATATCCTTCCTATAGTTAGGTGACCAGAACTGTACACAATACTCCAAATTTAGCCCCACCAATATCTTATACAACCTCACCATAACATTCCAACTCCTATACTCAATACTTTGATTTATGAATGCCAGAATGCTAAAAGCCTTCTTTACAACCCTGTCTACCTGTGACGCCACTTTCAAGGAATTATGTATCTGAACTCCCAGATCTCCTTGTTCCTCCGCACTCCACAGTGCCCTACCATTTACTGTATATGTCCTACCTTGATTTGTCCTTCCAAAATGCAACATTTCACACTTGTCTGCATTGGGATTGTAGGTCACAGCTGCTCAGTGGGATTAGAGAACGCTGTTATGCAGTACAGTTAGACCGTGTTACACAGTAGGATTGTAGAACACAGCTGCTCAGTGGGATTAGAAAGCGCTGTTATGCGGTGCGGTTAGACTGTTACACAGTGGGATTAGAGAACGCTGTTATGCGGTGCAGTTTAGACTGTGTTACACAGTGGGATTAGAGAACGCTGTTATGCGGTATGGTTAGACTGTGAAACACAGTGGGATTGTAGAACACAGCTGCTCAGTGAGATTTGAGAATGCTGTTATGCAGTACAGTTAGACTGTGTTACACAGTAGGATTGTAGAACACAGCTGCTCTGAGATTAGAGAGCACTGTTATGCGGTACGGTTAGACCGTGTTACACAGTGGGATTAGACAGCGCTGTTATGTGGTGTGGTTAGACTGTGTTACACAGTAAGATTGTAGAACACAGCTGCTCTGGGATTAGAGAGCGCTGTTATGTGGTGTGGTTAGACTGTGTTACACAGTAGGATTGTAGATCACAGCTGCTCTGGGATTAGAGAGCGCTGTTATGCAGAGGATCACAAAGCAGAAGCTGGCATGGTGAGTTCTTGGAGTGTTCAAGGTCATCGACGATCTCTCATTGCTACAGTTGGAAATTCCCACCTACTTCAGAAAGACGACCACCATCCCTATATGTGCACAAGAAGGGCAGTACGAGCTGCTGCAGCAACTACCTCCAGTTGGCCTCCATCATGAAGGACCCTCACGACCAGGACATGCCCTCTTCTCATTGCTACCATCAGAGAGGAGGTGCAGGAACCAGAAGACACACACTCAACGCTTCAGGCACAGTTTCTTTCTCTCCACCATCAGATTTCTGACTGGACATTGAGCCCACGAACATTACTTCAACATTCTGCTCCATTTTCGCACTAAGACTGCATACCAGAGGACCCATCCTGGGCCCAGCATGTCAATACAATTATGAAGATAGCACAGAGGTGCCACTATTTCCTTATAAGCTGGTGAAGATTCGACGTGACACTTAACACTTTGACAAACTTCCATAAACGTGTGGTGGAGAGTATATTGACTGGTTGCATCACAGTCAGGTATGATGACCTTCAATGGAAGATCCTACAAAAGGTAGTGGATACGGCTTAGTACACCACAAGTAAAGCCCTCCCCATCACCGAGCACGTCTATACGGAGTACTGTCACAAGAATGCAGCATGCACCATCAGGGACGCCCACCAGCCAGGCCACACTCTCGTCTCACTGCTGCCATCAGGCAGGAGGTACAGGAGCCTCAGGACACACACCAACAGGTCCAGGAATGGTCATTACCCCTCAAACATCAGGAACCATCACCCAGGCCATGCTCTTGTCTCACTGCTGTCACCATCAGGCAGGAGGTACAGGAGCCCCAGGACTCACAGCCCCCGGCCCAGGAAGAGTTACTACCCCTCAACCATCAGGAACCATCACCCAGGACATGCTCTGATCTCACTGCTGCCACCATCAGGCAGGAGGTACAGGACTCACACCACTAGCTTCAGGAACAGTTATTACCCGTCAACCAGCAGGTTTCTGACCCAGTGGGGATAACTTCACTCACCCCATCACTGAACTGCTCCCACAACCTATGGACTCACTTTCAAGGACTCTTCATCTCATGTTCTCAATATTTATTGCTTGTTTATTTATTATTATTACTTCTTCTTTCTGTGTTTACACAGTTTGTTATCTTTTGCACATTGGTTTTTCATTCTCTTGGGTGTGATCTTTCACTGATTCTATTGTGTTTCTTGTATTTACTGTGAAAGCCTGCACGAAAATGAATCTGAGGGTTGTATATAGTGACATATATGTATTTTGATAATACATTTACTTGGAATTTGAACTATTTATTTATTTTTCTAATTTCTAATTGTAACTTTGACAATGTCAGTGATAATAAACACGGGTATCATTCTGACGCTGCCTCTCGGCTTTGGGGGACCGGACTCTGGTTTGCTGGCCTGGCCCTGTTACCAGAGCCCACTTACATTGTCCTTCAAGGCGACACTTGCTCCTCGATCCAGTAACAGCTTGATGATCTCGATGTGCTTGTGCTCAGCTGCCCAAATGACTGGAGTCCAACCTCCACTATCCTGCACAGAAAGAAGGGACAATAAGCAGACGAGGAACACTGGGGTCTTTCTTCTACCCATCAGACATACTCATCAGGAGCGCTGCGAATGTAGGGCTCTTAGAATTGTCAGTGGTCCTTTGCATCCAATAATCTGCTTTACCCTCTACCGTCAGGCAGGAGGGGCCGTAGCATTAGGACAAGAACTGTGAGGATGGGAAACAGCTTCTTCCCCAGGCCGTGATCCCACTGCCGACACCCAGGTCTCATCACATATGAAGCGCCAGTAGCATTATACTGTTTACTTTTTGACTTAAATAAATGCACCTTATTGTTTGTTAATTTTATTTGTGGTAATATTACTAGATATTGCATGTGTGAGTTATATGTACTGTATCGTGCACCTTGGTCCGGAGCAATGTTGTTTCGTTTGGCGGTATGTGAACGGTTGAATGACAATAAAATGACCCTCAACTTGACCACTATCTCAGTTCCCAGCATGGCATTCGGCAAGGGAAACATTAACCCATCGGGTCACAGGGAACAGTAGTACCAGGCAGTGAGAGTCAGCAACTGGCTGAACTGGCCTGAGGCCCAAAGTAAACTGTAGTGAATAAGATGCTGTTGGGACTCAGCAGGTCAGACAGGGTCAATGGAGAGGAATAAACAGTGGTCACTGGGAGAACATACAAACTTCTTGCAGAAAGGGGTGGGAATTGAACCCTGATTGGTGATTGCAGGTGCAAAAAAGCAATTGTGCTAACCACTTTACAGCGAATGATGAATGCTTGGTTCTGTAGCATGGAGGAAAGGGGGAGGCAGAGAGAGATGGGAAGGGAGATGGGTAGGAGGAAGGGGAGGGGGAAGGGGAGGTGAGGGGAAAAGGAGGAGGGGGAAGGGGAGGTGAGGGGAAAGGGGAGGTGAGGGGAAAGGGGAGGAGAAGGGAGGGGAAAGGGAAAGTGGGGAGGGGAGGAGAGAGGTAGGGGAGAGGGGTAGGGGAGGGGGAAGGGAGAGGTAGGGGAGGGAGAGGGGAGAGGTAGGGGGAGAATGAGCCTGTTGTCAGGAGATAAAGTGGATCCCCTGCAGGGTTGGTGCCGGGCAGTAGATGTCTGTAACAGCCTCAAATGGCCCAAGTCACAAACTATAGTGAACTCATTCCTGGCTCCTAGCCTAACATACAAGGTAGCCAGCCAGAAATAAAATAGATGATTGGGCAACTGGCTGAAGGCAAAGTGTAGTAATACAGGAGCTTTTTCTGGTTGACTGCCAGTGACGAGTGGTGTGCTGCAGGGGTCAGGGTTGGGACCACTACTTTCCACATTGTATGTTAATGACTTGGGTGATGCAATTGATCGAGTTTGCAAATGATACAAAGATAGGTGGAGAGGCAGGCAGTGTTGAGGAAACAAGGTGTCTGCAGAAGGACTTGACCAGATTAGGAGAATGGATAAAGAAACGGCAGATGGAAACCAGAGGTCGGAGAAGTCTGGAGGTCAAAACCTGAAGATCGAAGACCAAAATCAGCAAGTCAGGAGGTCGAGGCATAACGGTAAGATCCCCTGGATTGGTGTGTCCAGAGACTGGAGATCTGCAAGTTTGTGACTATGAGCCAGGGACTGGTCTGAGAGTCTGAGGTGTGGAACCAAAGACTGAAAGTCCTGAGGTAGTCTATCCTGGGGTTGGAAGCCTCTCTACGTGGGGAATGGGTGGAAGGGTTTGCTGTTGTGGTCTTGTTTTGTTATGTTGTTATTGTTGCTTGTGTTGTTCTGCTGAACACTGTAGGCATACCACGATAGCGTCAGAACATGCCTCTCGAACATCTTAGGTTGTTTGATCGTTAATGCAAATGATGCATTTCACTGTGTGTTTCATAAGACCTTAAGACAGAGGAGCAGAATTGAATTGACTTAAGTTCTTACATCCTTCACATACATGAGTAAAAATCTTTACATTACCTCTACATCTAAATGTGCAATGTGCAATCGTAGTAATTTATAATAATTTAATAATAAATGATCCCCAATGATCCTTCGGGCCCTTTTTCACACCTATCTGTTAATGGCCTGAATCATGGGAAGTTCACAACTACAGATGCGCTGGGCTGTCCGCACCACCCTCTGCAGAGTCCTGCGATTAAGGGAGGTACAATTCCCATACCAGGCAGTGATGCAGCCAGTCAGGATCCTCTCAATTGTGCCCCTGTAGAAAGTTCTTAGGATTTGGGGGCCCATACCAAACTTCCTCAACTGTCTGAGGTAAAAGAAGCGCTGCTGTGCCTTTTTCACCACACAGCCGGTGTGTACAGACCACGTGAGGTCCTTGGCGATGTTTACGCCGAGGAACTTAAAGCTGTTCACCCTCTCAACCCCAGATCCATTGATGTCAATAGGGTTAGCCTGTCTCCATTCCTCCTGTCGTCCACAACCAGCTCCTTTGCTTTTGCAAAGTTGAGGGAGAGGTTGTTTTCTTGACACCACTGTGTCAGGGTGGTGACTTCTTCCCTGTAGGCCACCTCATTATTGTTTGAGATAAGGACAATCAATGTAGCGTCGTTGGCAAATTAGCAGATTGGAGCTGGGGATGGCGATACAGTCATGGGAGTAAAGGAGGGGACTCAGTATGCAGCCCTGAAAGGCTCCTGTATTGAGGGGTGAGGGAACCCACTCTTACAACCTGCTGCCGATCTGACAGGAAGTCCAGGATCCAGCTGCATAAGGTAGGGTCAAGGCCGAGGTCTCTAAGCTTCTTGTCAAGCCTGGATGGAACTATGGTGTTGAATGCTGAACTGCAGTCCAAGAACAGCATTCTCACATAAGCATCCTTCTTCCCCAGATGTGTAAGGACTGTATGTAGAGCAGTGGCTATTGTGTCATCTGTCGATCGGTTGTGTCGGCAGGCGAATTGTCAGGGGGTCCAGTGTGGGTGGTAGCATGCTGCAGATGTAATCCTTGACCAGCCTCTCAAAGCATTTGCTTATTATTGAGTTGAGTGTGACAGGACACCAGCCGTTCAGGCATGTTACCTTGGTCTTTTTTAGTACAGGGACAATGGTGGATAATTTGAAACTATTCGTCGTGAATCTTGACTCAATATCCCTATACTGTTGTTTTGCAGCTTTGATATCTTTGCACAGATTATAGCTGCTTTTCTTGAGCTCTAGTTGATCTCCAGCGATGTAAGCTCAATGTCGTGTTCTAAGTGCTGCTCGCACAGAACTATTCAGCCTAACAAGTCAGCTTCGCCATCCCTAATCCGGGATCAACCCCACATACCTGCCTTCTCACCATATCCTTTGATGCCCTGACCAATCAGGAAACGATCAACTTCCGCCTTAAATATACACATGGACTTGGCCTCCACCAGTCTGTGGCAGAACATTCCACAGATATATCGATCTCTGGCTAAAAAAACGCTCCTTACCTCTGTTTTAAAGCGTCGCCCTCAATTTTGAGGCTGTGCCCTCTGGTTCTGGCCACCCCACCACAGGAAACATCCTCTGCACATCCACCCTATCTAGTCCTTTCAACATTCATAGAAACATGGAAAACCTACAGCACAATACAGACCCTTTGGCCCACAAAGTTGTGCCGAGCAAGTCCCCACCGTAGAAATTACTAGGCTTACCCATAGCCCTCTATTTTCCTAAGTTCCATGTACCTATCCAAAAGTCTCTTAAAAGATCCTATCGTATCCACCTCCACCACCGTTTCCAGCAGCCCATTCCACGCACTCACCACTCTCTGAGTAAAATACTTACCCCTGCCATCTCCTCTGTACCTACTCCCCAGCACCTTAAACCCATGTCCTCTTGTGGCAACCATTTCAGCCCTGGGAAAAAGCCTCCGACTATCCACATGATCAATGCCTCTCATCATCTTCAAAGATTCAAAAAACTTTATTGTCATTCTAACCGTACATCAGCTCTGCAGGGCAGAATGAGACAGCGTTTCCCAGGAGCAGTGCAATCATAACATAACAAACGCAACACTAAATAATAAACATAACAATAAATAGTAAAACACAACAGCCACATGTCAGTTAAAGTCAGTTATAAGTGTTCAGTGCAAGTTAAAAGTGTCCAAAGCAGAGTCAGGTAGAGCAGCTATTTAGCAGTCTGACTGCCTGTGGGAGGAAGCTGTTTAGTAGCCTTGTGGTTTTAGTTTTGATGCTCCTGTAACATTTCCCTGATGGCAGAAAAACAAACAGTTCATGGAGAGGGTGTGAGGGGTCTTTAATGATATACCGTGTCTTCTAGAGGCATCGAATCTGAAAGAGGTCTTGAACAGAAGGTAAGGAGACCCCAATAACCTTCTCTGCTCCCCTAACCACCCTCTGCAAGGCTTTTTTGTCGACAGCATTGCAGCTGGAGTACCAGGTTGTGATGCAAAAGGTCAGCACACTCTCAACCACGCCTCTGTAGAATGTAGTTAAGATGTTAGTGGGGAGTGATGCTTGTTTAAGCTTCCTCAGAAAGTGCAATCTCTGCTGGGCCCGTTTCACAATCCCAGCGGTGTTCCTGGAGCAGGTGAGATTGTCCGAGATCTGCACCCGAAGGAACTTGATGTTTTCCACTCTCTCCACTGTGGAGCCGCTGATGCTGAGGGGTGTGCGCTCAGGCTGAGACCGTCTGAAATCGATGATCATCTCCTTGGTTTTGGTGACATTAAGCATCAAGTTGTTATCCCTGCACCAGCTCTCTAGGTGTTTGACCTCCTCCCTGTACATTGTTTCATCATTTTTTTTATACACCCCTGTCAGGTCACCTCTCATCCTCTGTCGTTCCAAAGAGAAGGCCAAATTCACTCAACCTATTCTCATAAGGCATGCACCCCAATCCAGGCAACATCCTTGTAAATCTCCTCGGCACCCTTTGTATGATTTCCACGTCCTTCCTGTAGTGAGGCGACCAGAACTGAGCACAGTATTCCAAGTGGGAGGTATTTTTCAATGAACATGTCTACAATGTTCAGCAGAACAACACAGAGCACAAAAAAATCAGAAATAACAGCAGCGAAACAATTCCTTTGCCCCCCCCCCCCACTCCCACCAACACACACACATACAGAAAGTTTTTAACTCCAGGCTTCCGTTATCAAGTTTCAACTTCCGGACTTCACAAAGACCCTTAAGTTGTGTTGGTTGTAAACACAAACGTCACACTTGACTGTCTGTTTTGATGTACACAGGATAAATAAATCTCAATCTGAACCTTGATTATCTGGCTGTTTGGAGAGGATCTTCTAAATCAATGTGCCGGTTGTTTTGGGAGGAGAAAAGCAGTGTTTGAGAGAGGTGCTTTGGAGAGGAGTCTGGTGGACGGACACACAGTACACATTCCACCCCCCCCCACCCCCCCCCCGACCGTACACAGCTCTCTTTACCTGTGTGTTCAGGTCCACTTGCCCCGTCGCCAGCAGGAACTGCACCATCTGTACGCTCCCATTTTTGGCAGCATGGTGCAGGCATGAGGAAGCATCTAATTCCTGGGAGGTGAAGGGGGAAACGAGACAACAGTTTAAACACAGATACAGGAAGTCCACGGCCCCACCTTGGTGACGTGCAGCACCACTGCTCCTGGGTGGTGGTCTGACCCACCGTCACAGTGTAGAAACAAGCACTCCCTGCAAACCGAAGTTCCCCTAAGGGGACCACAATCTTGTCATGGTTTGGAGGCTTGTGTGCCTCAATGCCCTAAATGCCAGTGGCATAACGAGCTGTACCTAAGCAAACTTAAGATACCCCAAGGTGACGAGGCAAAGCAGCGAACCTTCGCACCTGGAGGAGATAGCTGCCCACGTGATACACAAGCCAGGGCAGTACAATATGGAGAACAAGCTGCTGCCTGTGTAGCAGGCTCCCCGTCTCCCTGCAGCTGGAATCCAAAGTACCACTCTTAGTCTGACCTCTACACTTTGACCAGCCATCAAGAGCCAAAGCATAAAGCTATGCTGGCTGGAATCAGGGCCAATACAGTTTGGCACCAGCAGCGTTGCAAGAGTTGCCAGAAAACCCTGGTTGAACTCAACGTTGGACTGCATTAGGGACTCCAGCTCTAGACTTTTCCCTTGGGGTTTACTCCCAAAGCCCTCCCCATGAGTGGCAGCGGAGGTTTGAGATCAGAGTTTTCCTTCTACTAGATGAGCTGTCAACCATGCTGTCCCATCCACCCGAAGTGACTGGTTTTAACCCACCTTTGCCCCTTCTGTCAGCAGAAACGGTTCAGCTGGGCTCAGTACCTAAGCCAGGAGCCAGGAGCTGGGCTTGATTGTCAGAGGCTTTTTGAGACGCACATCATTGACAGCACTTTATAGGTTATGGGAAATCATTCCCATTACCACCCAAACCCCACGCCCCCCCACCCCCCCACTGGCTATGATAACCTTACGGAAGTACTAAGGGCCAATTGCTTTACTAACTTCAAAGTACTATTGGGCGTTAGCTTGGAGTTTCTATTGACTAATAACACGTGTACAGTTATTCCCCAAGCTACGAACGTCCGACTTACGAACGGCCTGCCATAAAGCCTATTATATTAAAAATTCGTCGGCTCGAGGAAGGAAAACACCGTCCGTCATTTTAAGTCGGATCACATTGCCGTAAACACCATGTTGAGTGTGTAGCTTTGTATTTGGCTTAAATTTTTCTTTGCAAGATTTACCCTGACCCCCCCCCCACCCTTTTCCAGTCAGCACCGTTCCCACTTGTCCCATTTAACCTGTCTCAGTGCGGGTGGACTTTAAGACCCAGGGGAGCTCAGGACCCACCGCCCGCGGCTGCTGTTGAATCCGCAGTGTTTCTGTTCCGTTGACGGAAAACGATCACAATTGAAAATAAAGTGGAAATAAAAAAGCGATCAGAAAGAGGTGGAACACCATCGGTCATTGGAAAAGTGTTAGGCTACAGTCGGTCAACGATCGGAACAATTTTAAAGGATAAAGTGAGAATAATGGTACATGTGAAAGGCCCTGCCCCGATAAAAGCTACAATTATTACTAAGCAATGCAGTGATTTAATTATTGAAATACATAACGTTTCTTAAGTGTTTTATATGCATAGAAAGGTAAAATATATACTATATACTAAGACAAACGTTTGACTAACTGACGCTATATAATACCGGGTGTACCTGTTCCGACTTATGTACAAATCCGACTTAAAGTCGGACTTAGGAACGGAACTCGTTCGTAACCTGGGTACTGCCTGTATTATGAATGGCAATTGATCTTGCATGTCAGGAATTCAAACATTTTACCAAATTCCACCTTGGCCCCAGAGGAACGCTGTCTCATTCAGCTGTATTCATGGTTTGAATGACGATCAAACTTGATTTGATTTTGATTTGAAATGGTCAATATCAGTAACTGCTGTTCAATTTTGTATAAAAATGGCAATTTTCTGTTCTGGCTTCGGAAACAAGGGCCATGCCGCTCTCCTGGTGCACGAGTAAAATAAAGTACAGTTGAGGAATGAGCGCACGAGTTCATAGGCACGAGTTAACCGGCAACAACACCTCAGCTCCCTCAGCATCTGTTGATCTCTCCGAAACTGGAAGCATGGTGTGTGGGATGAGGGATGGGAAGCTGCCAGCCCACCCTCCCAACACCTCCCTCGTGCACTGTCACCTTGTGAAACACGCTTGCCCCGTGCTTGGCCAGTAACTTCACAACTTCATAATGGTTGTTCATAATGGCTTCCATCAGCGGAGTCCTTTGAAGTTTGTCACACACGTCGACAATCGCACCAGCCTTCCAGAGAGAGGGAGGGAGAAGGGGAGGGATGGGGGAGAGATAGAGGGTGGGAGGGGGGAGGGAGGGAGGGAGGGAGAGATGGGAGGAGGGAGGGAGGGAGGGAGAGAGGGGAGGAGGGAGGGAGAGAGAGAGAGAGGGGAGGGTTGAGGGGTGGGGGCAGAGGGAGAGGGAAAAAAGTCAGATAGACACACAAGGGGGAGAGGGAGGGAGGGAGGTGGGAGATCAGAATTCAGGTGTTAGTTAAACCCTCTCACTGTACACCACCTGCACTGCTGGGATCACTGTATCACTGTCAGTGTGGCACAGGTTGGTGACCCAAGGGTTTATGTAAGAGCTTATACCCGTGATCAGGTCTGTCATGGGAGGACATGGTGTTGATCCCAAGCTACAAACTTGCTCCACCCAAGTTCCTCCTGAACCAAGCATACAGTCGCCCCCACACATCTCCATCACAGAGTCTGCACCAATGTTCCTCTCAAAGGCAGAATGAAACCCATAAGGCAGCTCAAAATATTTATCCCTTTTAAAGGCACTCCAAAGGATATGTTTATTCCCCTCGGAAAATTACAGCGTCACTCCTTACGTCTGTCCAGTGGCCAAAGTTTTTGACATCCACTGCCCTATGAGGTTGAGGAGCATTTTAAGGTATGGGCCTGTACTCACTAGAGTTTAGAAGAATGAGGGGGGAACCTTACTGAAACCTATCGAATATTGGAAGGCCAAGACAGAGTGGATATAGAGAGGATGTTTCCCATAGTGGGAGAGTCTAGGACCAGAGTGCACAGCCTCAGAATAGAGGGAAGTCCATCTAAAACAGAGATGAGGAGGAATTTCTTTAGTCTATTGGTGGTGAATCTGTGTAATTTATTGCCACAGACGTAGTGGAGGCCAAGTCATTGGGTATATTTAAAATGGATGTTGACAGGCTCTTGGTTAGTCAGGGAGTCAAAGGTTATGAGGAGAAGGTAGGGGATTGGGGGTTGAGAGGGAAAATAAGTCAGCCATGATGGATTGGTAGAGCAGACTGGACCAGCTGAATGGTTCCCATGTTTTCTGGCTGAGTCTGGAAACTGAAGAGGATGACAGAGCAAAATCAGCTCCTACCTACTCAAGCACATTAGACTGTGGCTGTTCATTCATTTGAAAACTGGTTACCTTTTAGGGGCATAACCACATGACACATGTCAGTGGTAATAAAGTGGATTCTGCTTCGGATTGAGAGTAAAATCTCCATTTTGTTTTGGTCAACAAATTCAATACGAAGGGACAAGGTGAAAAGGTGGGGCCAGCATGGAGTCATGGTGTGTCTGTGGCTGATGCTGCTGGTAAACTATATTGCACGGATTGCGAGAACTGGCAAGAGCGCACGCTGCTGTTTGATGGCCTGGTGAATCAATTGGGCCTCCTATGTGTGGAGGGGTCTCTCTTTACGCAGACTTTGCGCATGTTTTCATGCCAGCGGGCCCAGGTTGTCACTCCCACATAGTAAGTTGTCTAGCGTGTGACTCTAAGGCAAAGTCACTGAGTATATTGAGAGCAGAGGTTGATAGGTTCTTGATTAGTCACAGTGTCAAAGGTGACGGGGAGAAGGCAGGAGGACAGGGTTGAGAAGGAAAATAAATCGGCCACGATGGAATGGCGGAGCAGACTAAATGGCCTAATGCTGCAATGGTCGTATGGCGTATCATGGCTAACACGAATCAGTAAATAGGTTTAGTCCTACTGCTCCATTGTCATTCTTGCTCCACGCATACGCTAACAGCGAGTACGAGACATCTTGGCCCCAGCCCTCAGCTCCTACCTGCAGCAGGATGTGACAGATCTCTAGGTAGCCTTTCTGAGCGGCCGCGTGCAGTGGCATCCGCCGGCTGTGCTGGTCGTTCTGGAAGTTCGGATCATGGTCGTCGACTGGAAAGGGTGTGTGGACAAGGGAGACAGAAGAGGGGCAAAGATTAGTTCAGCAGATACTGCAATCTGAGGGGGTCGGCGTGGGTGGTGCTCTCACCTCACTCCTGTCAGACACCTACCAAAGGTTCTCCTGTACCAAGTTATTTCCCTTCTTCTCCAGCCTGGTGCCAAAGCCTATTTCAAATTTCTACAGACGTACCATGGAGAGCATTCTGCATTACCACCTGGTATAGAGGGACCAGTGCACTGGGTTGGAATAAGCTGCACACGGTTGCAAACTCAGCCAGCTCCACCAGGGGCACCTCGCACCGTCGAGGACGTCTTTAAAAGGTAATGCCTCAAGAAGGTGGTACCCTTCATGAAGGACCCCCCTCACCCAGCACGTGCTTTCATCTCCTTATCACCATTAAGGAGGAAGCCTAAGGGATTCATTCTGGAGTAACTTCATCAACTAAGATGAAAAAGCAGTGTCTTCCAGAAACCTGGCGTAGGGATCAACATGACAGTATTACAGCATTAGCAACCCAGGTTCAATTCCCGCTACCACCTGTAGGGAGATTTATACACTCTCCCCGTGACTGTGTGGGTTTCCTCTGGTTTCCTCCCACAATCCAAAGACATGCCGGTTGGTCAGTGAATTGGTCACACGGGCGTCACTGGTCAGAGAGGGCTTCTTGGACCAGAAAGGCTTGTTAGTGTGCTGTATCCCTAAACTTAACTTTGTGGCTGGAAAAGTCAATCACTGGGAGTGGGAAATCCAGACTCTGTCCATTGAAACTACAGAGGGGAAGACAATAGATGAATGTTCCTGCTATTGTTAGGGGTGTATCCCTGTCACGTAATGCACAGTTCACAGATCTGGTCAGTTGAACCCTGATGGAGCCATCCCACAACACTGTAACACAAGGGATACATTCTGGGTGCTCGAGTTCGTACTCAGAAGCTTGCAGAACAGACACCAGCACTGAATATTGTCATGTGTGACGCCAAGCAGAGTTACCGGATGGATGATGCTAACGAGAGAGATAACGGAAGACAATGGAGAATCATTCAAAATGCTAATAAGAGAGAAGAGAGAGATTAACGAGAAAGAAACACAATTCACATATTGACAGACCGTTTGCTTTGAACCTGAACTGTTTGAAGGTTGATGGACAGGTGATAGCCCAGCAGGGGGATAAAAAGACAAACAACAGGTATTCTGCAGATGTTGGAAATTCAAGCAACACACATAAGAGTTGCTGGTGAATGCAGCAGGCCAGGCAGCATCTCTAGGAAGAGGTACAGTCGACGTTTCAGGCCGAGACCCTTCGTCAGGACTAACTGAAGGAAGAGTGAGTAAGAGATTTGAAAATTGGAGGGGGAGGGGGAGATCCAAAATGATAGGAGAAGACAGGAGGGGGAGGGATGGAGCCAAGAGCTGGACAGGTGATTGGCAAAAGGGATATGAGAGGATCATGGGACAGGAGGTCCGGGAAGAAAGACGGGGGGGGGGGGGAACCCAGAGGATGGGCAAGGGGTATATTCAGAGGGACAGAGGGAGAAAAAGGAGAGTGAGAGAAAGAATGTGTGTATAAAAATAATTAACAGATGGGGTACGAGGGGGAGGTGGGGTATTAGCGGAAGTTAGAGAAGTCGATGTTCATGCCATCAGGTTGGAGGCTACCCAGACGGAATATAAGGTGTTGTTCCTCCAACCTGAGTGTGGCTTCATCTTTACAGTAGAGGCGGCCGTGGATAGACATGTCAGAATGGGAATGGGATGTGGAATTAAAATGTGTGGCCACTGGGAGATCCTGCTTTCTCTGGCAGACAGAGCATAGGTGTTCAGCAAAGCGGTCTCCCAGTCTGCGTCGGGTCTCGCCAATATATAAAAGGCCACATCGGGAGCACCGGACGCAGTATATCACCCCAGCCGACTCACAGGTGAAGTGTCGCCTCACCTGGAAGGACTGTTTGGGGCCCTGAATGGTGGTAAGGGAGGAAGTGTAAGGGCATGTGTAGCACTTGTTCTGCTTACACGGATAAGTGCCAGGAGGGAGATCAGTCGGGAGGGATGGGGGGGACGAATGGACAAGGGAGTTGCGTAGGGAGCGATCCCTGCGGAAAGCAAAGGGGGGGGGGAGGGAAAGATGTGCTTAGTGGTGGGATCCCGTTGGAGGTGGCGGAAGTTACGGAGAATAATATGTTGGACCCGGAGGCTGGTGGGGTGGTAGGTGAGGACCAGGGGAACCCTATTCAGAGTGGGGTGGCGGGAGGGTGGAGTGAGAGCAGATGTACGTGAAATGGGGGAGATGCATTTAAGAGCAGAGTTGATCGTGGAGGAAGGGAAGCCCCTTTCTTTAAGAAAGGAGAATATCTCCCTCGTCCTAGAATGAAAAGCCTCATCCTGAGAGCAGAATTGCGAGAAGGGGATGGCGTTTTTCAAGACAGGGTGAGAAGAGGAATAGTCCAGATAGCTGTGAGAGTCAGTAGGCTTATAGTAGACATCAGTGGATAAGCTGTCTCCAGAGACAGAGACAGAAAGATCTAGAAAGGGGAAGGAGGTGTCGGAAATGGACCAGGTAAACTTGAGGGCAGGGTGAAAGTTGGAGGCAAAGTTAATAAAGTCAACGAGCTCTGCATGCGTGCAGGAAGCAGCGCCAATGAAGTCGTCGATGTAGCGAAGGAAAAGTGGGGGACAGATACCAGAATAGGCACGGAACATAGATTGTTCCACAAAGCCAACAAAAAGGCAGGCATAGCTAGGACCCATACGGGTGCCCATAAAAAGAGCAGGTTTGCTAAGGCATGACACGCCACGAGACCCTGGAAAGAGCAATGTGTCCCCACAAGTTGGTGGGAGTTTGGAGGACCGGTTTGCAGGAATTGGTCAGAGGCTCACAGGGTATAAAGGTACGATCGGTGGGAACCTGGGGTGCGTGTCCGCCCTTGCCTGGGTGCCGGGTTCACAGCGGAAGAACGATCGTATCCGGAACGGAGGGGTCACAGTCGGTGACCACAGCGGGGATTAGAAGACATCAAAAGGTTTGCCTGAAACCAACTGCATCTCTCACTCTCTCTCTCTCTCTCCCCAACGGTACAACAACAGCGATTACTTCGAACTGCACTAAACCGAACTGAACTCTGCTTCATTTAAGACTGATCATTTTACCCCTAGACTGTGATAGAGCTTGGTTGATTTCTATTACCCTATTTTTGTGTATATGTGTGTATTATCATTGCCAACCTGTTACATTTATATCCTTGCGATTAGTGTACTGTATTATTTATTTCTTTAATAAAACTTTATTAGTTCCTAGTAATCACAGACTCCAACGAGCATTCCATTTCTGCTGGTTTGGCAACCCAGTTACGGGGTACGTAACAATATTCAAAAGGGTTCTGCTAGTTGGGATGTGCTACCATTGTAAAAATGTACTTCTGCAAATTTACCTGAGTATGTTCAGAATATTAAGTGCTGTAGATGATTGCAGCAAATGAAACTAGTTAAATACTTATTGTCATCTGAGATTCCACCCTCCCCCCCCATTCTTCTAAACTCAGTGAGTACAGGCCCAGAGCCATCAAACACTCCTCATACGTTAACCTAATCATTCCAGGAATCATCCTTGTGAACCTGCTCTGGAGCCGCTCCGATATCAGCGCATTAGGGGCCCAAAGCAGCTCACAATGCTCCAAGTGCGGTCTGACCAAAGCCCCAGCATCACATCGTTGCTCTTATATTCTACCTCTCTTGAAATGAATGATAACATTGTATTTGCCTTCCTCATCACCGACTCCACCTGCAAGTTAATCTTTAGGAAACCTTACAAGAGGACCCCCAAATCCCTTTGCACCTTTGATTTCTGAACATTCTCCCCATTTAGAAAATAGCTGAAGAACTGCTGAAGACCAGTTATGTTGAAGTATTAAGCAAGTGACTTTCTCCTGCACTCTGTTGCTGTGTGAAAGAAGATATTTATATTTCCCACTTACTTCATTTTAGTGAGTAACTCCCCCCCCCCGCCCCACCATAGTTCCCCACTGACTGCGAGCAAACAAGACACTCACTCAACATCAGCAGCACCTTCTGCAGCTCGCCTTGCTTGGCCGACAGGTATAACTGGCGAGGATGAAATCGCAGCTTCTTACGCCTGGGGGTAGGAGGGGAAGGAGAGAGGGAGCACGAAGAGGTTAGATAATGAGAGTAAATTATACAAATAACGATGCCAGAGTACAGAGTAAACCATCGGCAATGGCTCCTGGGGCACTAGATCGGTTTGTGGTCAATACATCATGGTTAGCACAACACTATTACATCTCGGTGCATACTGGAGTTCAGAGTTCAGTTCTGACACTGTCTGTAAGGAGTTTATACGCTCTCCTCGTGACCGCATGGGTTTCCTCCGGGTGCTCCGGTTTCCTCCCACAGTCCGAAGACTGTGTCAGTGTAAGTTGCCCAGTGATTAGTTGAATGTTAAATAGTTGGCTTGCTGGGCAGGGGGAGCCTGTCCTGCATTGTATCTCTAAATAAATAAATTTACTGCCCACGTCCATCCACCATCCTGAACAGAAATGAGGAGGAAGGGCTGAATGACTTAATTCTGCTCCTATGTCTCATGGTCTTATGGTAATATTTTGTATTATGTGCCGGGTGTGACATATGGCGGGAGGAGAAGATGGCAGCGCGCGCAGCTCTCCAGTGAAATGATATTGTATCTGTTAAATAGGGGCCGTGGACAATTCTGATTTGATGGAGACAGATGTGAGAAATTTCTGAAATGCCCGGTTTCGCTGCCGCTGCTACTGTGCAATCGAGAATCTCCAGAGGGAAGGCCTCAAAATCCCTGGCTTTGCCTGCTGCTGGCGACTGAGGCTGAGGTCGAAGCGGTCGGCAGAGATGGTGCTCGGTACTCGGTGTCGGAGGGCTGATCGGAGCTCGAAGTTTTCGGATGACTCAGAGTCGGACTGTGGTCAGGCATGGCAGGGAGAGTTTTCTTCCTTCTCCCGTCTGCGTGAGATGTGGGACTTTCGAGAGACTTTGAACTTTTTTACTGTCCTCATGGCCTGTTCTTCATCAAGTTACGGTATTGCTTGCACTGTTGTAACTATATGCTATAATTATGTGGTTTTGTTAGTTTTTTAGTCTTGGTCTGTCCCTGTGTTTCTGTGATATCACACCGGAGGAATATTGTATCATTTCTTAATGCATGCATTACTAAGTGACAATAAAAGAGGACTGTGTCTCCTCATAATCTAATCTAATCTAATATATATTGTGGGTGCACCGTGGTCCGGAGGATCACTGTTTTGTTTGGTTGTATAAGTGTACAGTCAGATGGCAATAAACTACAACTTGAATTTTGTCCGGAAAACCTCTCTCAACTTACACTCGAGTCTGAACCTTTAGAATCCTTCTTACTCCTTCCATAAGACCTCAGCTAATTTATTTTCCCTCTCATCCCCATTCTCCTGCCTTTGACACCATCACTAATCAGGAGCCAATCAATCTCAATAACTCAATGCCTTGGCTTCCATAGCCACCTGAGGCAATGAATTCCACAGATCCACCGCCCTCTAATGTAAGAAATTCCTCATCTCTGCTCTAAAGGGATGCCTCTCTGTTCTGTCCTGGTCCAACCACCTTGATGTCAAAGAAAGTTCATCAATCCACCTCCTCAAGAGGCTAAAAAATAGGGCAAGTCCCCGTCAACCCTCACCAATTTTTATTCATGCACCATGTCTTGGTCAGGCAACTGCTTTGTATGTGACCAAAGGAAACTGCAGAGTTGTGGACACAGTTCAGCACATCACAGAAACCAGCTTCCTCTCCATGGACTCCATCTATACTTCTCTCTGCCAACATAATCAAACACCCCACCAACTCCAGACATTCTCTCTTCTCCCCTTTCTCATCAGGTATATATACAAAAGCCTAAAAGCACATAACATCAGTTTCAAGGACAGCTCCCAGCCCACTGTTATTAGACTCTTGAATGGACCTTTCGTACGATAAAATGGATTCTTAATCTTGCAATCTACCTCGATAAGATCTTGCACCTTTATTGTTGACCAGTACTGCACTTTTTCGGTAGATTTTACACATGGTCATTGTCTTACCTCAAAGCATGCTGTAATGATGTGATCTTTGCAAACAGTATGCGAGGCAAACTTCTCACTGCACCTTGCTACGTGACCATAATAAACCAATACCATCAAGGTGCATGAGACGTCCGGAGAGGGGTAGCACCTCTGGTGAAGGGGCTTGTCGTAGCCGTTCTTGGACAGCTCACTTACCTTTGGTCCCCACCGGACGCTCAGTTCTCACCTGTGGCTCCAAGTAGCTGTTTGTATGTGACAGCAGCCACACCCCTTCGGTACACCACTTCGAAAGGTGGGCTAAACCAGGTGAGGGCAGCTAGAGGGCCTCATACCCTGGTGAGATAGGTACATGCCAGCCCTAGCATGTGAAGTCAGCTGTAACGGACTGGGTGGATGAGATCTACAGTGAGATCCAGTGACCAGAAAGGTGGCTCTGCAATGCTCCATGAAGAGTGATTGGCATGACAAGGCACCGAAAAAGTCATGGTCAACCAAGGGAATCCCCGGTTGTACCACCGGACCCAGACTTCCAGAGCTGAGCGTGGAATTGTACAGGTGCAATGGCTCTCCCCTTTAAAAACTCTCCCGCACAGCTCTCCTGTCATGATTGGATATGATGGGCAACCGCCACCAATACCGTCACTCCGAGATCTCACCCACTCACCTTTCCGACTGCTGCATGGCCAGTCCTTTCTCCAGCGCCTCGCGGCCAGGCCCAGGGGGGAGTCCGACAGCCGACAACACTTTGCCGGAGGACAGGGTGATGGATGGTCCTGAGCTGTCGATGCTGTCCACCGGGGGCTCCAGGCTCGACCGCTTTGCCTCCCCATTCCCGCTCATCCTGGCGCTGTGGCAGCAGAAAGGAAACAATATGCTGAGGGCTGTGAGAAGAGACGACAGGCTGGCTCTGTAGTGGATCTGTGGAATTCATTGCCACAAACGGGTGCCATTGGGTATACTTAAAGTGGAGGCTGATAGGTTCTTGATTAATCAGCTATGATGGAATGGCGGAGAAGACTCGGCGGGCCAAATAGCCTAACTCTGCTCCTATGTCTTATGGTCTAAGTCCAGACCTCGAGGCAGTGATTAACCTCTGGGACAGGCAAAAGGCTAGGAGTGGAGGTGCAGAGAGAGCTCAGAGTGCTGGAGGACTTTACAGAGGCAGGGAAGGGACAAAGCTGCAGAGGGATGTGGAGAATCAGCATCATAGAAACATACTTGGCTTGGACCAATAGTTTGAGGGCAGGGAGATAAGGTGGGTGTGAATGAGACTAAAGACACAGTTATTACACTTAGAGTCAACAAGGGGGCAGGGTGTCTCAGTGCAGAGGGTAGCCCTTGTGTCACTAGTGCTGGGAAGTGGGGGAAGAGTACTTGCAACCCAGAGGAGGCAGCTTGCTGTTGGAGACAGAGGCTTGGTTTTCAATGTGGGAGTTAGGGACAGCACAGTAGCACAGCGGTTGCTGCAACGCTTCAGAGCACCAGCGATCACTGATCCTGGTTCAATTCTGTAGGGAGAGCTGGGAGTGTATGGCAACGCTTTACAGAGCCAGCCACCTGGGTTCAATTCTTGCCACGTCTGTAGTTTCTACATTCTGCCTGTGACGGGGTGTGGCTTTCCTCCACATGCTCCAGTTTTCTCCCACATTCCGAAGACGTATGGGTCAGGATCGGTAAGTTGTGGGCATGCTATAGTGCTTATAAAAAGAATTCACCCCCCCCCCCCCCCGGAAGTGTTCATGTTTAATTGCTTTACTACATTGAATCACAGTGGATTTAACTTGGCTTTTTTTGACACCGATCAACAGAAAAATACTATTTCGTGTCAAAGTGAAAATAGATCTCAACAAAGTGATCAAAATTAATTACAAATATAAAACACAAAACAATTGATTGCAGAAGTATTCACCCCCTTCAAGTCAGTATTTAGCAGATGCACCTTTGGTAGCAGTTACAGCCTTGAGTCTGTGTGGATAGGTCTCCGTCAGCTTTGCACATCTGGTCACTGCAATCTTTCCCCGTTCTTCTTTACAAAACTGTTCAAGCTGTCACATTGCGTGGGGATCGTGAATGAACAGCCCTTTTTAAGTCCAGCCACAAAATCTCAATTGGATTGAGGTCCGGACTCTGACTTGACCATTCCAGGACATTAACTTTGTTGTTTTTAAGCCATTCCTGTGTAGTTTTGGATTTATGCTTCGGGTGATTGTCTTGCTGAAAAACAAGTTTTCTCCCAAGTCGCAGTTCCCTTGCAGACCACATCGGGTTTTCCTCCAGGATTTCCCTGTATTTTGCTGCATTCATAGAAGACATAGAAAACCTCAGCACAATACAGGCCCTTCGGCCCACAATGCTGTGCCGAACATGTACTTACTTTAGAAATTACCTAGGGTTACCCATAGCCCTCTATTTTTCTAAGCTCCATGGACCTATCTTGGAGTCTCTTAAAAGACCCTATTGTATCGGCCTCCAGCACTGTCGCCGACAGCCCATTCCATGCACTCACCACTCTCTGTGTAAAAATCTTACCCCTGTACCTACTTCCAAGCATCTTAAAATTGTGCCCTATTGAGTTAGCCATTTCAGCCCTGGGAGAAAGCCTCTGACTAGCCACACGATCAATGCCTCTCATCGTCTTGTACACCTCTATCAGGTCACCTCTCATCCTCCGTTGCTCCAAGGAAAATAGGCCGAGTTCACTCAACCTATTCTCATAAGGCATGCTTCCCAATCCGGGCAACCTCCTTGTAAATCTCCTCTGCACCCTTTCTATACTTTCCACATCCTTCCTGTAGTGAGGCGACCACAACTAAGCATAGTACTCCAAGTGGGGTCTGATCAGGGTCCGATATAGCAGTAACATTACCTCTCAGCTGTTAAACTTAATCCCACAGTTGATGAAGGCTAATGCACCGTATGCTTTCTTAACCACACAGACAACCTGCGCAGCTGCTTTGAGCGTCCTATGGACTCGGACCCCAAGATCTCTCTGATCCTCCACACTGCCAGGAGTCTTACCATTAATACTATATTCTGCCATCAATTTGACCTACCAAAATGAACCACCTCACACTTATCTGGGTTGAAATCCATCTGCCACTTCTCAACCCAGATTTGCATCCTATCAATGTCCTGCTGTAACCTCTGACAGCCCTCCACACTATCCACAACACCCCCAAACTTTGTGTTATCAGCAAATTTACTAACCCATCCCTCCACTTTCTCATCCAGGTCATTTATAAAAATCACGAAGAGAAGGGGGCCCAGAACAGATCCGTGAGGCACACCACTGGTCACCAACCTCCATGCAGAATATGACCCATCTATAGCACTCTTTGCCTTCAGTGGGCAAGCCAATTCTGGATCCACAAAGAAAGGTGCCTTTGGATCCCATGCCTCCTTACTTTCTCAATAAGCCTTGCATGGGGCACCTTGTCAAATGCCTTGCTGAAATCCATATACACTATATCTACTACGCACATCCTCAAAAAACTCAATCAGGCTCGTAAGGCACGACCTGCCTTTGACAAAGCCATGCTGACTATTCCTAATCATATTATGCCTCTCCAAATGTTTATAAATCCTGCCTCTCAAGATCTTTTCCATCGAGTTACCAACCACTGAAGTAAGACTCACTGGTCTATAATTTCCTGGGCTATCTCTACACCCTTTCTGAATAAGGGAACAACATCTGCAACCCTCCAGTCATTGCCAGAGGCTCAGCAGTCTCCTCCCTTGCCTCCCACAGTAGCCTGGGGTACATCTCATCTGGTCTCAGAGACTTATCCAACTTGATGCTTTCCAAAAGCTCCAGCACATCCTCTTTCTTAATGTCTGTATGTTCAAGCTTTTCAATCTGCTGTAAGTCATCCTTACAATCGCCAAGATCCTTTTCCGTAGTGAATACTGAAGCAAAGTATTGTTACGTGCTCAAGGAGATCTGTGTTTTTTTGTGAGAATGATGTAATGGTCTTTTGGAGGTCACCTAATGTGATTTTCCCGCCGATGTGAGGTCACGTGATGACATGTGACCCATGACTATATAAGGGTCGACCCAGGTGACGCAGTTGGTTTTTGAGTTTGCAGATTTCCAGGTAGAACGTGCTGTATCTCCGTTTCTGTTGCGTTTGTTTTTGTGACGCAGTTTCAATTTTAAAACGGAGCGTGCGTTCTGTTGCAAGATACCATATTATTGGACTGGAAATTTTTGCTAGATGTGTTGGTTTACTCAATTCCAACATCAGAAGGGAGAGTGAAGAACTTATCAAAGTGCAGGATCGAGGGATCAAGAGGAGTTGCCATCGTTTGGCAATTTAATAAAGGATCGACCTTATTGATTCTTAGTTGGGGTAGCAACCTGCATCGAGATAACTCTTGCCAAAAAGAGCAAAGAGTTCATGCAAAAAGGTGCTCTCTCTCTCTCTAAAGGAATTTAAAGTCAGTTGATTTAAACTGTTTATTTTCGGCATCATGAATCCTGTGGACAGAACCAGCAGGAAAGTTGCGTCTGTGAAGAAATCCTTCTCCAGAGAAGTCTCTCCCAATTGAACGTGTAAATCTGTTGGATTTTCAAAGTTATCGCTTTAAGAACTGTTTCCGCATTTAACGCTTTAAGAACCAGAGCCGAGTGGCGAGTTGGTGAACGGCTGCATATCTGTTAACTTCCGGTTAAAGTTTTAGTTTTGTTTTTTTTTCCTTATCGTTTATCCGTGATTAATAAATGTTTGGTTATTTTTATATAACCTGTCTCAGTTGATATTCATTGTTGCCGTTTACGTAACAGTATACATTAAGTATCTCTGCTTTCCCCACCGGTTCCATACACACTTTTCCACTGTCACACTTGATTGGCCTTATTCTCTCATGTTTTATCCTCTTGCTCTTCACATACTTGATTTGGGGTTTTCCTTAATCCTGCTCGCCAAAGCCTTCTCATGGCCCCTTCTGGCTCTCCTAATTTCATTCTTAAGGTCTTTCCTGCTAGCCTTATAACCTTGGCTAGATTTTGAACAGCCTTTGTACACCAAGGTTCCTAGACCCTATCATCCTTTCCCTGTCTCATTGGATCAGACCTATGCTGAACGCCAAATATCCCCTGAACATTTGCCACACTTCTGTCATACATTTCCCTGAGAACTTCTCTTCCCAATTTAGGCTTCCTGCCTGATAGCTTCATATTTCCCCTTACTCCAAATAAATGCTTTCCTAACTTGTCTGCTCTTAATCCTCCCAATGTTATGGTAAAGGAGATAGAATTGTGATCACTGTCTCCAAAATGCTCTCCCACTGAGAGACCTGACACCTGACCAGGTTCATTTCCCAATAACAGGTCAAGTACAGCCTCTCCTCTTGTAGGTTTATCTACATAGTGTTCAGCAAACCTTCCTGAACACACCTAGCAAACTCCACCCCACCTAAACCCCTTGTTCTAGGGAGATGCCAATCAATATTTGGGAAATTAATATCTCCCAACCTTGACAACCCTGTTGTTATTTTACCCTTACCTTCACAAGTGACGCATCCTCACAGCAGGATGCAGTCACCACCATGCTTCATGGTAGGGATGGTGTGTTTTCGAGGACGTGCGGTTTTTGGCTTACATAGCATTTAGTCTGATGGCCAAAAAGCTCAATTTTGGTTTCATCAGACCATAGACCCTTCTTCCAGCTGACTTCAGAGCCTTCTGACAAACTCTAGCCAAGATTTCATGTGAGTTTTTTCATTAGTGGCTTTCTCTTTCCCACTCTCCCATAAAGCTGCTACCGGCGAAGCACTGGGCAACAGTCATATGGAGTCTCTCCCATATCAGCCACTGAAGCTTGTAAATCCTCCAAAATTGTCACAGGTCTCTTGGTGGCCTCCCTCACTAGTCCCCTTCTTGCACGGTCACTCAGTTTTTGAGGACCTAGGGAAAATTACAGTTGTGCCATATTCTTTCCATTTCTTCACTGTACTCCAAGGGATATTCAGTGACTTGGAAATTTCCTTGTATCCATCCCCTGAATTGTGCTTTTCAATCACTTTTTCGCAGAGTAGCTTGGAGTGTTCTTTTGTCTTCACGGTGTTGTTTTTGCTAGGATACTGACTCTCCAGCAGTTGGACAGACCTTCTAGATACAGGAGTATTTTTACTAAAATCAATTGACACACCTAGACTGCGCACGGGTCTTCAAAAACAGATCTCCAGTTAAGTAATTAGGTGACTTCTAAAACCAACTGGCTGCACCAGTGATGATTTGGTGTGTCATATTAAAAGGGGTGAATACTTACGCAATTATTTTGTGGTTTATATTCACAATTAATTTAGAGAAATTAATTTGTAGAGATCTGTTTTCACTTTGACATGGACTTTTTCTGTTCATCAGTGTCAAGAAAGCTGAATTAAATCCACTGTGATTCAATGTAGTAAAAGAGTAAAACTTGAAAACTTCCAAGGGGGGGGGGGTAAATATTTTTTATACATACTGTGTATTGGTGTCGGAAGCATGGTGACATTTACAGGTGCTCCCAGCACATCCTCGGACCACGTTGGTCGTTGGCAGAAACTACGCATTTCGCTATTTCGATATATGTGTGAGAAATAAAGCTAATTTCTAATCTTTATGTTCTTGTGCGAAGCGAGATCACTAACACGGTGTGGAGAGCTCTGTACTCCCATGCAGAGAAATCTGGGCCCCAATTTTGTGGGTCTCAGCATTCACTATCCTAACATATGTACACAGGACACCTCCGCTGCCCCCACCCACCATCCTCACCTGGCGTGTGTGGTGTCTGCTCTGCCATTCATCAGATGGTCCTGGCTGCGGGGGGCGGGTGCAGGCACCATGGTGGAGGTGTCAGCTTTGGCCACGGTGATCTCCTGGGCCTCGGAAGCATCCTCGCCACAGTGCGGGCAGAAGATCATGCCATTGAGCTGGGACACGCAGTTCTTGTGGAAGCGGTGGGTGATCCGGAAGTCAGGGTGGCACTCCAGGAAGGATCCCTGCGGAGAAGCGCGGAATTAACCACAGCCAGGCGATAGCAGCATGAGCCAGAAAGAGCAGCTTCTCCTGCACCTGGGAAGGGGCAGCACCCTCATGCCCAGGAATTGTAACTGCAACACTACATTCTGCATTCCGTCATTGCTCAACTTTTGTACTCACTACATCGATTACTTAAGAGACACGGTAATGTGGCAGTTAGCCTAAAGCTTTACAATACCAGTGATCACTGAACAGGGTTCAATTCCCACCATGTAGTACAAGCTTGTACTACATTCACTGCTCTACCTTCATCAATGTGCTTTGTTACCTCCTCAAACAATTCAGTCAGGTTCGAGAGGCACGGCCTGCCCTTCACAAAGCCATGTTTACTGTCCTTAATCAGATGATGTCACTCCAAATGCTCATAAATCCTGCCTCTCAGGATCTTCTCCAACACTGAAGCCTACTCACAGGTCTATAATTTCCTGGGTTATCACCACTCCCTTTCTTGAACAGGGGAACAATGTTTGCAAACTTCGAATCCTCTGGTACTTCTCCTGTCCCTATTGATGATGCAAAGATCATCACCAGAGACTCCACAATCTCCTCCCTTGCTTCCCACAGTAGCCAGGGGTATATCTCATCCAGTTCTGGCAAATGATCTAACTTAATACCTTTCAAAAGCTCCAGCACATACTCTTTCTTAATGTCTATACGCTCAAGCGTTTCAAGTTTGTTGTAAATCATCCCACAACTGCCAAGGTCCTTTTCTCTGGTGAATACTGAAGCTACCTCCACTACCTCCTCTGGCTCTATGCACATATTTCCACTCTCGCTTCTGAATGGTCCTGTTCTCACACGACTCATCCTCTTGCTCTTCACATACTTGTAGAATGCCTTGGGGATTTTCTTATTCCGGCTCACGGCCCCTTCTAGCTCTCCTAATTTCATTCTTAAGCTCCTTCCTGGCACCCTTGTAATGTTACAGAGCTCGAACAGTCCATAGTTTCTGGAACCTTCTGTAAGCTTTTCTTTTCTTCTCAACTAGATTTTCTACATCATTTGTACTACATGGTTTTGTCACCCTACCCTCCTTTCCCTGTCTCAATGGAACAAACCTATCCAGAATGCCATGTAAATGTTCCCTGAACATTTGCCATGTTTCTGCCCTGCATTTCCCTGAGAACATCTGCTCCCAAGTTCCTGCCTAATAACATCATATTTCCCGCTACCCCAATTAAATGTTTTCCCAAAATGTCTGCTCCTATCCCTCTCCAGCACCATGGTAAAGGAGATGAAAGTAGTGATCACTACCTCCAAAATGCTCTCCCATCGAGAGATCTGACACCTAACCAGGTTCATTTCCCAATACCAGATTAAGTACAGCCTTTCCTCTAGTTTTCTAATCTACATATTGCATCAGAAACCTTCCTGATCACACCTAATAAAGTCCACCCCATCTAAACCCCTTGCTTTAAGGAGATGCCAGTCAATATTTGGAAAGTTAAAATCACCCATCACAACAACCCTATTATTATTGCACCGTTCCAAAATCTGACCTCCCTATCTGTTCCTCGATGTCTCTATTACTATTGGGGGGGGGGGTCTATAAAAAAACACCCAGTAGAGTTATTGCCCCCTTCCTGTTTCTGACTTCCACCCACATTGACTCAGAAGACAATCCCTCCATGACTTCCTCCTTTTCTGTAGCCATGATACTATCCCTGATTAGCAATGTCATGCCATCACCTCTTTAGCCTCCCTCCCTGTCACATCTAAAGCCTGGCGTGCTCAGCAGCCATTCCTGCCTGAGACATCCAAGTCTCTGTAAAGGCCACAACATCAGTTCTACATATTTATTCACATTCTAAGTTCATCCACCTTGCTTATGATACTCCTTGCATTAAAATAGACACATCTCAAAACATCTGGCTGAGTGCTTCTTTACTCTATCATTTGCCTACCCTTCCTCATAAACTTCCTACAAGCTGTCACTACCTGTGCGCCAATCGTTCCATCCTCGTTCGGTTCCCACCCCCCTGCAATTATAGCTTAAGCCCTCCCCAACAGCATTAGCAAATCTCCCTCCCAGGATATTGGTTCCCCTCCAGTTCAGGTGCAACCCATCCCACTTGTACAGGTTACCCCTTCCCCAGAAGTTCCAATGATCCAAGAACTTGAAACCCTGTCTTGCACAATCTCAGCCACTCATTCATCTGCGCTATCTTCCTGTTCTGACCTTCACTAGCTCGTGGCACCAGGAGTAATCTGGAGATTACCACCTTGGAGGTCCTGCTCTTCAGACTCCTCCCTAACTCCCTAAACTTACTGCGCAGGAGCCCTACCCCTCTCCTGCCCATGTCATTGGTACCAATATGTACCATGACTGGCTGCTCACCCTCCTCTTCAAGAATACTCTGCACCTGCTCAGACATCCTGGACCCTAGCACCCATGAAGCAACACGCTATCCTGGCGTCTCTTTTGCTGCCGCAGAATCTCCTATCTGTCCCCCTAACTATTGAGTCCCCCATGACCACTGCTTCACCTGACTTCACCCTACCCTTCTCAGAACCAACCACAGTGCTATTGGTCTGGCTGCTGCTGCCTTGCCCAGAGAGGTCATCCCCCTCAGCAGTATCCAAAGGGATATGCCTGTTGTCAAGGGGAATGACCACAGGGGGACCCTGCACTGACTTCCTTCTCCCTTTACCTGTCTTGGTTTTCACCCATCTACTCCCCAAATTCTGCACTCTGGCTGTAACCATCTGCTCAAGAGTCGTATCTATCAATTGCTCTGCCTCCGGATGGTCCTAAATACATCCAGCTCCAGCTCCTAATGTGGTCTTTCTTGAGCAGGAGTTGCCTGTGCTTCCTGCAAGTGGAGTCATCAGGGAGACTACCTGGTTTTATGAATCCCCACATCCTGCAGGGGGAGCATTCCACTGCCAAGTCTGCCATCCTGCCTCCGCTGTACAATGATTACAAGTTTACTTTGAACTTTGATTAGACAAGAGATAAATCGGCGGGTTGCTGGGCCTCTTCCGTGTTGTATCTCTAAATAAATAAATTAATAATAATAGATCCATTGCGCCGGGAAGAGGAGAGCTGCCTGCCGCATGCATTGAGCACTGCAATTCAGACCCACCCACTTTGTGCTCAGGTCAGCTGGAGGTGCAGAGGTGCCTGGCTGCACAGGTTGGAACTTACCGTGGTACAGAAGTAGCCGCAGCCTGGACAGCAGTGGTGTTTGACCATGCGGGCTCGGTGCACCTCACACAGCACCATCAGGGGCACCCGGCTGGACGGACGCATTGTCTCACACTTGGTGATACTGTTACTGCAGCCACTCAGCTGGGGGAAGCAACAGGGAGTAAGTCAAAGCCTGCCAGTGACCAACAGTCCACCACAGCCAATCCACCAGCTTCCGAACTCACTCTATCAACCTCTGAATCCATCCTCCAGCCAGCTTAGTCCCCTCCTCCGGCCATTTAAACATGTCCTCTTTGCCAAAACACCTCTCTCCAGTGCCAACACCCCTACTCCAACCCCACCATCTGAACCACTTCCCTCCACCCTGATCTACAAAGCCCTCTCTTCAACCACTCCCCTCCCCTAAAAGCTCTCCCTTAACCTGAAGGAGAATCCCTCTACTCTACCCCATCATCCAAGCACAACCCTCAGGAAATTCTTCACAAATGCTTCCCCCAAGACTAGTAATGCTCCATTTAGAGGGAAACCCTGCAGCCTCGCAACACCATCCCTCACCCTATCCTGAGCACAAGCTCCTCCCCCAAACTGACATACGCTGGAAACTTAAAGACAGCTCTTCAGGAGCATTCCCACAGTCCCCTGACCTTCCAGAACCCATTCCCATATTCTTTTAAATCCCAGATCCCTTTAAATTTAACTCTCTGATCTCGGGCTTCCCAAACCCATTCCCCTGTACCACAGCCCACCACCAACAAGGAGCATCACAATCTCACTAAAGGAAGGCCACCACCCACCTGCCCGTATGTGCTCTCCGTGGCCATGCAGGTGTTGTTGGAGAGCTCGGTTATGCGGTCGATCTTGGGTGCCTCCATCCGGCAGCTGCAAAGGGGAAGCTCCTCAAACTTATCTGTCTCCATGGAGCTGGCATCATTGGATATCCCTGCAGGGGGAGTGGAGGTGAAAGGGAGAGTTAGATCTCATCTGTCTCCATGGAGCTGGTATTATTGGATACCCGTGCAGAGGGAGTGGAGGTGAAATGGAGAGTTAGATGTTATCTGTCTCCATAGAGCTGGTATTATTGGATACCCGTGCAGGGGGAGTGGAGGTGAAAGGGAGAGTTAGATGTTATCTGTCTCCATGGAGCTGGTATTATTGGATACCCGTGCAGAGGGAGTGGAGGTGAAATGGAGAGTTAGATGTTATCTGTCTCCATGGAGCTGGTATTATTGGATACCCGTGCAGGGGGAGTGGAGGTGAAATGGGCAGTTAGATCACAATCTCACAAAAGGAAGGCCACCATCCCAATAAATCCAATTTCTAAATTCAAAGTAAATTTGAAGTATATATACTTCACCATATACAACACTGAGATTAATTTTCTTGTGGGCATACTCAGTAAATACAACAGAATAATAAAACACAATAGAATCAATGAAAGACTCCCCCCAAAAGGATGAACAGACCACCGATATGCAAAAGACAACAAACTGCAAATACAAAAGAGGAAAGAAATAATAAATAAACAAACAAACAAATAAATAAGCAATAAATATTGAGAACATGAAATTGGTTGAGGGACACTAAGTGTTCCTGAACCTGGTGGTGCCTGTACCTTCATCCTGATGGCAGCAGGGGAAAGATATGTAACATATACTACCGTCAGATCCATTCTCCTGAAGTCAATACAGGAAACCTAATAGAATCCATGAAAAACTACACGTAAACACAGACTGGCAAACAACCAACGTGCAAAGGAAGACAAATAAAATAACCCTCAGAACATGAGTTGTAAAGAGTCCTAGAACGTGAGTCTGTGGGCTGTACAATCAGCTCAGAACTGTGCTGAGTGAAGTTATCATGCCAGTTCAGGAGCCTGATGGTTTCAGGGTAATAAACTGTCCCTGACCTGGTGGTGTGACTTAAGGCCCAACAAATTGAATTGAATTGACTATTTCTTACATGAGGAGTAAAAATTTTTACATTACCTCTCCCCCTAAATGTGCAGGCATAGTAATTTATAAAAAATAGAACAGTCAATGTACCAGAAATACACTCAAATCAACATGAGTTAATCAGTCTGATGGCCTGGTGGAAGAAGCTGGCCTGGAGTCTGTTGGTCCTGACTTCGATGCTGCAGTACCGTTTCCTGGATGGTAGCAGCTGGAATAGATTGTGGTTGGGGCCTCTCGGGTCCCCGATAATCCTTCGGGCCCTTTTCTCACACCTGTCTTTGTAAATGTCCTGAATTGTAGGAAGTTCACATCTACAGATGCACTGGACTGTCTGCACCACTCTCCACAGAATCCCGTGATTAAGGGAGGTACAGTTCCCATACCAGGCAATGATGCAGCCAGTCAGGATGCTCTCAATTGTGCCCCTATAGAAAGTTCTTAGGATTTGGGGGCCCATACCAAACTTCGTCAACCGTCTGAGGTGAAAGAGGCGCTGTTGTGCCTTTTACACCACACAGCTGGTGTGTACAGACCACGTGAGGTCCTCGGTGATGCGGACGCCGAGGAGCTTAAAGCTGTTCACCCTCTCTACTCCAGATCCATTGATGTCAATAAGGGTTAGCCCGTCTCCATTCCTCCACTGCTAGTAGTAGCAAGAAGAGAGAATGGCCTAGATGGGAGCGGTCTTTCATGATGGATGTTTCTTTCTTGTTGCATTGGTCTTTGTACATGTGCTCAGTGGTGGTGAGAGCTTTTCCCGTGATGGACTGGGCTGTATCCACCACTTCTTGCAGACTTTTTTGTCCTTGGGTATTGGTGTTTCCATACCAGGCTGTGATGCATCAGTGGGGATACTTCCCACTGTGCATCTATAGAGGTTTGTCGATGTTTCTGGTGACATGCTGAATCTATACAAGCTTCTGACAAAGTATTCACACTGTCCTGACTTCTTTGTAATGGCACTTATGTGCTCTAGCTCTACCACTGTGGGACAGGACAGAGTCAGACCGAGATTCTGCGGTGAAGACAATGTTCAGGGAAGATTTAATTATGGAATAAGAAGCAAATGCTTCTACAGGTACACGTTGAGTACCCCTTATCCGAAATGCTTGAGGCCAGAAGTGATTCGGATTGATTTTTTTTTCAGATTTTGTAATGTATAATGAGATAGCTTGGGATCACCATCATTTCCGACTTGGAATTCATGTTCGACTGGTAAGCGTCTTTGTCTTACACTTGTTCATTACACATATGTACTTAATGTGTGTGGGTGAGAGTATTTGCTCACAGGGTGTGTGTGAAGCGTCCAGTGCAGTAGTGTAGTAGTGCTTGTCGTTAGTGCATGCTGTATGCTGTATGCTGCATAGTGCTCTCTGCTTACAGCTATTGCCGCTGGCTAGCCTTCTTAATAGAGGGTGAAAAGAGGAGACAAGTGTGTAAGCCTCCTCCTGCCAGTACAGAGCCTCTCCACCACCAAGACTCCTGCAGTGCCTCCTTGGGGCCACACACGGAAACTGGGTATCTTACGGTCCCAGGCTAAACTGCAGGGGATCTCGGGAGCAGCAATGGGCCCAGAGATGTGGCGTACAGGCCCACCACTGTGTGGACACGCCCTGGCACCTGTCAACCACTGTCCCAGCTATGGGCAAATAGCCCCACTGCCTTGTGGTAAGTCTGCTGAGACAAGGCTAAGGGAGCACACCCTGACAGAAAAGCAATGCGCTGGCAGAGCACAATAGGCGGGCCTTAACAGACAAAGGACCCGGCAGCCTCCTGCAGCCAAGATGTGGGACCGGTTGTCCTGGGATCACCCTTGCCACCAGGATTTACCTCATCATGGTGAAGATAGTGCTACTGGGGATGGTGCATCCTGCAGCACTTTAAAATCTTTCTTGCGCAGGTCTCCACCTCTAACCACGGTGAACAATACCTGGACCTTACACATAGTTGAAGTCTGACGGCGATGGGGCGTCTGGCAACGGGAGCAGGTATGAATGGACTGGGAGCTCCTAGTCAGAACCCTGCACGGCAGCGGCACAGGGTATTTGGTCACTAGCAGCTGGGGCTGAGTGGCAGCTGTTTTCGGCAGACCCCTGTGCAACTGAACAGCCCTGTTTAGGGACCGTACTGCTCACCCCAGTTGGGGAAGGGCCTAGAAAAGGGGGCCTAAAAATCACTTACCTGGATGGGTTACCGCGCCTATCGGTTATTCCACTACTACAGTTGAAATAAGAAACAATACAACCTAAAACTGGCAACATGGAATGTAAGGACTCTCCTGGACTTGTATGGCATCTCTGACAGACCTCACCAGAGAACAGCCTTGGTCGCTGCTGAGCTAAGGCACTACAACATCGACATTGCTGCCCTGAGTGAGACCAGGCTCCTGGATGAAGGCTCTTTAACAGAGGAAGGGATGGGTTACACCTTCTTCTAGAAAGGTTTCCCCCCAGGTGGACAACATCTCTATGGAGTAGGATTGGCCATCATGAACACCTTTCTACCAAGTCTCACAGAACACCTGTTGGCATTAGTGAAAGACTAATGACCCTCCGTATTCCCCGGCAAAGAAACGTTATGCCACGCTTCTCAGTGCCTATGCACCAACTTTGCCATCTGAGAATGAGGCCAAGGAAGGCTTTTATCAGACATTGGATGAAGCTCTTTGCTGGATCCCTAAGAATGATAAGGTCCTTTTGCTTGGGGGCTTCAATGCTAGGGTGGGACAGAACAACAGGATATGGAGTGGAGTGCTAGGTAGGCATGGTATTGGCAAGGTGAATGCAAATGGCATGAGGCTACTTACTCTTTGCTCTCAGCATAACCTTACCATAACCAACACCATCTTCCAGCAGAAGACAAAATATAAGACTTTGTGGATGAACCCTCGCTCTAAACATCGGCACATGATTGACTTCATCATTGTGAGATGTGGGGACATCAAGGATGTTCTCATCACCCGTACCATGAGAATGCAGAGTGATTGTGGCCAAGCTCCATATGAAAGTGCGTCCCCCCTTGCGGCTAAATTGCAACCGCCTGAGAAACACAGAAGCAAGAAGTGAGTTTTGACGCATCCTAGCTGAGAAATTAAGGTTGCTGGAACCTTATCTGAGCTCAGAAAATACCATGGAACAACAGTGGACCTATATCAGCTCTGCACTCTACGAGACAGCAGCCCAATCCATTGACCATAAGAGAAGGAACCACCACGACTGGTTTGACGATAATTCAGACACCATCCACAACTTGCTTAAGGACATACACAAAGCACACCGGGCAACTTTGGACAACCCTTCATCCACCAGCATCAGGCAGCATCAGCAGGCAGCTCGGAGGAAAGTGCAAACGGCAATACGGGCCATACAAAATGAGTGGTAGACTGAAAAGGTACATGAAACCCAGTCCTTTGCCGATAATAATGACATGCATAATTTTTACAATGCTGTCAAAACCATCTATGGCCCAATAAATCAATGCGTTACTCCCCTGAAAACAGCAGATGGTCTAACATTTCTGAAGAATCAGAATACCATTCTGCTGAGGTGGGCTGAGCATTTTAACACCCTGCTTAATCAGGACTCTGATGCAGACCCCACTATCCTGGACGAACTGCCTGAACTTCCTCCTATCCATGACCTCAGTCTACTACCAATCTTCCAGGAGGTTCTATCAGCTGTCCATTCCCTTAAGAACAACAAGTCCCCTGGCACTGGCAATATCCCTGCTGAGTTACTGAAGAACAGAGGGTACATGTGTATGCGCACCCTCTACCAGTACATCACCAAGGCCTGGACTGATGAGAACATCCCACAGCAATGGGGAAATGCAAACATCATTGTCATTTATAAGAACAAGGGTGACAAGGCCATCTGTGGTAATAGTAGGGGCATATCACTGTTTTCTGTTGCTGGAAAGGTCCTGGCTAAGGTGATGCTTCGGAGACTCATCAGCAACATCACCGAGTCAATGCTGCCTGAATCGCAGTGTGGATTTAGGAAGAACAGGAGCACGATCGACATGATCCTCACAGCCCAGCAGCTTCAGGAAAAGTGCCGGGAGCAACATCAGGACCTGTTTATGGCCTTTGTCAACCTCTCCAGGGCATTCGACACTGTGCAAAGAGAGCTCTTATGGGATGTCCTCCTCAGGTTTGGCTGTCCCAATAAATTTGTTAACATCCTCCGCCAGTTCCACGATGGGATGACTGCTCGGGTGATCATGGGAAGACAAGAGTCCAAGCCCTTCCTTGTATGCACAGGGGTGAGGCAGGGGTGTGTGCTAGCTCCACTGCTCTTTAACATCTTCCTCTTGTGTGCTACCAAGCTTCTCCACAACGAGATTGAAGACAGCAGCGGTGTGGCAGTGGACATCAGATTAGATGGCAACCTCTTTGACATCAGGAGGCTTCACAAACCACCAAACTCCATAGAGAGCGGGTCCGGGAGCTGCAGTATGCTTGCGACTGTGGTCTTGTGGCCCATACTCCAGAGGATCTTCAGACTGTCCTTGCTGTGGTGGTGAGAGCGTACAGCAGGATGGGGCTGACTGTCAATATTACCAAGACAGAGTGGTTTGCCAATGGAGTACCAGTGTCCCACCCACTCTACCTGCCTTCACTGTTGGTGATGAAAAGCTGTCAGTAGTGCCATCTTTCAAATATCTGGGGAGCATTCTCTCTGAGGATAGCGGCATTGATGACATCCAGAGCCGCATTAAACAGGCATCAGCTGCCTTTGGGAGACTTCAGCGTAGAGTCTTTCAGAACAGGAGCCTTCGTCCCTCCACAAAGGTTGCCGTATACCAAGCGGTCTGTGTCACCACCCTCCTTTATAGCTGTGAAGCTTGGGTAACCTACAACCGTCACATCAAGTCCTTGGAGCGCTTCCACATAAGCTGCCTCCAGCACATCCTGGGAATTACCTGGCGTGAGCTGGTGCCTCACACTGAGATACTTGTAAAGACCAACTGTAGAAGTATTGAGGCCATGATCACGCAGCGTCAGCTGCAGTGGCTGGGGCACGTGATAAGGATGTCCATGTCGGCTACCCTGCAGAGTGTTATACGGCCAGATACATCATGGTCGACGCTCAGCTGGAGGGCCGAAGAAGTGCTATAAGGATCAGATGAAGAATGCTTTAAGGAAGTGAAAGATTAGACCCGAGGACCTGGAGGATGTTGCTGCTGACCATACCACTTGGTGACAGCTGCGTAGGGACGGGGTTCGTATTCTGGAGATGGAAAGAACAACCAGAAGACAGCAGAAGAGAGCCAGGAGAAATGCAGCCATGGTTGCCACCACTACCACATATACATGTCCCACCTGCAACAGAGCTTGTGGGTCCAGGATAGGACTGTATAGTCATCAAAGATCTCACCGTGAAAGGAGTGGACGTCGTCATCAGATTTCAATCGACAACCGAAGAAGAATGTACTTAACAGCAAAAATTATTACATACCTTATTTAATAAGGTGTGCAGGGTAATAAAAGCAGCACAGCAGAATCAGGAGTATATCTGAATCAGCTGTTGAGCAACAACAAACAACGGCAGGCTTTCAGTCTCCCCCTCCGATGTCGTGTTTTGATTAAAAGGTTACAGTACACTGTATTTGTATTTTACTTGCTTTAGGTTGTATGTACGTATAAAAACAATCAGCAATGTGGTCTTCTCATGGCGTCAGGTTTTCATTATCAATGATCTTTGCAAACTCACAGTCAGCAGATGCTTTATTTTAAAAGTTTAAATATTTTAAAAAATTTAATGCCATGGCTTTTCTTAAATCTCTGCATCCAGAAGTTCACAATACCTTCAGCTCGTCGTGATAGACCTCGTTTCATGATCAGCATACTGCTAAGCACTACATGCTTACTCCGACACTGATGAGTGCACTCTTTCAATACATGGTCGAGGTCTTCGTTTCTCACTTTATGCTGTATTTTTCTATTTTTCATTAACTTCTGTTTACTACATATGTGAGGTCACTTCTCTGAACTGTCTGTGGTGCACAGAGACTTGTGCAGCGCCTGGGAACCTTCACAACATCTTGTGGAATTTTCCATTTCTGACACCATGTCAGTGCTCAAAAAATTTCGGATTTCAGAGGTTTTTGGATTTTAGAATTTCAGATGAGGGATACTCAATGTGCATCTCCAAGAGGGCCACGCCTTGTTGTGATTTGGAGATTTGTGTGCCTCAGAAACCTGGAGAACTGGAGTCCGGGCATAATACTTCGCCTCTTGATAGAGTCACCCACATCAAACAAGTCAAAGGGTAGAGGTCAGACTCTGCCTAGTCCACCAGCCCTCCAGGTTCTAGGGTTCAGCTCAGGACCAACAATCCTGACTGGTCAAACAAAACAGAAACAGCAATGAAGAACCTTTCTTCATCATTCTATCATCCAGTAGCGCTCACAATGAAGTTCTTTGAGAAGTCGGTTCCAGCTAGAATTAACTCCTGTCTCAGCGAGGACCTGGACGCCTATCACCACAATAGGTTGACAGCGGATACGATCTCATTGGCTCTTCGTGCAGCCTTGGATCACCTGGCCAATACTAATACTTATGTCTCTTTTTTTCTACCCACCCCCCCCCTTTTGCGAATCAGCCCAGACAGACAGGAATAGCAGGGCTCTCACAGCTAACGGTACAAGCTAACTGTTTAAAAAGTTCATCTGTTTGGCGAGGTAAGCGGGTGAGTAGACTTATTTTTCCCGTTTCATTCCTGTAGAAATAGTTAGCATGCCTGCAGGGTTAGTGCTTTGTTCAGGGTGTCAGATGTGGGAATCCTGGGAGTCCTCCAGCCTCCCTGATGGCCACATCTGCGCCAGGTGCACCGAGATGCAGCTCCGCAGAGACCGTGTTAGGGATCTGGAGCTGCAGCTTGATGACCTACTGTTTAGCAGGGAAAGTGAAGAGGTGATAGACAGGAGCTACAGGGAGGTAGTCATCCCTACGCTACAGGGGTCAGAAAACTGGGTCACTGTCAAGAGAGGGAAGGGAAATGCCCCGATAGTGGAGAGCACACCTGTGGCTGTACCCCTCAGCAACAAATATCTTGTTCTGGATGCTGTTGAGGGGGATGACCTGACAGGGGACGCCCACAGTGACCGGGTCTCTGGCACTAAGCCTGGCACTGTTGTGCAGGAGAGAAGGAGGGAGAAGAGGAATGCAGTAGTCATAGGGGATTCCATAGTCAGGGGAATGGACAGGAGATTCTGTGAGCCTGACAGAGATACCCGCATGGTGTGTTGCCTCCCAGGTGCCAGGGTACGGATTGTCTCGGATCGGGTCCAGAATATTCTGAAGGGGGAGGGTGAGCAGCCAGTTGTCTTGGTACATGTTGGTACCAATGACATAGATAGGACAAAGGAGGAGGTCCTGAAGAGAGATTTCTGGGAGTTAGGAAGGAAGCTGAGAAGCAGGACCTCCAGGGTAGTAATCTCGGGATAATATCAAAGAGGATACTAAAAGCTTTTTCAAGTATATAAAGAGTAAAAGACAGGTGAGAGTAGATATAGGACCGATAGAAAATGATGCTGGAGAAATTGTAATGGGAGATAAGGAGTTGGCAGAAGAACTGAACGAGTATTTTGCATCAGTCTTCACTGAGGAAGACATCAGCAGTATACCGGACACTCAAGGGTGGCAGGGAAGAGAAGTGTGCGCAGTCACAATTACGACAGAGAAAGTACTCAGGAAGCTGAATAGTCTAAAGGTAGATAAATCTCCCAGACCAGATGGAACGTACCCTCGTGTTCTGAAGGAAGTAGCTGTGGAGATTGCGGAGGCATTAGCGATGTTCTTTCAAAAGTCGATAGATTCTGGCATGGTTCCGGAGGACTGGAAGATTGTAAATGTCACTCCGCTATTTAAGAAGGGGGCAAGGAAGCAAAAAGGAAATTATAGACCTGTTAGTTTGACATCAGTGGTTGGCAAGTTGTTGGAGTTGATTGTCAAGGATGAGGTTACAGAGTGCCTGGAAGCATATGACAAGATAGGCAGAACTCAGCATGGATTCCTTAAAGGAAAATCCCGCCTGACAAACCTATTACAATTTTTTGAGGAAATTACCAGTAGGCTAGACAAGGGAGATGCAGTGGATGTTGTATATTTGGATTTTCAGAAGGCCTTTGACAAGGTGCCACACATGAGGCTACTTAACAAGATAACAGCCCATGGAATTACGGGAAAGTTACATACGTGGATAGAGCGTTGGCTGATTGGCAAGGAAACAGAGAGTGGGAATAAAGGGATCCTATTCTGGTTGGCTGCCGGTTACCAGTGGTGTTCCGCAGGGATCAGTGTTGGGGCCACTTCTTTTTACGTTGTACATCAACGATTTGGATTATGGAATAGATGGTTTTGTGGCTAAGTTTGCTGACGATATGAAGATAGGTGGAGGGGCCGGTAGTGCTGAGGAAACGGAGAGTCTGCAGAGAGACTTGGATAGATTGGAAGAATGGGCAAAGAAGCGGCAAATGAAATACAATGTTGGAAAGTGTATGGTTATGCACTTTGGCAGAAGAAATAAACGGGCAGACTATTATTTAAATGAGGAAAGAATTCAAAGTTCTGAGATGCAACGGGACTTGGGAGTCCTCGTACAGGATACCCTGAAAGTTAACCTCCAGGTTGAGTCAGAAGTGAAGAAGGCGAATGCAATGTTGGCATTCATTTCTAGAGGAATAGAATATAGGAGCAGGGATGTGATGTTGAGGCTCTATGAGGTGCTGGTGAGACCTCACTTGGCGTACTGTGGGCAGTTTTGGTCTCCTTATTTAAGAAAGATGTGCTGACGTTGGAGAGGGTAAAGAGAAGATTCACTAGAATGATTCCAGGAATGAGAGGGTTAACATATGAGGAACGTTTGTCCGCTCTTGGACTGTATTCCTTGGAGTTTAGAAGAACGTGGGGCGACCTCATAGAAACATTTCGAATGTTGAAAGGCATGGACAGAGTGGATGTGGCAAAGTTGTTTCCCATGATGGGGGAGTCTAATACGAGAGGACATGACTTAAGGATTGAAGGGCGCCCATTCAGAACAGAAATGCGAACAAATTTTTTTAGTCAGAGGGTGGTGAATCTATGGAACTTGTTGCCATGGGCAGCAGTGGAGGCCAAGTCATTGGGTGTATTTAAGGCAGAGATTGATAGGTATCTGAATAGCCAGGGCATCAAAAGTTATGGTGAGCAGGCGGGGGAGTGGGACTAAATGGGAGAATGGACCAGCTCATGATAAAATGGCGGAGCAGACTCGAATGGCCGACTCATGCTCCTTTGTCTTATGTCTAAGATGCTGTTTATTGACTGCAGCTCAGCGTTTAACACAATCATCTGACAGGTCTGATCAGAAAGCTCCCAAACTTTGGCCTCTGTTCCAACCCCTGCAATTGGATCCTTGACTTCTTCACCAGAAGACCACAGTATGTGCCCACCAGAAATAATACCTCCAACTCACTGACAATCAACACTGTGCACCTCAAAGACGTGTGCTGAGTCCACTGCTCTGCTCTGTGGCTCGGCACAGCTCAAATTCCATCTATAAATTTGCTGACGACACAACTTTTGCTGGCAGAATTTCAGATGGTGACAAGAAGGGGTACAGGAGTGAGATAGATCAGCTAGTTAAGTGGTGTCACAGCAACAACCTCGCACTCAGCATTAGTAAGACCAAAGAACTGATCATGGACTTCAAAAAGGTAAGATAAGGGAACACACACCAGTCCTTGGTAGAGGGATCAGAAGTGGAAAGAGTGAGCAATTTCACACTCCTGGGTGTCACCATCTCTGAGGAACTATTCTGGACAAAATATACTGATGCAGTTGCAAAGAAGGCACAAAAGAGGAAGATTTGGTGTGTCACCAAAAACACTCACAAATTTCTACAAATGTACTGTGGACAGCATCCTTACTGGCTGCATCGCCGCCTGGTAAGGGGGGAGGGCGACACTGCACAAATTAAAATAAGCTCCATCATGGGCACCAGCCTCCGTAGAATCCAGGATACCTTCGAGGTGTGATGCCTCAAAAAGGTGGCGTCTGTCATTAAGGACCCCCATCACCCAGGACACGGCCTCTTATCATTGCTACTATCAGGGAAAAGGTACAGAAGCTTGATGGCACACACAACGATTCACGAACAGCTTCTTCCCCTCTGCCATCAGATTTCCGAATGGACCCATGAACACTACCACAATATTTCTTTTGCACTACTTATTTAACTTCTTAATATTCACTGTAATTCAAAGTTTTTATTAGCATTTATTGCAAAGTACTGCTTCCACATAACAACAAATTTCACGACATATGCCAGTGATAGAAACCCGATTCTGATTCTGACTCTACATTTGGGTGTATTGACAGTATTCTTGAGTCTTCACCTGGCACTTGCATGGCTGACAGTACTGAGAGCAGAGAGGAAGCTTCTGGCATGGTGAAGGGAGCCCTAAACACTGCCAGAGAATTTTAGAATTTATTTCAATCATACATCCCTCCCACAACATGAGGGAGCAAAATCTTAGCTTCATTGCTGCCCTAAACATCAACGGCAAAATGGGCAGTTTCTACGGTAGAATAGTTGGTAACCAAAAATCAGTGACTAAAAGGATTGGCAAATGACTCAGCAAGAAGAGGAAGGATTAATTTTAATCTATTTAATTATTTATTTGGAGATGCCGCCTATTATATCCAAGCGATTAATTAACTTGCTAAACCAAGTGAAAAAAAAATCTGTGCAAACTGATTCAATAAATTTCAAAAGGAAATGAGTAAGAAATGAAGAAAAATAATAAGCAGAATGATGGAATGAAAGGTGACAATCTGTGCCATCTCAGACTGCAAATATAACGTGATGGAGAGAGAGAAAGTGGAAAGGACAGGAGAGAGAAGGCAAGGAGTAGTGGGAAAGAGCACGAAGGAAATACGAAAAGGAGGAATTTATTACTCAGAGCATTGACATATCTTCCAAGATCAGATTCAAATTTATCATTCACATGAACATACAGTGAAATGCATTATTTGTGTCAACAACCAACAGAACCCAAGGATTTGATAGGGTGTGCCCACAGGTGTTGCTACACATTCCAGCGCCAACATAGCAAGTTCACAACGTTCGGAAGAACAACACAGAACACATCAAGCAACAAAACAACAGCAACACGAGCCCCTCCCCTCCCAAACACCCATCCACAATGAAAACCTGTGAAACCTGTTGCCTCAGAGGGCAGTGGTGGCCAAGTCAGAGATTAATGGATTCTTGATTGGTAAGGGGGTTAAGGATTAGGAGAAAGCAGGAGAATGGAGTTGAGAAAAAAGAAATTAAACATGATTGAAATGCAGTGCAAACTCCATGAGCCAAATGGTCTAATGATCTTATAGGAGCAGAATTAGACCGTTTGGCCCATCAAGACTGTTGTACCATTCCATCATGACTGATGTATTTCCCTCACACTCCATTCTCCTAGCTCCTCCCCAAAACCTTTGAAGCCCTCACTAATCAAGAACCTATCAACCTGCACTTTAAATACACTCAATGACAGCCTCCACAGCCATCTGTGGCAAAGAATTCCACAGATTCACCATCAACAGGCTAAAGAAATTCCTCCTCATCTCTGTTCTAAAGGGATGTCCTTCTGTTCTGAGGGTGTCCCCTCTGGTCCTAGATTCTTCCACAATAGGAAACATCCTCTGCACACCCACTCTATCACGGCCTTTCAATATCCAACAGGTTTCAATGAAATCCCCCCCTTATTTTTCTAAACTCCAATGAGTACAGGCCCAGAGCCATCACACACTCCACTATCTTCTGACTTTATGAGGTGGAACGCACGTAGAGAAGAGGAGTGGAGGGGTAAGGGAAGTGAAGGGACAGAAGGCAGAAAAAAAGAGGCAAGCACAAACAAAGAGATACTCTGCAGACAAATAAGACTTTCAGAGGGAAGAGAGAGAGAAAGAAAGATGAAAATGAGAGAGAAGTGAAAGGAAGGGAAGAGAGGAAGTGAAGAATGTGGAAGAAATAGAGATAGAAGAGTGGACGTGTTGCAGAGGGAGATGAGGGGGCTGGGGAAGGACAACTGCTCACCAGTGTGTTGGTTTAGAGCCCAATTACTTGATTGTTGTTCTACATATAAACATCAGAAAGCCCCCACCACTCAGGACATGCTCTCCTCCTGCTCCTTCCCCAACACCGAACTGTTCCTGCAACTTATGGACTCACAGAGCATTGTAGCAGGAAAGCAGCATCCATCACCAGAGATTCCCCCCACCACCCAGGCCATGTTCTCTTCTAGCTTTTGCCATCAGGAAGAAGGTACAGGAACCTCAGGACTCACACCACTAGGTTCAGGAATAGTTATTACCCCTCAACCATTAGGCTCTTGAACCAAAGGGGATAACCTCACCCACCCCAACAGTGAATTGTTCCCACAACCTATGGACTCACTATCAGGGACTGTTCATCTCATGTTCTCGGTATTTGTTGCTTATTTATTTATTATTTGCACAGTTTGTTGTCTTTTGCACATTGGTTGTTTGTCCATTCTGTTGAGTGTGGTCTTTCATTAATTCAATTGTGTTTCTTTGTATTTGCTGTGAATGCCCGCAAGAAAATGAACCGCAGGGTTGTATGTGGTGATATATTAAGTAATTTGATAATAAATTTACTTTGAACGTTGAAATCGCCCCTCATTCTCCTACACTCTGAGGAATAAAGTTCTAAGCTATTCAATCTTGCCCCATAACACCAGATCACCCAATTTTATTTAGTCTGCTCTACTTTAGTTTAATATAATCGAATGTAATCTCTTTACATCAATTCAACAGCATCTATGGAAGGCAACTTTTCAGGCCAAGACCCTTCATCAGCACTGGAAAGGAAGGGGGCAGAAGCCAGAATAAGGTGTTGGGGGTTGGCAGTTTGACCCCTCAACAAAATGGTCTGAATGCTGCCATTTTGGGTCAATCCAATCCACCCTCTTCTATCCAAAGGGACAAGGAGGGGTTTTTAAACAGTCTCAACCTTTTCCTTTCATTATTGATTTATTTTGTTATTTATAGTAATTTTTATGACTCTGCACTGTACTGCTGCTGCAGAAGAAAATTCACATCATAGAAGCCACTGATAATAAACTTGAGCAACAAACACAAAATGCCCCTCCTTCTCTCTCTCCCATGGTTCACTGTCATCTCCTAACAGATTCCTCCTCCTTCAGTTCTTTACCTCTTCCATCTGTCACCTCCCAGCTTCTCAATTCATCTCCGCTTGCCCATCCACCTTCCCCCTCACCTGGTCTCACCAGTCACCTGCCCCCTCTTATTCTGGCACCTTTCCCCATTCCTTTCCCGTCCTGGGGAAGGGTCTCAGCCTGAACTGCTGAGTTCCTCCAGTATTCTGTGTGTATTGCTCTGGATTTATGGAATCTCTGCAGAATCTCTGGAGTTGGTTGATAATGAACCAGATTCTGATACCTGTGGGTTGTGGAGAAAGGCTGCTGTCATTGGGAAGATCCAAGGAGCCCAGAGGGACCTCCGTGTACTCGCTCTGTGCCTGGTTACCTCCTCCCGTTGAATTCAATGCTGAAGAGGAAGACACGATCTTCAGTTGAAGGTGGTCAGCAGTGTTGGAATAGACTGTTTAATTGTTATTTTCTTTGCAGTTTAACAAATAATTATCTGCTCAAATTTTTCAAAGTACTTACATTAATTTAACTATTTAGTATGCTTCCTAGTAGCCACAGTATACACATATACTGGTTCCATTTGTACGATTCTGGAAAGTTCTGGAAGTTTCTCTAGTTTTGCATTATTTGAACAGGGGTATCTGAGTGGCTGACTCTTATCTGCAATTCTGAACGGAATGTTTCTTATCTTATTATCACCATATGTACCGCGTCGTATGACGTAACCGATCATGGTCGTTGACCGTGATTGCTCTTGGCAAACTTTTCTATAGAAGTGGTTAGCCACTGCCTTCTTCTGGAGAGTGTCTTTACAAGACGGGTGGCCCCAGCCATTATCAATACTCTTCAGAGATCGTCTGCCTGGCGTCAGTGGTCACATAACCTGGACTTGTGATACACTTTAGCTGCTTGTACGACCATCCACCACCTGCTCCTACGACTTCACGCGACCCTGATCGGGGGGGGGGGGGCGAGGCAGGTGCCACACCTTGCCCAAGGGTAATCTGTAGGCTAGCGGAGAGAAAGAGTGCCTTATACCTCCTTTGGAAGAGACGCATCTCCACCCCAACACTTCGTTTCATACCTATGTGCGTAAAAAGAGCCGACCGTGAAGTAGTGCCATCTTCTCTTTCTCTCTCGTCACTTATCAGACCACCATCACTGTCTGTTTTTCAGCTTTCTTATTAACACCATAATAAGATGATCATGCTTTGTGCCTCTTTCCTGACTTCCAAAAAGAACCTTGGATTAGAAATATCAGAATCCAGCAGCAGATACCCAGGCCTCAGTCTCCAAATGTCCCCAAGGCACCCACCATTCTCTGTGTAATAAGCACCTCTGACATCCCCCTCTACTTTCTTCCAGTCACCTTAAAATTAATGATCCTCATATTAGCCATTTCCACCCTGGGAAAGTCTCTGGCTGTCCATTTGATCCATGGCTCTTGTTGTGCACACCTCTATCAAGTCAACTCCTGTCCGCCTTCTCTCCTAAGAGCAAAGTCCTAGCTTGTGCAACCTATCCTCATAAGACATGTTCTCTAACCCACGCAGCATCCTGGTAAATCTCCTCTGCACTCTCTCTAAAGCTCTCACACCCTTCCTATAATGAGGTGACCAGAGCTGAACACAACATCCCAAGTGTGGTCCAACCAGAGCTTATAAAGCTGCATGCAATATTACCTCGCAGACATATACCAATCTGTATAATCAAGCAATCTCTTGCTTTATCCAAGATGAATCCAACAATGGGTGCAAGGAGAGTCTTTCGAAGCCCTCGATCATGGATATCGCTTTCCAGCTGTCTACATTTGATACGTAAGCCAGTGCGAAAGCCGGGGTGGTATGATATGGAGAGCAAGCAGCAGACTCCCCTTCTGATGAATCCAAATGAATGGCAGGGACTGATAATAGTTTGGCACCAGGGCAGTTGCAGGATTGTCAGTCCGCGTTGAACTCAACGTTGGGCTGCATTAGGGACTCCAGCTCCGCATTTTTCCCTTTCCCTCGGTGTTTACTTCCAAAGACTTCCCCCATGAGTGGGTATAGCCACAAGGCAGTTTTCCTTCTCCTAAATGAGCTACCAAACACGGCTGATAAGCTCCATTTCCTGAAGCGAGTGGTTCTAAGGCGACAGTAACCCACCTTTGCCCCTTCTCCTGTCAGTAGAAACGAATCTATTTGGCTTAGTGGCTAAGCTACATGCAAAGGCCAGGAGCTGGACTTGGTTGTCAGAGGCTATTTGATACTCATGCCACCTGCAGCATTTAAAAGGTAATGGGATCGTATCCCTACTACACCCCCCTGCCTCTTCCTCGACTATGACAGCCTTAAGGAACCAAAGACATACTAAGATCTAGTGAAATGTGGTAAGGGTTTCTGCCTTGTCTCTCCTTCATCTCATTCATATCCCAATCAACCTTGATTTATAACCCTTACTTTTGAATTCCTTCCAGTATACCCAGTCCCCAGGACACCATCACAAACTGTCCCTCCTGGGCACTGCTGCCTCAGGGTACGGTGCGGCATGGTACCACAGCAGTCAGCATAACGTTTTACAGCGTCAGCGACCCGAGTTCCTGGCTCCTCCAGGTGCCCTGCTTTTCAACCACATTCCCAAGACATTTGAGTTAGAAAAACATAGAAACAGAAAAAACATACAGCACAATACAGGCCCTCCAGCCCACAAAGCTGTGCCGAACATGTGCCTACCTTAGAAATACCTAGGTTTTACCCATAGCCCTCTATTTTTCTAAGCTCCATGCAGCCATCCAGGAGTCTCTTAAAAGACCCTAACGTTTCCGCCTCCACTACCACCGCCGGCAGCCCATTCAACGCACTCACCACTCTGTGTAAAAAACTTACCCCTGACATCTCCTCTGTACCTACTTCCAAGCACATTAAAACTATGTCCTCTCGTGCTAGCCATTTCAGCCCTGGGGAAAAGCCTCCGACTATCCACACGATCATTGCCTCTCATTATCTTGTACATCTCTATCAGGTCACCTCTCATCCTCCGTCACTCCAAGGGGAAAAGGCCAAGTTCACTCAACCTATTCTCATGGAGTTAGTAAGTTGTGGACACGCTATGTTGGCACCAGAAGTGTAGCGAGACATGCGGCCTGCCCACAAAACTTCCTCAGACTGTGTCCGTCATTGACACAAATCTCGCATTTCACTATGTTTTGATATAAATGTGACCAATAAAGCTAATTTTTAAAATCATAGGAACATTCATGAGTGGAGTTAAATCCATGAGAAGGAAGTCTTTGTTGCTCCCTTTGGGAAACATCTGAGCTGGGTGAAATGAAAAGCTGACTGGACAACTCGCGAGGCCGCTCATTTCGAATCTGCTGGGTGGGGTGGGGGGGAGCCAAAGGCAGGAAGACAACCAATGAGAAGTTTCACGAGCACAAGGAAATGGTGCAGCACAGTGCCTGGCAGGGCTCCTGGTTACACACATACCTACCTCCTCCTTTCCCTGGCTTCACACGGTCTTTGCGCCTGCGTTTCCGGCTGGGTTTCACCCAAGGGCTCTCACTCCTCCACTTCTTCTTCCCTTTTCTCTTCAGACTAGAGCTGGAGCTCTGCAGAGATGAGACTGCAGTCAGTGTGGTGAAGATAAGACAGTGCAACCAGTGCGGACAGTCCCGACAGAACGGGCAGAGTGGGTGGTTAGGTCGGTACAGGGGTCAGCATGGTCAGTGTAGTCAATATGGTCATTGGGGATGTTGTGATCAGTTTAGTGAACATGGACAGTCCAGACGGAACGGGCAGAGTGGGTGGTCAGATCGATATAGAGCAGGAGCTCTGCAGAGACCAGGCAGCGGTCAGTACAGTGAACATAGATGGTGTAGCTGGTATGAACAGTATAGACGGAACACTATAGATCACTATAGAGCTGGAATCTTGTGGAAATGAGGTAAGAGTCCGTGTGGCTAACATGGACAGTGCAGACAGTGTGGACAGTCCAGAAAGAACAGGCAGAGTGGGAGGTTAGATCGGTATGGAGACAAGACAGCAGTCAGAGTGGCAAACATGGATGGTGTACCTGGTGTGGACAGTCCCGACGGAACGGGCAGAGTGGGTGGTTAGGTCGGTACAGGGGTCAGCATGGTCAGTGTAGTCAATATGGTCATTGGGGATGTTGTGATCAGTGTGGGCAATTTAACTAGCTCATAAAATCATAGAGCACTACAGCACAGAAGCAGACCATATGGGCCATCGAGTCTGTGCCGAACTGTTATTCTGCCTAGTCCCATTGACCTGCACCTGGACCCAAGCCCTCCATGGCCCTCCCATCCATGTACTCACCAAACTTCTCTTAAATCTTGAAATCAAATCTGCATCCACCACTTCCACTGGCTCATTCCACATTCTCACCAGCCCCTCAGTGAAAATGATCCCTCTCACCCTTCACCGATGGCCTCTAGCTCGGCCACTAGTATTGCCTAACAGTCCTCTCCCCCCACATTACCCTTCACTAGAGTAGATGCAGTCAACTGCCAATAATAATAAAACAGAGGGAGGGACCTGGCGGCACGCAAGCGTAGTAGTTAGCGTAACACTTTACAGCGCTAGCAACCCCGGTTCAATTCCTACCGCTGTTTGTACGTTCTCCATGTGACCATGTGGGTTTCCCCGAGGTGCTCCAGTTCCCTCCCACATTACAGAAACATATGGGGTAGCTGGTTATATACAGTGTAACTGGGTGGTGTGGGCTTGATGGGCCAGAATGACCTGTTACTGTGCTGCTAAAATCTCTAAATAAATAAACTGCATCGTTAACTTCAGCCTAACCACACACCAGTACTCATCAAGGAATCAGAACTGAAAAAGGACGAGCAGTTTCAAGTTCTTGGATGTCACCATCTATCCTGGGCCCAACATATTGACACAATTACAAAGAGGGCATGACAGTGACTATACTTCATTAGGAGAGTGAGGAGAATTTGTATGTCACCAGACACCTACAGACATACTGTGGGGAGCATTCTAACTGATTGCACCGCCGTCTAGCATAGAGGGGCCACCACACAGGATAGAAGTAAGCCGCAAAAGTTGCAAACTCAGCCATTTCCATCATGGGCACGAGCCTCCCGAGCAACTGGGACATCTTCACAAGGCAGCATCCATCACCCAGGCCATGCCCTCTTCTCATTGGTATCAAGGTGGTGGTGAAGACACAGTTTCTTCCCCTTCGCCATCAGACTTCTGAATGGACAATGAACCCATGTACACTACCTCGGTATTCTTTCCCTCTCTTTTTGCACTACTTACTTAAACTATTTTTCATAAATACTTACTGGAGTTTATAGTTTTTATTTTTATATATTGTACTGCTGCCGCAAAACAACAAACTTCGTGAACTATGCCACTACTACTACTACTCCTACTATGTCGACTCAGGCCTAAGGGGGCCGGTGTCGGGCACGATGATGGGCTGTCCACTTCTCCCTCTCCCTCATCAGAATGCCAGTGACATTAAACCTGACTGTGGTTCTGCCTTTCAGCAGAGAGCAATTTCAGATTTCCCAATTAGTTTAGATAGGGGGTAATGCTTTTAGATTGCTGCACCACCTCCCCATCCCTTAGACCCAGGTATCTGATACCGTGAGGGGAGTTGCAGCTTTGAGTCACGTTAGCGTAGCAATGGGCATCACGCTTTACAGTGGCAACAACTGGGGTTCAATTCCCACTGCTGTTCGTATGCTCCCCCATAACTGCTTAGGTTTCCTCTGTGTGCCCCAGGGCCCAAAGGTGTACAGGTTAGGGTTAGTAAGTCGGAAGAATGGCAATACTTGCAAGCTGCCCCCAACACATCCTCGGACTGTTGATGCAAACGACACATTCCACTGTATACTTCAATGTACATGTGACAAATAAAGCTCATCTTTAAAAACCCTGCCAGGAGATATCACGTGCCAGGAACATACCCTGTCAGAGAGGTTTCCAGAACCTTCCAATTCCTCCTCGTCATCTTCTACATCACTAAGTCGGTCCTCTCCTATGTCACCCTCGGTCTGGAAAAGGAAACATTGTCAGGTGATATGTCTGTCTAACAAAGGAGAGCCAGGTGGGGGGAGAAGAGCCCACAAACCTTGGGCCTGCTGCTGTCCCTGGTAAGAGGTGGTTTGCTCAGTGAAAATCACAACAGACCCTGTTTCCCCTCAGAAGAACGAAGGGTGGGGAGGGGGGTGTGGAGGGGTAACATGGGGAAGGAGGCACTGATGAAGAGCAGAAGGGGGAAGGGGGAATGGGGGAATAAGGAGGACAGGGTGTGAAAAGGAAAAAAGAGTGGAACGAAGAGAGCAAGATAGAGGGAGCAAAATGGAGCGGGGGGTGAAGGGGTGGGTAAAGGGCAAGGAGAGGGGTGGCGGGTGGAAAGGTTAGGAGAGAGGGGCAGAAGGGAGAGAGGAGGAGAGAGAGGGGAAGGAGGGAGAGGGGAAGGGGAGGGCAGAAGGGGAGTGGGGTGGAGGGTGGAAGGGGAGGTGGGAGGGTGAGGGGGATGGGGAGGGAGAAGGATGGGGAGAGGGAGGGAGAGGGAAGGGGAGTGGGGTGGAGGGCAGAAGGGGGTGGGAGGGGAGGCGGAAGGGGAGATGGAGGGGAGGGTGGAAGGGGAAGGCGGGAGGGAGAGGTGGATGGGGAGGAGGGGGATGGGGATGGAGAGAGGGAGAAGTCAGGGAAGAGACAAAGAGAGTGGGGAGAAAGTTGATGTCAGAGAAAGACAAGCGAGGAGCAAACAGATGTTGGAATAGAAGTCAGAGAGATGCAAAGTAGAGAGAAGAGGATTGAGCAAGTGAAGTGTGGGAAAGAATGGGGAGAGGAGTAGGAGGGGAGAGAGAGGGAAGCAGGGAGGGGAAATGGGAGGAGAGGGCCGATGGGAAGTGGGAGCGAAAGAGAGGAACAGAGTTGGGGGAATGAAGGAGAAGGTAGGGAGGTGGATGGGGAGAAGGAAGGGGGAGGAGAGGGAAGCAAGGGGGGCGAGGGAGGAAGGAGATGAGAAGAGGAAGGTAGGGAAGGAGGAGTGAAGTGAGACAGAGGCATCGAATCGGAGGGTGGCCATTGGGAGGGAGGCATAGGGAAGGATTAGAGTGGGAGGAGGAAGGAGAGAAGAGGAGAGAGGGGGAGGGAAGGAAGGGGAGAGGGGAGGGAGAAAGAGGGAGAGGTCTAGCAAAAGGGTGGGAATGAGTGAGGGAGTGTGGTAAAGAAAGGGGCACGGGGCTGGTGGGGGAAGGGAGGGAGGGAGCGATGTCAGGGGTCAAAGAATTGGGCTCACCTTGCTGGACTTGTCGGAGTCTGCTCTCCCATCCACAGAGTAGCTGTCATAAAAGAGACTGAAGTCATCGCCGACCTCTGCGTCCCAGTCGTCCATGGATTCCACAACCCCTCCCTTGTCCTCAGTCTCCCCGTCCTTGGAGAGGTCCAGCATTGGAATGGAACTGGCCCCACTCGTGACTGCCTTCACCTCCTGGGCTTGGACCCTATTCAGTGTGTCGCCCAAACCCTGCAAAAAATTGCACAGACTGTTGGTGTTCAGTTTTCCCTATTGCCCCCTCGTCAACGGCTGCTCAATATAACAGCTCCCCAGCGTCGAATTTACTGGATAACTTCCCTGCCAGTCCAGCTTGGCCACCCTTCTGCTGGGAATGTTTGTCAAGAGGGCCGAGGGCTTCAAGAGAATAGCACCAATGGCTGTTGGGCCAACCACAAAGGAGTCATGGTCAAGAAAGCTCACCAGTACCTCGTCTTCCTCCGGAGGTTAAAAGAAATCTGTTTGTCGGCTTTGGCCCTCAATAACATTATCGATGCACCATAGAAAGCACGTAATCAGGATGCATCACAGCTGGGTATGACAACTATTGTTCCCAGGAACACAAGTAAGTGCAGAGCTGTAGACACAGCGAAGTACATTACATAAATTAGCCTCCCCTCCATGGACTCTTGTCTATGCTTTCTTTGACTCAGTAAAGCAACCAGCATCATCAAAGATCCCACCCATCTGGACATTCTCTCTTTTCCCCTCTTCCGCTGGGCACGAAATACAAAAATCTGAAAACAAGCAGCATCAGGCTCAAGGACAGCTTTTACCCTGCTGTTTTCACAGGACTCAGCATTTCCCTAGAACACTTGACCTCACAGTCTACCTCGTTATGACCTTACAACTTATTGTCTGCCTTTCTCTGTACCTGTAACACTTTATTCTGCATTGTGTTATTGTTTTCCCTTGTACTACCTCACGTGATGAAATGATCTGTGGGGACAATCAAAAAACACTGAGGTTGGGTGAGACTAGAGCAAGAGGACATACGTTCAGGGTGAAAGGTGAACATGGACAGGAAGCATATGGCTACAGCTAATGACTGGGGAACCCTGTAATTGAGTTCAGAGTGTGATTCCCACTTTAACTGGGTAAAACCACACTCCATTATCTGGGTGACGGAACTGATGACTTTGTGACCAAGTTTGTGGACAATCCAAAAGGACCAGGTAGTGTTGAGGAAGCAGGGAGCATGCAGAAGGACTTAAGATGGGTTGGGAGAATAGGCAAAGAAATGGCAGATGGAATACAGTGTCGGGAAGTGCATGGTCATGCACATTGGTAGAAGGAATAAATGTGCAGACTATTCAAAACAGGAAGAAAATTCAGAAATCAGAGATGCAAAGAGACTTGGGAATCCTTGTGCAGGATATCCTAAAGGTAAACTTGCAGGCTAAATTGGTGGTAAGGAATGGATATGCAATGCTCGCATTCATTAAAAGAAGAATAGAATACAAAAGGATGTAGCCGAAGCTTTATAAGGAATTGGTCAGACCACATTAGGAGTATCGTGAGCAGTTTTGGGCCCCTTATAAGAACATAAAAACATAAGAAACAGGAGCGGGGGTAGGCATCTGGCCTGTCGAGCCTGTTCTGCTGTTCAGTAAGGTCAAGGCTGATCTGGCCATGGGCTCTTCTCCACCTACCTGCCTTTTCCCCATAACCTTTAATTCCCCTACTATGCAAAAAACTCCCCTACTTATTAAAGAAATGATGTGCTGGCTTTAAAGAAGATTCAGAGGAGGTTCACGACAATGATCCTGAAATTGAAAGGATTAACGTATGACGAGCATTTGATGGTTCTGGGCCTGAACTCCCTGGAGTTCAGACTGAGGGGAGGGGGTATCTCACTGAAACCTAACGAATACTGTGTGGGCACGTGGCTAAGTGGTTAAGGCACTGGACTAGCGACCTGAAGGCCGTGAGTTTGAGTCCCAGCCGAGGGAACGTGTTGTGTCCTTGAACAAGGCACTTAATCACACATTGCTCTGCGACGACACTGGTGCCAAGCTGTATGCGTCCTAATGCCCTTCCCTTGGACAACATTGGTGTTGTGGAGAGGGGAGACTTGCAGCATGGGCAACTGCTAATCTTCCACGCAACCTTGCCCAGGCCTGTGCCCTGGAGAGTGAAGACTTTCCAGGCGCAGATCCACGGTCTCGCAAGACTAACGGATGCCTCTGCTTTATACTTTACTGAAAGACAAGAGTGGAAGTTTCCTATAGTGGAAGAGTCTAGGATGCACTCAGAATAGGACATTCCTTTAGAACAGAGATAAGGAAGAATTCACTTACCCAGAAGGTGGTGAATTTGTGGAACTCATTGTCACAGATGGTTGTGAAGGTCAAGTCATTGGGTATATTTAAAGTGAAGGTTAATAAGTTAGTAAGGGCATGAAAGGTTAGGGTAATGGGGTTGAGAGGGATAATAAATCAGCCATCATGGAATGGCGGTGCAGAATGGCCTAATTCCACTGCTATGTCTTACGGTCCTGAGAAGCATACAAGAGTGTATTCAGTTACCCACCAGAGTCACAGCACCGGCCACTGGGCTGCCGTCAACCCTTGCTCCATGACCTCCCCGGATGGATCCCAGTGGAGTGATTTCCTTGACCATTTCTTCCTTCAGGAGGCTGTTTCCCTTCATGGACTCTGGCCCCAACCTCTCCGGTTTCTGCCTCTTGATGAGTCCTACAGGAGGGCAAAGAGAGGCAAAGAGGGCAAAGTCTTGTCACTTCCAGGCAGGCACAGGTATCGATTATAACTAATTATAACAATGGCAGAGTTTGCCATTGAAATGTCGCTTATACGGGTGGCATGCAAAAGTTTGGGCACCCCGGTCAGAATTTCTGTTACTGTGAATAGCTAAGCGAGTAAAAGATGAACAGATTTCCAAAAGGCATAAAGTTAAAGATGACACATTTCTTTAATACATTTGTATTTTAAGCAAGAAAACCTTTTTATTTCCATCTTTTACAGTTTCAAAATAACGAAAAAGGAAAAGAGCCCGAAGCAAAAGTTTGAGCGGTACTTAGTAACACTTCCTTTGGCAAGTATTACAGCTTGTAAACACTTTTCGTAGCTAATAAAAAGTTGTATTTTAACTTCATCAGTCCACAGGACTTGTTTCCAAAATGTATCAGGCTTGTTTAGTTGTTGCTTTGAACCTTTTGAACAGCACTTTTTGGCCACAATGAGCAAAGGTATGTTTGGAGAAAAAAGGTGCAGAATTTCATGAAAAGAACACCTCTCCAACTGTTAAGCACAGGGATGGATCAATCACACTTTGGGCTTGTGTTGCAGCCAGTGGCATGGGGAACATTTACTGGTAGAGAGAAGAATGAATTCAATTAAATACCAGCAAATTCTGGAAGCAAACGTCACACCGTCTGTAAAAAAGCCGAAGATGAAAAGAGGATGTCTTCTACAACACGATAATGATCCTAAACACACCTCAAAATCCACAAGGGACTACCTCAAGAGGCGCAAGCTGAAGGTTTTGCCATGATCCTCACGGTCGCCCGACCTAAACATCATCGAGAATCTGTGGATAGACCTCAAAAGAGCAGTGCATGCAAGACGGCCCAAGAATCTCACAGAACTAGAAGCCTTTTGCAAGGAAGAATGGGCGAAAATCCCCCAAACAAGAATTGAAAGACTCTTAGCTGGCTACTGAAAGCATTTACAAACTGTGATATTTACCAAAGGGGGTGTTACTAAGTACTGACCATGCAGGGTGCCCAAACTTTTGCTTGGGGCCCTTTTCCTTTTTTGTTATTTTGAAACTGTAGAAGATGGAAATAAAAAAGTTTTCTTTCTAAAAATATTAAAGAAATGCATCATCTTTAATTTTACGCCTTTTGGAAATCAGTTCATCTTTTACTCGCTTAGCTATTCACAGTAACAGAAATTTTGACCAGGGGTGCCCAGACTTTTGCATGCCACTGTAATTGATATCTACACTCAGCTGGAAGTCCAAGAAGAGTTTATTCATCACATACGCTGGGAAAGCACTAGATCCTTGATCGGGCCATTTTTATTTTCTTTTCTTTTTGCTAGTAATTGTTTAATAAAGCTGAAATTAGTAAATATACTTTATCATTTTATGTGGTGTAAGATCTGTTATTTCTTGCCGACAGATGATCGTGCATAGACAGTATTTACACAGCATTCGCTCAAATCGAGGTTTCTTTGATTGGAACATCACAACATTCCTGTTTGGTTGAACCCCAAATCATTCTGACCCTGGATGTATATTGTTTATAAAAGGTGGCCTTCTCACCGCTGAATCACGTGGCTGTTAGCAAAGGTGAGAGGGTTACAGACAGATAGATCAATAAGCAACAAGCAAGCAATAAGTATCGAGAACGTGAGATGAAGAGTCCTTGAGGTGGATCCACTGGTTGTAGGAACAGTTCAGTGATGAGGGCGAGAGAAGTCGAATGAAGTTTGTTTCAACAGCCTGTTGGTTGAGGGGTAATAACTGTTCCTGAACCTGGAGGTGTGGGTCCTGAAGCTCCTGTACTTCTTTCTGATGGCAGCAGCAAGATGAAAGCACCACCTGTGTGTTGGGGTTCTACTGATAGATGTTGCTTTCCTGCGTGCTCAATGGTTGGGAGGGCTTTACCTGTGATGAACTTGGCCACATCCACTACCTTTTGTTGGACTTTCCGTTCAAGGGCATTGGTGCTTCCATACCAGCCTGTGATGAAGCCAGTCAAAATACTCTCCACCACACGTGTACGTAAATTTATCAAAGTTTCAGATGTCACGCTTAATTGTCGCAAACTCCTAAAGAAGCAGAGGTGTTGTCATGCCTTCTTCACAATAGCACCTTTACCCCCCTTGGAAGTTTTCATGTTTTATTGTTTTACAACATTGAATCACTGTGGATTTAATTTGGCTTTCTTAACACTGATCAACAGAAAAAGAGTATTTCGTAAAGTGAAAACAGATCTCTTCAAAGTGATCTAAATTAATTACAAATATAAAACACAAAATAATTTGACGTGGACAGGCTTTTTCCATTGAGAGTGGGGGAGATTCAAACAAGAGGTCATGAGTTGAGAGTTAAAGGGCAAAAGCTTAGGGGTAACATGAGGGGGAACTTCTTTACTCAGAGAGTGGTAGCTGTGTGGAACGAGCTTCCAGCAGAAGTGGTTGAGGCAGGTTCGATATTGTCATTTAAAGTTAAATTGGACAGCTATATGGACAGGAAAGGAATGGAGGGTTATGGGCTGAGTGCAGGTCGGTGGGACTAGGTGAGAGTAAGCGTTCAGCACGGACTAAAAGGGCCGAGATGGCCTGTTTCCGGCCTGTAATTGTTATATGGTTATAATTGATTGTATAAGTATTCACCCCCTATAATATGACACACCAAATCATTACTGGTGCAGCCAATTGGGTTTAGAAGTCACATAATTAGTTAAATGGAGATCACCTGTGTGCAGTCAAGGTGTTTCAATTGATTGTAGTAAAAATACCCCTGTATCTGGAAGGTCCAACTGCTGGTGAGTCAGTATCCTGGCAAAAACTACACCATGAAGACAAAGAACATCCCAAGCAACTCCGTAAAAGGATACAAGAACATTTCTAGGTCATTGAATATCCCCTGGAGTACAATTAAGTCAATCATCAATATGGCAGAGATGTAAATCTGCCTGGAACAGACCGTGCAAGAAGGGGACTACTGAGGGAGGTCACCAATAGACCTATGACAGCTCTGGAGGAGTTACAAGCTTCAGTGGCTGAGATGGCAGAAACTGCACATACAAGAACTGTTGCCCGGGTACTTCACCAGTCACAGCTTTATGGGAGAGTAGCAAAGAGAAAGCCACTGTTGAAAAAAGCTCACATGATATCTTGGCTAGAGTTTGCTAGAAGGCATGGGGGAGACTCTGAAGTCAGCTGGAAGAAGGTTCTATGGTCTGGTGAAACCAAAACTGAGCTTTTTGGCCATCAGACTAAACGCTATGTTTGGCGTAAGCCAAAAACTGCACATAAAAACACACCATCACTACCATGAAGCATGGTGGTGACTGCATCACGCTGTGGGGATGCTTCACTGCAACAGGCCCTGGAAGGCTTATATGGTAGAGGATAAAATGTATGCAGCAAAATACAGGGAAATCCTGGAGGAAAACCTGATGCAGTCTGCAAGAGAACTGTGACTTGGGAAAAGATTTGTTTTCCAGCAAGACAATGACCCCAAGCATAAAACCAAAGCTATGCAGGAAAGGCTTAAAAACAACAAAGTTAATGTCCTGGAGTGGCCAAGTCAGAGTCCAGACCTCAATCCAACTGAGAATTTGTGGCTGGACTTGAAAAGGGCTGTTCACTCACAATCCCCACGTAATCTGACAGCTTAAACAGTTTTGTAAAGAAGAATGGGGAAAGATTGCAGTGTCCAGATGTGCAAAGCTGATAGAGGCCTATCCACACAGACTCAAGGCTGTAATTGCTGCCAAAGTTGCTTCTACTAAATACATAGAACATAGAATAGTACAGCACAGTACAGGCCCTTCGGCCCACAATGTTGTGCCGACCCTCAAACCCTGCCTCCCATATAAGCCCCCACCTTAGATTCCTCCATATACCTGTCTAGTAGTCTCTTAAATTTCACTAGTGTATCTGCCTCCACCACTGACTCAGGCAGAGCATTCCACACACCAACCACTCTCTGAGTAAAAAACCTTCCTCTAATATCCCCCTTGAACTTCTCACCCCTTACCTTAAAGCCATGTCCTCTTGTATTGAGCAGCGGTGCCCTGGGGAAGAGGTGCTGGCTATCCACTCTATCTATTCCTCTTATTATCTAGTACACCTCTATCATGTCTCCTCTCATCCTCCTTCTCTCCAAAGAGTAAAGCCCCATGTCCCTTAATCTCTGAAATACTTATGCAGTCAATTATTTTGTCGTTTATATTTGTAATTCATTTAGATCACTTTGTAGAGATGTGTTTTCACTTTGACACGAAAGAGTATTTTACTGCTGATCAGTGACAAAAAAGCCAAATTAAATCCACTGTGATTCAATGTTGCAAAGAAATAAAACATGAATACTTCTGGGGGGGGGGGGGGGAGTGAATATTTTTATAGGCCCTGTATGTGCTGGGCCCAGGTCAGGTTCTCTGAATTGAAAACACCAAGAAAGTCAATGCGGCTGTCCCTCCCCACCTTTGACATTTCAATGAGGACTGGCTCGTGGACCTCCAGTTTCCTCCTCCTGAAGTCTATAATCAGCTCCTCGGTCTCCATGACATTGAATAAAAGGTTGATGTTATTTCAATCTCCCGCCACTATGTTGGTTCATCCCCACCTTTGATCTGGCCTACAACAGGGGTGTCTTCAGCAAAGCTGAATATGGCATTGGAGTTATGTTCAACCACACTGTCATAAATGTAAAACGAGTAGCGCACTGCGCGCACTGCCTCGTGCTGTACCTGTGCCGATGGAGATTGTGGAGGAGATGTTGTTGCTAATCTGAACCGAATGGGGTCTGCAAGTGAGGAAATCAAAAATCCAATTGCACAAGTAGGTATTGAGGCCAAAGTTTTGAAGCTTGTTGATTAGCTTTGACGAGATGATAGTATTGATGCCAAGCTGTGGTTGATAAAGAGTATCCTGGTGTATACATCTTTGCCGTCCAGATAGAAACATAGAAATCTACAGCACATTACAGGCCTTCCAGCCCACAATGTTGTGCCGACCACGTAACCTACTCCAGAAACTGCCTAGAATTTCCTACCGCATAGCCCTCTATTTTTCTAAGCTCCATGTACCTATCTAAGAGGTTCTTAAAAGGCCCTATTGTATCCAGTCCTATCACCATCACTGGTAGTGCATTCCATGCACCCACCACTCTGTGCGAAAAACTTAGCTCTGACATCCCCCTTGTACCTACTTCCAAGCACCTTAAAACTATGTCCCCTTGTGTTAGCCATTACAGCCCTGAAAAAAGCCTCTAGCTATCCACGTGATCAATGTCTCTCATCATCTTATACATCTCTATCAGGTTACTTGTTGGCCCAAGGAGAAAAGGCCAAGTTCACTCAACCTATTCTTATAAGGCATGCTCTCCAATCCAGGCAAATTTCCTCTGCACTCTACAGTATCCACATCCTTTCTGTAGTGAGATGACCAGAACTGAACACTGTACTCCAAGTGGAGTCCAACTAAGGTCTTATATAACATGACCTCATGGTTCTTGAAGTCAATGCCATGGCTGATGAAGGCCTCCACACCATACACCTTCTTAACAACACTGTCAACCTGCGCAGCAACTTTGAGTGTCCTATGGATATGGATCCCAAGCTCTCGCTGATCCTCCACACTGCCAAGAGTCTTAACATTAGTATTATATTCTGTCTTCAAATTTGACCTACTGAAATGTACCGTTCCAGAGTTGAGTGAAGAGCCAATGAAATGGCATCTCGTACAGACCCATTGTGCCAGTAAGCAAACTGGAGCAGATCCAAGCCTCTTCTCAGGTAGGAGTTGATATGTTTCATCACCAACCTCTCTGGATGTACGTGCTACTGGGCAATAACCATTAGAGCAGGTTACCATGTTCGCTTGAAGCACTGGTGCAAATGAAGCCAGCTTGAAGCAGGTGGGTACCTCAGGCTGCCGAAGTGACAGGATAAAGCTCTCAGTGAACAGTCCGGCCAGTTGACCAGCACTGGTCTTTGGTACTTGGCCAGGTGCCCCATCTGAGCTCAAGGCTTTCCAGAAATTGTACCTGGACCTCTTGCAACTTTACTGGTCGCCAGACTTGAATGCCTCTGATCTGGCCCTCAGCAGATTGTGGATCTCATGGTTCATCCATTGCTTCTGGTTGGGGAAGACTCTGAATGATTTTGTGGGACACACTCACTCATCTACAACTATTTTGATGAAGTCCGTGACAACCATGGGTGTATTCATTCAGATCCACAGTTGCCCTTGAAGACAGCCCAGTCCACCGACTTGAAGCAATCCTGTAGCCTCTCCTTTGCCTCCCGTGACCACCTCTTTGTTGTCCTGCATGCAGACGAGACAGCCAATCGATCAGATTTCCTGAAATATGGTCTGGGCATGGAAAGGTATGCATTCCTTATCTTAGTGTAACAGCGGTCTAGTGTGTTGGGACCTGTGTTGCTACACAGGCTATATGCTGATGGTAATCCGTGCTGAGTTCCTCCAGCATTCTGTGTGTGTTACACACCTTCCATTGCCTCTGCCCCACTCTGCTGTGGAACCTCCTATGTTGATACAGGGCCTTGTGACCCATGCACCTGAAGAAGCAAACATTGCTGTGGTAGCTCCTGTAGGACCGAGCGAATTGCAACAGCAAACTGACATACCGTAAGCTCCTGCTAATGGTAATGTGATAATCTGTTTAGCAACAGGCAAGTACTGGCCCAGACAGATGTGGAAAGCATTCTGACTGGTTACACCACTGTCTGGTATGGCGTCTCCAATGCTCAGGATGCAGAGGGTTGTTTACTCAGCCAGCTCAATTACGTCACAACCTTCCCCACCATTGAGGACATCCTCAAAAGGTGATGCCCCAAAGAAGGCTGCATCCAACATTAAGGACCCTCAGCATCCAGGCCACGCCCTCTTCTCATTACTACCATCAAGGAGGCAGTACGAGAGTCTGAAGTCCAAGCTTAATGTTTCAGGAATAGCTTCTTTCCCCACTACCATCAGATTTCTGAATGGACAATGAACCTATGAACACCACCTCACTATTTTGCTCTGTCTACTGACTTACTGTAACTTAAATTAATTTCTGTGTCTGGAACTGTGCTGCTGCAGTAAAACAATTTCAAGACATACGATAATAAACCTGATTCTGAGATACTGGCCTAACACCACAACATAGTGTTCTTCTGGTAAAACACACTGGGTGTGAGCCTCACCAGGATCATACCTGTAACCCCTCCGGTTCATTCAGAGAGTGGGAGTACTGTCTGTGGTGTCAGAGGCATGGCGGAGGTCAGTATATGTGTGTGCACATACACGCACTAGCACATCCACACACACAGACAGCCTCACAGGAAGTTTTCTGAGTGGGTGAGGAAACCTCGGCAACACCCAGTGAGCAGGGTTCATTGCTGAACCCCTGGCACTGTTTGTGTGGAGACTGTACCTTCTGTTTGGTGCACAGGTTCTCTCCCCCATGCAGGTTCATGGGCTGCTTTAGACTGTCTCTGGCGCAGTTGGCTTTATGAACTGCGTGAAAACTAGCTAGAGGGAAAAATCACTGGCAGAACTCCACTGCTCTGCAGGCTGGCGTTGACCACTTCAAGGCTGTTGAGAAACATGGAATAAAGAGGGCTGTGGCTGGTTTTGGAAGGGCCTCTTGCTTTACCTGTCTGTACACCTGGGGTACCTTCGACAGCCCCTCCGCTAGGCAGCAGCTCAAACTCCAGCTGAGTGCTTTGTTGACAAGGACTGCTGTGATCTGAGTCTTTCACTTCCACAAGTTTCACCTGAAGAATCAAAACAAAAATTAAACCAATCCAGAGAAATCTGAACTGATTCACTTTGGAAGGTCAAACTTAAAGGCAGAATATGATTATTGGCAGGATCCTTGTGGGGCAACAGAGGGATCTTGGCGTCCACGTTCATAGGTGCCACAGAGTTGCTGCACAGGGTAATAGCTGTATAATGTATTAGCCTTCATTAGACGGGAGATTAGTTTAAGAGCCAACAGTTACTGTTGTAGCTCTATAAAACCCTGGTTATATCACACTTGAAGTGTCGTGTTCAGATGATAACGCCTTATAGTAAGGATGTGAAAGCTTCAAAAGAGTGCAAACATTTACCATACCAGGATTATGCCTGCTTTAGAGATCATCTCTTATGAGGAGAGGTTGAGTGAGCTCGAGGTTTTCTCTTTGGAGCAGAGGAGGATGAGAGGTAACTTGATAGAGGTGTATGAGACAAGAGGCATAGATAGAGTGGACTTTTTCCCAGGGTGGAAATGACTAATACAAGGGACCTTAACTTTAAGGTGATTGGAGTAAAGTACAGGGAGGATGACAGAGGTTGTTTTTATTTTTACAGAGACAGTGGTGGGTGCGTGGAATGTACAGCTGGGGGTGGTGGTAGAGACATACATTAGGAACATTTAAGAGATAGACACGTGACTTACAGATGATTCCACAGGGAAATGCTGGTATGTCAATCTAGCAATTGGGGAAACAAATACAGAATAAGAGGTTTCCTACTTAAGACAGAGATGAAGGGATTTCTTTCCAGGTACCTAATATCATGTCCCCTCAGAATCTTAATGTTTCAATAAGATCATATCTCTTCCAATTGATTAAAGGATTGATAATGAACTGCCGAGCCCACTCAATAAGTCCTCATTAGATATCGTCAGATCTGAATTAATCCAAGTTTAAATTTAATCCAAACGATACAGCGTTCCTCTGGGGACAAGAAGCAAAATATCAAACCAACAGCCACACTTATAGTTACAATAGCAGCAAACATAGTCATTAAAAAAACCGTGTCCCTGAGTGTCATGGCCTGTAGATTAATGGCATGTAGGACGTTTCGACAAGAAGAAGCATGCAGCAGTTCTTCATTTTGCGTGAGCGCAGCCGCAGACAAGTGCAATCCAGCTGCTCTTTCTCCATCACAGGAATTGTAAACTGGACTAGGGAGTCAGGGAATATCCATCCCCACAGACCCCAGAGAGCAGTGTCACAGATTATACTGCAGGTTTTCAATGAACGGGCCAGGGAGGAAGGTGGAGCTTGGTCCCATGTTCATTGTGGGAATTATTATTCAATGGGAACTTCTTCACTCACAGGATCGTGCAAATGTGGCATAAGCTGCCAGCGGAAGTGATGAATGCCGGTTCAATTGCAACATTTAAGAGAAGTTTGTATAGGTACATGGATGGGAGGCGTATGGAGGACAACGGTCTAGGTGCAGGCCAGCAGGACGAGGGGAAATAACAGTTCAGCACAGACTAGATGGTCCAAAGGGCCTGTTGCCGTACTGTAGTGCTCTACAACTACGTACAGAGGAGCTGAATCCTCAACTCCCTTGCTTGTTATCTGTGCTACAAACTGAACACCGGAGAGCACAAGGGTTTGGGTTAACATTGTCAATTAGCACCAGCTATTTGTTGGAATGATCAATGTCAGGGCTGTGTCCGAGCCAGTTTCGACAGTTAATACACACTTTGCTCACCATTCCCACGTTTCCACTGTGTGACAAGACGAACATCTCCCTACACTCCTCATGGCGTACCTGGGCAGGGCAGGACTTGAACATGGACTTCCGGGCCCGGTGAAGTTTCGGTTTCTCAGCTGGTGCCTGGGCAGCGTCCTGCCTCTCCGCCAACACTGTGGAGACTTCGCCGCTGCCCTGGCTGGTGCTCTCACCCGGCAAGCTCCTGGCCAGACCCTGAAACAATGCAGATCACCGGCTCACAAGGCTGCTCCAGCAGCTGGAGGTACCGTTCGGCCCCAAGAGTCTCTGCTAGGATGGTGCAGATGCCTCTTTGTGCCCGTTTCCCCACAATCTGAACACTGTTCTCCCTTTACTGCTGACCCACTGCCCACCTGTTTCCTCCCCCACCACGAACAGTGAGCTACATACCCCCTCGCTTTCCACACAAGACTTTTCTCAAGGCACCTCATTATCCCATTAATTTTGCCCCAAGATTTTAGATCTGTGTCTGAGAGTCCTTCAATCACACATTATTAAAAAAGTAGTGGATGCAGCCCAGTCCATCACGGCTAAAGCCCTCCCCACCACTGATCACATCTACCAGGACTGGAGTCGCAGGAAAGCAGCACCCGTCATCCAACAACCGCACCACCCAGGCCATGCTCTCTTTTCACTGTGTACATTAGGAAGGCGGTATATGAACCACAAAACCCACACCTGTTTCAGGAACAATTACTACCCTTCAACCCTCAGGCTCCTGAACCATACAGGATAACTTCACTCACGCCAACACTAAACTGTTCCCACAACCTATGGACTCACTTCCAAGGACTCTTCATCTCATGTTCTCGATATTTATTGATTAATTACTATTTTTGTTTCTTTGTATTTACTGTGAATGCCCGGAAGAAAATGAATCTTCGAGATGTATATAGCAACATATATGTACTTTGATAATAAATTTACTTTGAACTTATTTGAAACAGCTTCCTTCTATTCACCCTTTCTGAGCTCACTCTGATTCCATTCAGCTTCATCTGATCTCCGTCTATCTTCTCTATACTGCCCCAAGGAGCTGAAATCCCTCCTCCTTGAAAACAAATCTCCGAGCTCCTCAAACCTCAGGGTGGGAAATGAACAGTTGATGGTTCGGATCGAGATCCTTCATCCGGACCCGAAATGTTGACTGTCCATTTCCCTGAATTGCTGCGTTGCTCCAGTTCTTACATATTTTAGAAATACAGATTTTTAGAAAAGGAGATATAATTTCATGAGACAAACATAGTATGGAAGGTCAAATCAATGCACAGAATTCCTTGTTTAACCCCTTCCAGAAATACCCAGAGGCTGACTGACACACCCATTGTGTAACTGACATTTTCTTAGCAGTTTAAAAATTAATTGTCCACTTATATTTTATATAATTTCACTTTTCTTGCTGCTGCCATCAGGTAGAAGACACAAGAGCCTCAAAATTCGCACCACCAGGTTCAAGAACAGTTATTACCCCTCAACCATCAAGCTCTTGAACAAAAGTGGATGACTACCTTTATCTGCTGAGATCTTCCCACAACCAGTGATCTCATTTTAAAGACTCTTTATCTTATTACTTCTTGCTTTATTTGCATTTGCAGTTTGTTGTCTTAGAAATATAGAAAACCTACAGTTCAATACAGGCCCTTCGGCCCACAAAGCTATGACAAACATGCCCTTACCTTAGAAATTACCTAGAGTTACCCATAGCCCTCTATTTTCCTAAGCTCCATGTACCTGTCCAGGAGTCTCTTAAAAGACCCTATCGTATCCGCCTCCACCACCGTTGCCGGCAGCCCATTCCACGCACTCACCACTCTTTGCGTAAAAAACTTGCCCCTGACATCTCCTCTGTACCTACTCCCTAGCAACTTAAACCTGTGTCGTCTTGTGGCAACCATTTCAGCCCTGGGAAAAAGCCTCTGACTATCCACATGATGTATGCCTCTCATCATCTTATACACCTCTATCAAGTCACCTCTCATCCTCCGTCGCTCCGAGGAAAAAAGGCCAAGTTCACTCAACCTATTCATAAGGCATGCTCCCCAATCCAGGCAACATCTTTGTAAATCTCCTCTGCACTCTTTCTATGGCTTCCACATTCTTCCTGTAGTGAGGCGACCTGAACTGAGCACAGTACTCCAAGTGGGTTCTGACCGGGGTCCTATAAAGCTGCAACATTACCTCTTGGTTCCTAAACTCAATCCCACGATTTATGAAGGCCAATGCACCGTATGCTTTCTTAACCAAAGTCAACCTGTCCAGCAACTTTGAGTGTCCTATGGTCTCGGACCCCAAAATCCCTCTGATCCTCCACACTGCCAAGAATCTTACCATTAATATTTGACCTACCAAAATGAACCACTTCACAAGTATCTGGGTTGAACTCCATCTGCCACTTCTCAGCCCAGATTTGCATCCTATCAATGTCCCGCTGTAACCTCTGACAGCCCTCCACACCATCCACAACACCCCAACCTTTGTGTCATCAGCAAATTTACTAACCCATCCCTCCACTTTGTCATTTATAAAAATCACAAAGAGTAGGAGTCCCAGAACAGATCCCTGAGGCACTCCACTGGGTCACCGACCTCCATGCAGAATATGACCCGTCTACAACTACTCTTTGCCTTCTGTGGGCAAGCCAGTTCTGGATCCATAAAGCAATGTCCCCTTGGATCCCATGCCTCCTTACTTTCTCAATAAGCCTTGCATGGAGTACCTTATCAAATGCCTTGCTAAAATCCATATACACTACATCTACGGCTCTACCTTCATCATTGTGTTTAGACTCATCCTCAAAAAAATCAATCAGGCTTGTAAGGCACAACCCGCCTTTGACAAAGCCATGCTGACTATTCCTAATCATATTATGCCTCTCCAACTGTTCATAAATCCTGCCTCTCAGAATCTTCTCCATCAACTTACCAACCACTGAATTAAGACTCATTGGCCTATAATTTCCTGGGCTAACTCTACTCCCCTTCTTGAACAAGGGAACAACATCCACAACCCTCCAATCCTCCCGAACCTCTCCTGTCCCCATTGATGATTCAAAGATCATCACCAGGGGCTCAGCAATCTCCTCCCTCCCCTCCCACACTAGCCTGGGGTACATCTCGTCTGGTCCCGGTGATTTATCCAACTTGATGCTTTCCAAAACCTCCTCTTTCTTAATATCTACATGCTCATGCTTTTCAGTCTGCTGTAAGTCATCCTTACAATCATCAAGATCCCTTTCCCTAGTCAATACTGAAGCAAAGTACTCAATAAGGACCTCTGCTATCTCCTCCAGTTCCATACACAATTTTCCACTGTCACACTTGATTGTTCCTATTCTCTCACATTTTATCCTCTTGCTCTTCACATACTTGTAGAATGCCTTGGGGTTTTCCTTAATCCTATCAGCCAAGGCCTTATAATTGCCCCTTCTGACTCCGAATTTCTTGCTTAAGCTCCTTCCTGTTAGCCTTATAATCTTCTATATCTCTATCACTACCTAGTATTTTGAACCTTTTGTAAGCTCTTCTTTTCTTCTTGACTCGATTCAAAACAGCCTTTGTACAACATGGTTTCTGTACCCTACCATCCTTTCCCTGTCTCATTGGAACGTACCTATGCAGAACTCCATGAACATTTGCCACAATTCTTCCGTACATTTCCCTGAAAACATCTGTTCCCAATTTATGCTTCCAAGTTCCTGCCTGATAGCCTCATATTTCCCCCTACTCCAATTAAACGCTTTCCTAACTTGTCTGTTCCTATCCCTCTCCAATGCTATAGTAAAGGAGATAGAATTGTGATCACCATCTCAAAAATGCTTTCCCACTGACAGTTCTGACACCTGACCAGGTTCATTTCCCAATACCAGATCAAGTACAGCCTCTCCTCTTGTAGGCTTATCTACATATTGTGTCAAAAAAACTTCCTGAATACATGAACACACCTAACAAACTCTACCCCATCTAAACCCCTCGCTCCAGGGAGATGCCAATCAATATTTGGGAAATTAAAATCTCCCACCACAACAACCCTGTCATTATTACACATTTCCAGAATCTGCCTCCCTATCTGCTCTTCAATGTCCCTGTTAATATTGGGTGGTCTATAAAAACACCCAGTAGAGTTATTGGCCCCTTCCTCTTCCTAACTTGCACCCACAGAGACTCCATAGACAATCCCTCCATGACTTCCTCCTTTTCTGCAGCTGTGGTACTATCTCTGATCAGCCACGCCCCCACCTCTTTTGCCTCCCTGCCTGTCCTTTCTGAAACATCTAAAGCCTGGCACTTGAAGTAACCATTCCTGTCCCTGAGCCATCCAAGTTTCTGTAATGTCTATGCTCTTTTTTTTTACTGTTTCATTGATATTGTTTACAGTTACTATCCTATAGATTTGTTGAGTATGACTGCAGGAAAAAGATATTTATGTACTCAGATAATAAATTTACTTTGAACTTTGAACAATAATTACTTCCATCAAAGAAACTGTATAGTATGCTTCCCACCAGCCACAGTATGTATATACAGTTGTTCTCCCCTAGTGGCTCTTCTATAACACGACCCATGGGAAACAAGCATCAGTGAGATATAAAATAGTCAATTACCCATGCCCACATCTGACCCCTCCTCCATACCTGGCTGGTGCTTCCCGACTTCCTGGCCCTGTGAACTTCCGGATATTCCACGGGACCTGGAATGCTGGTCTCCATCTCCTCAGAAACATCACTGAGAGGCTGGCTGGCCATCTTCATGGCTAATGCCTGTGGGTCAGTCAGAAAGGAGGATCAGGAGGGGAGTAATCGGCGGGGGTGATAAAGAACACAAGACATGGATGAAATGAACAGAAGTGGTAAGATGGCAACATGTTTGATCTCAGTGGCATCTACAGGATCAACAAGCGGTGCTACTATCCTATGTCTTTTAGATTATGAGGACGCTCAGTCCTCGTTTATTGTCATTTAGAAATGCATGCATTAAAAAATGATACAATGTTCCTCCAGAGTGACATCACAGAAACACAAGACAAACCAAGACTAAAACTGACAAATTTCAACCTATTTTTAATGAGTGCAAGATCCTGCTATACATTAAGAACTTAAAAGTACTGTACCCTCAGCGAGTTGTTCACTGGCAGAGAACATGAAGGATCTCCACAACATGAACTGCAGCTTGATAGCCAATGGCCATCATTGTCGCTTTTCTTGTGATCGTAAGGCCCCCTTTTGGACATTGTTAATCTGGTATGCTGCAAGTTCGATTTGCCAAATGAGTGGTTGAGAGCATGGGCAGGATGGAGAGAGAGCTGAGTAGACTCGGTTGCAGCAAGGCCTAGGCCTCAAGTCTCGGGGTTGAATAACAATTAAACTTGATTTGAATTTAATTAAATAGGTGGGAAGACGGTGTGAGGGTGGTTGGGGAAACAGCAGATTATGAAGCAGAGATAAGCAGGGCAAAATTCAACGTACACACTTGTAGTACCGTGCTCAGTTCTGGTTGCCTCATTATAAGAAGGATGTAGAAGCTTTAGAGACAGCAGAGATTTACCAAGATGCTGCCTGGATTAGAGAACATGTCTTATGAGTGAGTCCAAGGGCAGGAACTGTGCTGTAATGTTCTGTTCTATGAGGATGAGAGAGAGAAAAAAAGAGGGAAAGTGAACGTAGAGCATAGAACACTACAGAACATTCCACAACATGCCGACCTTTTGACCTCCTATGGTGTAAAGCCTGTAGAAGTCAGTCTGACTCAGTATAGTGGGGCATGAATGGGGAGTGACAATGACCTGTAACTCCCTCCTGGACTTTGAGGGCAAGGACAACAAGAAATAAGTTCTCTCTACGACTTCCACACTGGGCCGGTACCTGACTGATGCCACCTTTCAGTATCGACTTCCTCGCTCTGTGGATCTCTTGGCTCTCGTCCTGAGGCAGGGCTGCGTGCACTGCCACCGCTGGTCCCACAGTTGGCTGGCTCATCCGCTCCGTGGGCAGAGTCCCCAACTTCTCCGCCAAGCTCTGTTGGGAAATTATCACAAGCTCACATAAGTTACACAGAACAGAACAGTCCAAAACAGGCCTTTCGGCCTACAATGTTGTGCCAACCTTTCAATCTACTCCAAAATCAATCTACCTCTTCCCTCCTACATAATCCTCCATTCTTCTATTATCCATGTGCCGATCTAAAAGTCTCTTAAATGTCCCCAATGTATTTGCCTCTACCGACACCCCAGCAGAGTGTTCTATGCATCCACCACTCTCCCTATAAAAAAGCCTACTTTTGACATCCCCTAATACTTTCCTCCAGTCATCTTAAAATTATGCCCCCTGGAATTATCCATTTCCACCCTGGGAAAAAGACGCTGGCTGTCCACTCTGTGAGATTGATACTCACCCTCCTTCACTCAAAGAGAAAAGCGGCTGAGCGAATATTGAAATGTGTGTGTGCATGTATACACTTGTGTCTTCATGAATGTATACACCGGCAAACTGCACTTCCCTCCAGTGCATCACAAGCCTTTTCAGCTCATAAACATTTGACAATTTTCTTGAACAAAAGTGACGTCTGCCTTTACATAGAGGTAACACAGTTTACACAGGTTTCCAGCTTTGCAACAGGAGTTAGGCAAGTCAAGTTAGTGAACAGGCAGTTGTTAAACCAGACACTTGCAAGCAGGCTTTTTCTACTGAGCTAGAGTGAGACTACATTTAGAGGTCATGGGTTAAAGGTAAAAGGTGAAAGGTTTAAGGAGAACATAGAAACCATAGAAACTACAGCACAGAAACAGGCCTTTCTTGGCTGTGCTGAACCATTTTCTGCCTAGTCCCACTGACCTGCATACGGACCATATCCCTCCATACACCTCCCATCCATGTATCTGTCCAATTTATCCTTAAATGTTAAAAAAGAACCCGCATTTACCACCTCGTCTGGCAGCTCATTCCATACTCCCACCACTCTCTGTGTGAAGAAGCCCCCCCTAATGTTCCCTTTAAACTTTTCCCCCCTCACCCTTAACCCATGTCCTCTGGTTTTTTTCTCCCCTTGCCTCAGTGGAAAAAGTCTGCTTGCATTCACTCTATCTATACCCATCATAATTTTATATACCTCTATCAAGTCTCCCCTCATTCTTCTACGCCCCAGGGAATAAAGTCCTAACCTATTCAACCTTTCTCTGTAACTGAGTTTCTCAAGTCCCGGCAACATCCTTGTAAACCTTCTCTGCACTCTTTCAACCTTATTTATATCCTTCCTGTAATTTGGTGACCAAAACTGAACACAATACTCCAGATTTGGCCTCACCAATGTCTTAGACAACCTCACCATAACATTCCAGCTCTTATACTCAATACTTTGATTAATAAAGGCCAATGTACCAAAAGCTCTCTTTACGACCCTATCTACTTGTGACGCCACTTTTAGGGAATTTTGTATCTGTATTCCCAGATCCCTCTGTTCCACTGCACTCCTCAGTGCCTTACCATTAACCCTGTGTGTTCTACCTTGGTTTGTCCTTCCAACGTGCAATACCTCACACTTGTCTGTATTAAACTCCATCTGCCATTTTTCAGCCCATTTTTCCAGCTGGTCCAAGTCCCTCTGCAGGCCCTGAAAACCTTCCTCACTGTCTACTACACCTCCAATCTTTGTATCATCAGCAAATTTGCTGATCCAATTTACCACATTATCATCCAGATCATTGATATAGATGACAAATAACAATGGACCCAGCACTGATCCCTGTGGCACACCACTAGTCACAGGCCTCCACTCAGAGAAGCAATTCTCTACCACCACTCTCTGGCTTCTTCCATAGAGCCAATGTCTAATCCAATTTACCACCTCTCCATGTATACCTAGCGACTGAAGTTTCCTAACTAACCTCCCATGCGGGACCTTGTCAAAGGCCTTACTGAAATCCATGTAGACAATATCCACTGCCTTCCCTTCATCCACTTTCCTGGTAACCTCCTCGAAAAACTCCAATAGATTGGTCAAACATGACCTACCACGCACAAAGCCATGTTGACTCTCCCTAATAAGTCCCTGTCTATCCAAATGCTTGTAGATTCTGTCCCTTAGTACTCCCTCCAATAACTTACCACTACCGACGTTAAACTCACCGGCCCATAATTTCCTGGATTACTTTTCGATCCTTTTTTAAACAACGGAACAACATGAGGCACTCTCCAATCCTCCAGCACCTCACCCGTAGACAGCGACATTTTAAATATTTCTGCCAGGGCCCCCGCAATTTCAACAATAGTCTCCTTCAAGGTCCGAGGGAACACTCTGTCAGGTCCCGGGGATTTATCCACTTTAATTTTCCTCAAGACAGCAAGCACCTCCTCCTTTTCAATCTGTACAGTTTCCATGATCTCACTGCTTGATTCCCTCAATTCCATAGACTTGTGGGGAAACAGCTTCACAGAGGGTCGTGCGAGTGTGGAATGAGCTGCCAACGCAAGAGGTGCATGCAAGCCTGATCTTGACATTTAAGAGAAATTTGGATAGGTACATGAATGGTAAGGGTATGGAGGGCTATGGTCACTGTGCAGGAAATTGGGACTACGCAGCTTAAATGGGTTCTGCCCGGACTAGATGGGCTGAAGGGCCCATTTGTGTGCTATAATTTTCTATGACTCCACAATACCCTTCCCACTAGTTGCCAGTCTATAAAATAGTCCAAGAACTGTGCTCGATTCTACTAATTGTTTAAATATAAACCGATAGATTGTTCCAAAACATATCTTGCCTCTCTAGTACCGCAATATCCTCTTATGATCTTCTCAGACTGGATGTTTTTCTGAAATCATGACAACTTGTCCTCTCCAGTTAAAACCATCCGCTGTTGGTCAGACCAATCTGCCTCAATGCTACAGGACTGCTTTAATGACTTCAACTGGAATGTCTTTCATGATGAGGATGTTTCCGAGTTCACGGAAGGAGTCACAAGTTTCATCCAGAAGTGCATCAAGGATGTTGTCCCCCAGAAATCCATTAGTGTCTACCCAAACCAGAAACCCTGGATCAACAGTTCCGTGTGAGCAGCATTTAGCGTGCAAGACAGAGCTTATGTTGCCGGTGACCAACTGGAACTCAAGCTTAAGAATGAAATCAGGAAAGCCAGAAGGGGCCATGAGAAGGCCTTGGCGAGCAGGACTAAAGAAAACGCCAAGACATAAGACATGAGAGAATAGGACCAATCAAGTGTGACAATGGAAAAGTGTGTATGGAACCAGAGGAGATAGCAGAGGTACTTGAAGAATACTTTGCTTCAGTATTCACACGGAAAAGGATCTTGGTGATTGTGGAGATGACTTACAGCAGAATGAAATGCTTGAGCACACAGACATTAAGAAAGAGAGCTTTTGGAAAGCATCAAGTTGATAAGTCTCCAGGAATGGACAAGACGTACCCCAGGCTACTGTGGGAGGCGAGGGAGGAGATTGCTGAGCCTCTGGCGATGATCTTTGCATCATCAATGGTGACAGGAGAAGTTCCAGAGGATTGGAGGGTTGCAGATGTTGTTCAAGAAAGGGAGCAGAGATAGCCCAGGAAATTATAGACCAGTGAGTCTTACTTCAGTGGTTGGTAACTCGATGGAAGAGATCGGGGGAGGCAGGATTTATGAACATTTGCAGAGGCATAATATGATTAGGAATAGTCAGCATGGCTTTGTCAAAGGCCATACAAAGTGCCTTACAAGCCTGACTGAATTTTTTGAGGATGTGACTAAACACATTAATGAAGGTGGAGCAGTACATGTATTGTAAATGGATTTCAGCAAGCCATTTGATAAGGTATATAGAGAAAGTAACGAGGCATGGGATCTTGCTTTGTGGATCCAGAACTGGCTTGCCCACAGAAGGCAAACAGTGGTTATAAACGGGTCATATTCTGCATGGAGGTCGGTGACCAGTGCTGTGCCTCAAGGATCTGTTCTGGGACCCCTTCTCTTCGTGATTTTTATAAATAACCTGGATGAGGAAGTGGAGGGATGGGTTAGTAAATTTGCTGATGACACAAAGGTTAGGAGTGTTGTGGATAGTGTGGAGACCTGTCAGAGGTTACAGCGGGACATCGATAGGATGCAAAACTGGGCTGAGAAATGGCAGATGGAGTTCAACCCAGATAAGTGTGAGGTGGTTCATCTTGGTAGGTCAAATCCAATGGCAGAATATAGTATTAATGGTAAGACTCTTGGCAGTGTGGAGGATCAGAGTGATCTTGAGGTCCGAGTCCATAGGTCACTCAAAACAGCTGCGCAGGTTGACCCTGTGACATACGGTGTATTGGCCTTCATCAACCGTGGGATTGAATTTAGGAGCCGAGAGGTAATGTTACAGCTATATAGGACCCTGGCCAGACTCCACTTGGAGTACGGTGCTCAGTTCTGGTTGCCTCACTACAGGAAGGATGTGGAAACTACAGAAAGGGTGGAGAGATTTACAAGGATGTTGCCTGGATTGGGGAGCATGCCTTATGAGAACAGGTTGAGTGAACTCGGCCTTGTCTCCTTGGAGCAGCGGAGGATGAGAGGTGACCTGACAGAGGTGTATAAGATGATGAGAGGCATTGATCGTGTGGATAGTCAGAGGCTTTTTCCCAGGGCTGAAATGGTTTACACGAGAGAGCAGTTTTAAGGTGCTTGGAAGCAGGTACAGTGGAGATGTCAGGGGTAAGTTTTTTTACTCAGGGAGTGGTGAGTGCGTGGAATGGGCTGCCAGCGACAGTGGTGGAAGCAGATAAGATAGGGTCCTTTAAGAGACTCCTGGATAGGTACATGGAGCTTAGAGAAATAGAGGGCTACGGGTAACTCTAGGTAATTTCTAAAGTAAGTACATGTTTGGCACAGCATTGTATTGTGCTGTAGGTTTTCTATGTTTCTATGTGCCGCTACGATCTGCGTAAAGTCATCAAGGCAGTGAAACGACAATACAGGGACAAGATCCAGACACAGCTCTCCATCAACAACACACTCAGCTTATGGCAAGGTCAGCATACCATCACAGACTTCAAAGCTAAACGCAGTGGTGTTTCCAACATCGCTGCCTCTCTCCCAGATGAGCTAAATCCTTTTTCACTCTTAGTTCGATGTCGCCAACACTGAGCCCGAGGAGAGTTGCCAAAGTGACCTGCGCCTTAAGCCTGATTTATACTTGCGCGTACAGGCTACGCCGTAGGCCTGATTTATACTTTTGCGTAGCCCTACGCTGTAGCAAACATGCATAGTTGTGTCTACCTCGCTCTGCAATTCACCGCCAAAACGCTAGTTGGCGGTGGGGTTTCTATGCCACTGTGTTGAGTTTCTTTGTGACAGATGTGGATGAGGAAATGCATTTCAAATATTTTCGGATGTCGGCAGGTAGATTTGACGATTTGGTTCTTTGTCTCCAACCATTTATCTTGCACCAGTGTACAGACATGGCGGAGAAATGCAACCGAAAATGTGTAGGAGGAAATGTGATGCTACCAAGCGGACCAATCACAGTTGTTGTGGTCTGCGTCGCCACGACGTGCGAGTTACTTTTTTGGGGAGGTGCACATCACCCTACGGCGTAGGGTATGCGGTACCTACGGCGCACATTTGACGCAGAAGTATAAATTGGGCTTCAGTCAACTCGAGGCTGAAGTACACAGGTGTCTCCAACAAGTGGGCAGGTCGCAAGGCTGCGGGACCGGATGGCATCCCAGGGAGGGTACTCAAAGTATGCGCGGCACAACTGGCAGGTGTGTTTACAGACATTTTTAATCTTTCCCTCTCCCAGTGTAGAATGTCCTCCTGCTCCAAAGCATCCACCGTTGTCCTGTACCCAAAAAGACCCTTCTATATATTGGCGAGACCCGACGCAGGCCGGGAGACCGTTTCGCTAAACACCTACGCTCTGTCCGCCAGAGAAAGCAGTATCTCCCAGTGGCCACACATTATAATTCTACATCCCCTTCCCATTCTGATATGTCTATCCACGGCCTCCTCTACTGTAAAAATGAAGCCACACTCAGGTTGGAGGAACAACACCTTATATTCCGTCTGGGTAGCCTCCAACCTGATGGCATGAACATCGACTTCTCTAACTTCCGCTAATACCCCACCTCCCCTTCGTACCCCATCCATTATTTATTTATTTATTATTATTATTCCCCTTTTTTCTCTCTCTTTTTTCTCCCTCTGTCCCTCTCATTATACTCCTTGTCCATCCTCTGGGCTTCCCCCCTCCCCCTTTCTTTCTCCCTGGGCCTCCTGTCCCATGATCCTCTCATATCCCTTTTGCCAATCAACTTTTCAGCTCCTGGCTCCATCTCTTCCCCCTCCTGTCTTCTCCTATCATTTCAGATCTCCCCTTCCCCCTCCCACTTTCAAATCTCTTACTATCTCTTCTTTCGGTTAGTCCTGATGAAGGGTCTCGGCCCGAAACGTTGACTGTACCTCTTCCTAGAGGTGCTGCCTGGCCTGCTGCGTTCACCAGCATTTTGTGTGTGTTGCAAAGTATTATGTCTGAATGACTGGCGCCCTGTCACACTCACCTCAATAATAAGCAAATACTTTGAGAGGCTGGTCAATGCTGCAGCATGCTGCCACCCACACTGGAACCCTCACAATTTACCTACCAACACAATCAATCGACAAATGACGCAACAGCCACAGCTCTACACATCTGGAATAGAAGGATGCTTTTGTGAGAATGCTGTTCTTGGACTACAGTTCAGCATTCAACACCATAATTATCTCCAGGCTCGACAAGAAGCTCAGAGACCTCATCCTTCGCCCTGCCTTATGTTGCTGGATCCTGGACTTCCTGTCAGATCGCCGGCAGGTGGTAAGAGTGGGTTCCCTTACCTCTCCCCTCTGACCCTCAACACAGGTGCCCCTCAGGGCTGTGCTCTAAGCCCCCTCCTTTACTCCCTGTATACCCATGACTGTGCAACCACCCACAGCTCCAATCTGCTAATTAAATTTGCTGACCATGCTACATTGATTGGCCTAAGCTCAAATAACGAGGCAACCTGCAGAAAAGAAGTCATCACCCTGACACAGTGGTGTCAAGAAATCAACCTCTCCCTCAATGTCACAAGAGCAAAGGAGCTGGTTGTGGACTATAGGAGGAATGGAGACAAGCTAACCTCTATTGAGATCAGTGGATCTGGGGTTGAGAGGGTGAACAGCTTTAAGTTCCTCGGCACACACATCACCGAGGGTCTAACGTGATTTGTACGTACCAGAGGTGTGGTGAAAAAACACAATAACGCCTCTTTCACCTCAGACAGTTAAAGAAGTTTAGTATGGGCCCCCAAATCCAAAGGACTTTCTACAGGGGCACAATTGACAACATCCTCACTGGCTACATCACTGCCTGGTATGGGAACTGTACTTCCCTCAATCACAGAGAGTGGTGCAGACAGCCCAGCGCATCTGTAGATGTGAACTTCCCACTATTCAGGACATTTATAAAGACAGGTGTGTAAAAAGGACCCGAAGGATCATTGGGGACCCAAGTCACCCCAACCACAAACTGTTCCAGCTGCTACCATCCGGGAAATGGTACTGCAGCACAAAAGCTAGGACCAACAGGCTCCGGGACAGCTTCTTCCACCAGGCCATCAGATGGATTAATACATGTACAATTGTATTTCTATGTAATATTGACTGTCTTGTTGTACATATTATTACAAGTTACTATAAATTGCACATTGCCCATTTAGACAGAGACGTAACATAAAGATTTTTACTCCTCATGGATATGAAGGATGTAAGTAATAAAGTCAATTCAATTCAATTCAAGCCATTGGTTTTGCATTTTGCACCTTGGCCCCAGCCCAGAAGAACTCTGTTTCATTTGGCTGTATTGATGTATGGTTGTCTTGTAACAGCAGAATTGGCAGCTGTATGTGGTTAGCCACCAGAACGTCTTCTGCTCGGGTCAATCTTACACTCTAACAGTATGTATGTTTCTAACAGCCTTACAGAACATTTGTCTCTGTGGGAAACCAAAGGGCTTGTTTCAGCTGACAGGAAGCCCCTCCCATCTGCTGCTTTATTACAATATATATTTCAGGAGGCAAAGGGAAAAGAATATGCAGCCATAAAGACAAAAGGCCACTCTAAATTATCTCCTGAGAGAAACAGAAAGGCTGTCGAATTGATGAAGCAAGGTGCTTTATTTGGGCAGGATTGGTAGCCACAGATTGGGGAGTTTGGGAGGCAGAAGGAACAGACTAAGGTCATGGATTAACAGAGGAGCAGAAGAAAGACAAAGAATTAAAAAATTGATAGAAGGTGCAGGGTCTGAAATATACAAAGAGCACAAGAGAGTGTTTCTCAATGATGGAGTTGTCCTTCATGAAGGAAAGCTTATGGTTCCACAGGGAGGAAGAAACCACATGATCTATTGGTACCATGATCTATGAGGACACCAGGAAAGCACCCTGGAAAAGATCAAGGAAGTGAGCTGGTGACCTAAGATGAAGGATGATATGGAGCATTGTCAAAAATTACTTGATTTGTGCACAATATAACCTGACAGAAATGTAAAGAAAGGAGCCCTTTGATGCACTAGATCCGTGAAAGGGCCTTGGACTAATTTGCAGACAGATTATGTTGGTCCCTTACCATCCACCCCAGGAGGGTACAATTATATTCAGGTAGCAATAAGATACCTTTACAAAGTGGGTGAAAGCTTTCTCGGCTAAGACAAGCACAGTAAAGGCCACTGCAACATTCTTATTGGAAAGGATATGCACTCGCTGGCGACTACCCCGGAGTATCGAATCGGATCAAGGCACACATTTCATGGCTCAGATAATGCAAGATGTCATGGCACTTTTAGGTATCAAGCAGAGATTTCATATACCCTATAGATCACAGTCCAGTGGAATTGTGGAAAGGATGTATTGAACACTAAAAAATTATTGCAAAAATGGTGCAACAATATGGAACAACATGGCAAGTAGTTTTGCCATATGCTGTGATGATAATAAGGAATACAGTGACATCTTCAACTGGTAACACCCTTTATAAACTCATGCCCTGAAGGGACATGAGAGGATTAGAGTTATTAGGATTAGATTTGTCAGAACCCAAAAATCGATGGGATTGTATCAGAAAAGTGGGCACAACAATTGGTAGAGACAGTAAAAGAGGCCAATTATGTGGCAGCCCACCAAACAGGAAAGAAGAAGCAAGAGAGTAAAGCCTACTTTGACTCAAAAGTCAGTCCCATACAATTAAGCCCAGGACAAAGAGCGATTATTAGAATACACCAACCCACCTCATTTTTAAATCCAAGGTTTGCAGGGCCCTATGAAATTATAGACAAAACAAGTCCTTCAGTGGACAAAGTACTGACTTCTCCAGATAGAAGTACCATATCACCCAGCTAAAATTGGTGAGGGAGAAACAAGAATGTTATCACCATTGGCACATAAAATTGATGTACATGATAGATTTAATTTGGGAGACTTGAGGCTGGAACAACTGTTCCAAAAGGATGTGAACAGGTCCTACCAAGGAGATGATTTTCAGTTCTCTCATCCTGAGAAACAGGGGAGTTTTGTCAAAAAAAATCAAAGGAAAAGGAAAATATGCCAGGTGTCTCCTATCCTGAAACAAAATTGGGTGAAGAAAAATGGATACCTTGAGTCCAAAGGCAATTGGGAGTCTGGATTAGATGATTTGGAAAAACAAATAGAAAATATGGACAGCATAATTTAAGATTTAAACTGAAATATGAGCATATATTACCTTTGTGTGTTACAAGTTTAATTTAACGTGAAGAGAATAATATACTTTGTTGCGATGGAATTAACCATGACTGGGGCCATGGTCATTCTTGTTCCAGAGCCAGTATAGCAGACAAACATGTCAACAGTGATGTCGTTGCTTGGAAAACCCTTAGTGAACAAAAAAGAATTTTCTCAATGGACACAGGAAATACGGTCTAACAAAGGAGAAATAGAGGACTCAAGTTTGTATTATACTGGGTAGATGCGTTGACATGCATGGACAAAACCCTAGATGTTCCAGAAGGTACAGTTCCTATGCAATAAAATTCTAGAGATGACATTATTCAGTATCCCGGAGGGGATAATCATAAGTCAGTCTGTCGTCCAATTATTGAACAGCCTTCGGGTAATGATGGACATGGTAAGATTACAGTTCTGTGGGATCACACACGTGAATATTGAGCGGGGCAGTGATCTACACAAGAGGCATATCAACTGGGGTGGTTTCTCAAAGGTTGCTTCCATCATTATGAACTGCCCATGGGAATGTAGCACACAGGGAGAGTAGAATAGAGAAGACACTAAAGGAACGGCGAAGTGTTTTTGTCAGAGGCCAGGCCCTCTTCAGGTTCACAAAGCTTTTAGAAAAATCACTACTCCACACCCACAAGTGACGGAATCTACCCCACAGCCTGAAAGTAGTGAGACCCAGCGTAATACAAATGGGGTAGGATTAGTGTTAGGAGATACAGGGGGAGCTTGTCACTTTCATACAAGGGAACCAGCATGTTGAGGTAATCTTTAATCTAACTGAAATAATGGTGCCTGAATGGTGCTCACCTACAATAAAACCATTATGTACTCACCTTCTTGGGAGACAACTAAGCAGGAGTGAGTTTAAACCAGTCAAAAATAGAAGGAAAAGAGGACTATTGGAATGAGTGGGAGCAGGTTATGCATCAGGGCTGGCAATGGTCAACACAATAGATATAGCAGAATTAGAAACCCAGATACAGATCCTCCAGAAAATAAGGGATATTACTAGAGAAAATTACCAAGATCAGGCACAAACTAATCAGATTGGTCGAGATGAATCCCAGGTAACTCTGGACTGCAGTTAAATTTCTGAAGCCCCTTCATTTACAACACACCTGATTATTGACCACATAGACCTCATGTCTAAGGAAATGCATAAAACTGAAATCCGTGCTACATATGCTAGTTGCTGCTTACCATGATTCACACTAATTTATTGCAACATGATGCACATCAAGGAGCAAATTGGGTCTCAGATGAGCATCTAAAAGACTGAGTTGGGGAAAGGGTGCCATTGTGTCATATTAGAAGCCTTACAATAACCAACAGAGTACTGGGTACCTGTGATGATGGTAAAGGAAGCTTCTACGTCTGAGCGGTATTCCACATTCCCCGACATGGAAATAATTCAACCTACTCTTTGAACAGGGTTCACAATGTTGGTAAACATCATGAGAATACATGGATACCCGCCAACACAAGCTATTGTTATGAATGGTACTGGGAAAGGAATAGATTTATCAAAGGGACGACCACTGGTCTTGTCCAGAAGAAATAACACAGCAGAAATTTACAAAGTGTGGTTTCAGTACTTATGAAAATTATTCATTGTCAATTTTTCCTGTGAATAATCAGTCCTTCTTACAAGATGCATTGTTGGGACAGACATATTATATAACAACAGTGGCCACAAGTTATACCAAGGGATGGGGACAATGCCCTTTGGAAAGTCAGAATGTCGCCGTAGGGAATGTGACTTTAGATCTGGCCATTGGATTACGAACTTTGCCTCAGCCAGCAGGAGACACAGTAACAAAGGAGAACTTCAAGATACAACACACTGATACAGATGAATATATGTGGAACGATGTTGTTACTGAGTTGCCACCAATTCCTCACTTGACTGCAGACCAGACACGTTATGGAGGAGGCAACGGAGATAATCCATCAATATACTAAGCACACCAAAGTATGAAATATTAAGTGACCCAGATTTTTGGAATAAGTTTTGGAATAGGGAAACAAATGTTCAGAAACATCCATGGGTGAGCATAGCATCACATGCTGTTGCAATATTAATTTTATGTACCGTGATAATTGTATTGCCTAACGTACATCAACTGAGAAAGATGGAAGGGTGAAATAATGGAAAAGAAAAATCGAGAATAATGCTTTCATGAAACAGCAGAGATAATTGTCAGTATAAAGTGGGTGGATTTATTTAGAAAATGTTAATATTATTTATAGAATCTAAGTGCTGCACACCTACTGGGGTTCCATGGCAGTCCTATGGGCAGTCAACTGAATGAGAGGAGGATAATGATCTTAAGATTAAATGGAGGGAGATGTTGGCCACAAGAAACTGCAGTCTAATCAAGGACAGGGGAAGCAGACAAATCTTTGTTTCCCCCCATTTTGTGGACTCTGAGGCTACGTCTACACTAGACCGGGAAATTTTGAAAACGCCGGTTTCGCGTAAAAACGACAGTCGTCCACACTAGGCGTTTTTGAAAACACCTCTGTCCACATTAAAATGGATACTTCGACGAAACTCCTCCTACTGGGCATGCGCAGGACACACAGAAAACAAGCAAAGAGGAAACACTATACTTGGTGCGTATTTGTCCAGTTACGGACTAGAAAAACTTAAAAGGAAATTGTCAAACGAAAGACTTGGTTCGCGTTTGTCCAGAAACATTTCCTACAGCCATAGTTTCTTCACCAATGAAAGGGACGACCACTACAACTAAATGCAATAAGGCTTTTTACTGGGCAAAAGTGAAATTTGCTGTTACCTCATTTGTTTGCCTTTACTTTTGCCATGTCTTTGTGTATTATTTTGCTGTATTTAACATGTGTAATAAAACGAGTTACTGGGCAAAAGTGACAATTGCATCTATTGAATGTCTGCACGAGCAATACATTAATAAAGCACCTTGTTAAATGTATAAAACATGTCTGCATCAGTGTTGTCTTGTATTTCCATACAATGTTACATTAGACTGTTACACATCTATTGTCAGATATTGTTGTTGTGGTGTTGGAGGTTGCGTTGAAGAAAACAATGAAATGTTGTGCTGCCGCCACCATTTGTTCCAGCACGTCATGACAGCGGTTTTAAAAATAGCCGGTTACCCCGTACACACTACGCCGGATATCAGGCGCTTTCAGATTTATTCACTCTGGAGAGCATTTCTGAAAAGCTCCGTTTTCAGGGGAGGAAAATGCCGTTTCAATGTGGACAGAGGGTCAAAACGAAGAGAAAAGGCTTTGGTTACGGATTTATCCGGTCGAGTGTGGACGTAGTCCGAGCTGATTCTTGCTCTGGGAGAATCTAATCAGAGTACTTGAATGTGGATACGAGGAACTTCAGGTAACAACCTGCTAAATCTGAGACCATTCTCAGACGAGTAGCTACTTATTATGTAAAATGCCAGACCTACCAAGGAAGCAATCTGTAATCTCGTTAGACTCTGTCGGAGTCGCCTCATTTAACTGCTTTGGACCAGTCAGAGTGTAAAGGCACAAATACACAAGGCTGGGGTGGTCAGGACCATGAAACAATGTTGGTTGTAGCCCTGTACAATTACCAGTAAGAAGGTGACCCAGGTAGGTCAAGTGACCTTGAGTCAATGGGGCGACCAGTTCAATTGATAAGGATCACTATAAGAGTCAGGAGTCCAAATATGCAGGGGTGATAACTCTCCAGCAATTGAGGATAAGGAGGACCCCGGACATGTGGAGATTGCGACCGTGAGGAATGCCTGGCCAGCACAGACTCCTTTCCCGGGTAATATCTTTTCTCTTCATTGACTGCTCATGGAGGGTCAGGGATCCTAGTCGGGTGCAGACAGGTAGTTAGTTTGTGAACCCACGTGCTTTTTAGTTGAGACAATAAAAGTTACTTGTCGATAATACAGGTTCTCTGTAGCTCACTGATCATGATTACAAGGGGTGATTCTTGTAACAGAATTGGTTATAAAGTTACCCAGAAATATGAGTGCACAGTCAACAGTAGAATAACAATCAGATTTAAACTTTGGTGAACTTTAATTTGACTCCCACTCCCCTCATTTGTGAATGTAATCCAGATAGCCGATATTGCTCTGACACACAATTGGCTTATCTATTTAATATATTTCTTTATAGACTTTGTTTAATATATACCTCTGCATTATAAACCTAGTAAAGACTTACTTCATCTGATCCTTCCCTAACATTCCGTTTCTATTTCTTCACTTATTTACATTATTTGGAGATACAGCACAGAACAACCCCTTCCAACCCAAGGAGCTGTGCTGCCCAGCAGCGCACCATTTTAACCCTAGACTAGTCTCAGGACAATTCATGATGACTAATCTGTATGGGTTTGGAATGTGGGAGTACATAGAAATTTACAGCACATTACAGGCCCTTCGGCCCACAATGTTGTACCGACCATGTAACCTACTCTAGGGACTGCCTAGAATTTCCCTAGCGCATAGCCCTCTATTTTTCTAAGCTCCATATACCTATCTAAGAGGCTTTTAAAAGACCCTGTTGTATCTGCTTCCACCACCGCTGCCAGCAGTATATTCTACACACCCACCACTCTCTGTGTGAAAAAGTTACGCCTGATATCCCCTAAGAACCTATTTCCAAGCACCTTAAAACTATGCCCTCTCATGTTAGCCATTTCAGTCTCTGGCTATCCACACGATCAATGCCCCTCATCATCTTAAACACCTCTATCAGGTCACCTCTCAACCTCCGTTGCTCCGAGGAGGAAAGGCTGAGTTCACTCAACATATTCTCAAAAGGTACGCCCTCCAATCCAGGCAACATCCTTGTAAATCTCCTCTGCACTCTCTCTACAGTATCCGCATCCTTCCTGTAGTGAGGTGACCAGAACTGAACACAGTACTCCAAGTGGGGTCTGACCAAGGTCTGATATAGCTGTAACATTACCTCACAGCTCTCGAACTCAATCATGTGGATGATGAAGACTTCCACACCATTCACTTTCTTAACAACTCTGTCAACCTGCTCAGCTGCTCTGAGTGTCCTACCGACACAGACCCCAAGATCTCTCAGATCCTCCACACTGCCAAGAGTCTTACCATTTATATTATACTCTGTCTTCAAATTGGACCTACCAAAATGAATCACTTCACACTTATCTGGGCTGAAGTCCATCTGCCACTTCTCAGCCCAGATCTGCATCCTATATATGTCCCACTGTAACCTCTGACTAACCCAGATTATCTACAACACCCCTAACCTTTGTGTCATCAGCAAACTTACAAACCCACCCTTCTACTTCTTCATCCAGGTCAGTTACAGAAATCACAAAGAGGAGGCATCCCAAAACAGATCCCTGCGGAATACCACTGGTCACCGACCTCCATGCAGGAGACAGATCATCCGCAACCACCCTTTTCCTTCTGTGTGCAAGCCAATTCTGGATCCACAAAGCAAGGTCTCCTTGGATCCTATGCCTCCTTACTTTCTGAAGGAATCTTTCATGGGGAACCTTATCAAATGCCTTACTGAAGTCCATATACACTACATCCACTGCTCTACCTTCATCAATGTGTTTTGTTACTTCCTCAACGAATTCAATCAGGCTCACAAGGCATGACCTGCCCTTCGCAAAGCCATGCTGACTATCCCTAATCAGATTATGTCTCTCCAAATGCTCATAAATCCTGCCTCTCAGGATCTTGCCCACCACTGAAGTCAACGCACTTGCCCACCACTGAAGTCAGACTCATACCTCACTACAGAACACTCAGAGGAAACCCACACACTTACAGGGAGGATGTACAAACTCCTTGCAGAGGGCACTGTAATTGAACACTGAACTCTAAGACACCCTGAGCTGTAATAGCGTTGCACTAATTGTTACAATAGCATGGCATCCTTTATTCTGTCTCTTATTTCTGATGCTATTCGCCTCCAACCCCTACAGTACCTTCTTTTTGGTGCTTCCTTCCCATGTCCAACCCCTTCCAAAATTAGTTCAAACCCCCACTCTTCCCCACAATACCTCATTTTTAGTTGCCTTCTAAGAAACTAAACTTTGATCTAGGAAAAGGAAAACCCTGATCTCAGACCTCCACTGCACCCACTCACAGTGAAGCCTCAGGAGTAAACCGAGGCAGAGTCCAGGGCTGGAAATGGGGAGCGCGTTGAATGGACAACTTGTTCTCCAAACTGGACTGGCCTGGCTGGTGTACCAGCTTGCACGTCGTCTGACAGGGCTGCACAAACAACGCAGACAGCTAGGACACAACATCCATGGGCAACCCCAACCAATGGAGGGCCTGCCAGTGCTCCCCAAGGGAGCAGGATGCTGTCTACGCCTCCACTCCCACCCCTGCTCAGCAGACAGCATTCAGTCACACCTCACTCCATACATACCTGACTGAAGCTGCCTTTCAGTATCGACTTCCTCGCTCTGTGGCCCTCCTGATTCTCCTCATGAGGCTGGGCCACATACTCCACATCTGCCATGCCCCCAGGCGTCTGGCTCACACACTCGGAAGGCAGGCTCCCCGTCTCTGCTGGTGCCCTCTGCACAAAGATGGATATGAGTCATTGAGTGGCGGCACACTATATGACTAGCATCCTTTACAACATACAGCTTGGAAGACCTGTATTGTAAAGGGTTAATCTTTGCACCTGTCGAACATCTCACAATGACTGTAGCCTTGAAAGTACCAGGAACGAGTGCATGAGTAGCAGTTACTACTATGGGAATACACCATGAGAATGCAATACTGTGAGAACATGGTGAACACATGGGTGCTACTCATCAGGAGTGAAGATTGGTTCTGAAACAATCCTATGTATTGGTCCATTTACTGCGGTGCAGTGTTTCAAATGAGTGGAGAAGATATAAAAGTAGAGCAGTTCGGTTCGGCACTCTGGGGCTTCACCGACGGGCCAATCATGCTCAGCCGATCGTTTGGCAGAATGGGAGGTGTGCTGCAGTGAAAGGAGTCCATGTGCACCTCGATGTGCATTTTACTACTCGCTTGGTTTTGTCCTAATAAACGCAGTTTTGTAGTTCTGAGTTTGTGTCTTTCTGTCTCATTGAGTCGGATCCAAGAAGCTATTATTTTAATGAAATAGGACCGAAAACAAAATTTAAATGAAGTGAAACCTCTTCTGTCAGTACCGCTCTTCCACACCCACAACAAGGCCGGCCAAAGCTCAGGGATATCCCGGAGTCTAGCTATGGGGCACCTGGAGAAAAAAGAATTTAGCAAGGGAAGCCAAGGAGGTTTGGGTAGACCGGGAAAACCAGACTGAACCAAATTAATTTATGTGCAGTTGATGCACTGATTCTGTAAGGCTGTACGCTGGGAAGCTACTTCCTCAGGGGCACAGAAGGCCTCTAGCAGCCAGGGAATGGAGATCTTCTGCTCCTACGCGCTCAGCAGTCAGTGAAGCCCCGTGCCAGTGTGAAGCTGATACTCGCAAGTCCACGCACAGTATGCTCCCACAAAGGCTACTGTGATAATGAACAAATAACCTATCTCAGTGATGACGTTACTCTCCTCTACCATCAGGCAGAAGGTACAAAATCCTGAAAGCACGTAACAACAGGCTCAAGGACAGCTTCTATCCCACTGTTATGAGGCTACTGAGCAGATATTTGTAAAATAAGATGAACTTTTGCCCTCATCACGGCCTTACAGAGCTTATCGTCTGCCTGCACTGTACTTTCTTTGTAACTGTAACACCAATTCTGCATTCTGTAACCACTTAGCTCTTCTCACTTGCCTATCACCTCCCCCGGTACCCCTCCTCCTTCCCTTTCTCCAAGGGTCCACTCTCCTCTCCTACAAGATTCCTTCTCCTCCAGCCCTTTTTCACCTATCACCTCTCAGCTTCATCCGCCCCCCCCCCCCACACCACCCAGCTCTGAACTCTAAGGAGAGAGGTCAGCTCCTCCTGTTAGGAGCAACATGGATGGCTGTCTGCCCGTCCGGCAAACACTGCCCGTGGACTCTGCAAGTACGCAATACCTGAGTGGCGCTGGGCCTGGAGATTGACTTCCGCGCCTTGTGCACCCTGGGCTTTTCTTCCTGAGTCGGAGCTGGTGCCAGAGTTGAGAAGGAAGCTGGGACTGGAACCGGCACTGAACCCGGTGCTGGGGATGCAGCAGGAGCCGGAAGCGGCGCTGGAACGACCTCATCCCCCGCTCGGCCGCTTGGCACACTAAGCAGATTCATAGCCAGGCTCTGCATGGAGTTGGGAGACCTGCTGACCCCGGACAGCGTCATCTTGGCACGATTGGTCACTGGACCCTTGGTGGGGGAGGCAGGGATGGTCTTGGCTGCATGTCCTGTGGGAGAAAGGAATCAGAGGCTCCATGATAGCACAGTGCTTAGCGCGACACCATTACAGCTCAGGGCATTCGGAAGCCCAACGTTCAATTCCGACGTTGTTCCGTAAGGAGCATTACGTACATCCTCCCCATGGAATGTGTGGGCTTTCTCCGAGTGCTTCCGTTTCCACCCACAGTCCAAAGACTAATTGGTTAACTGGTCATTGTAAATTGTCCTGTGATCGGATTAGGGTTAATCAGATTGCTGGGACAGCGTGACTCAAGAGGCCTGAACAGCCCACTCCAGAATGTATCACTAAATTAAATGAACAGCTCAGGAAGAAGCCACGCTTGCACATGACTGATTCCCCCCCCCCATGAACGACCCCACCACCATCCCCGTGACTGACCCCCCCCCATGAACAACCCCCCCCGTGACCGACCCCCCCACCACCCCGTGATTGACACCCCATGAACAACCCCCACACCCACCTGCCGTGACCGACCTCTCCAATCCAGTGACCAAACCCCCTGTGACTGACCCTCCCTTCCAAAGAATCTCAGGGTTGTTATGTGCTAACACGTATGTACTCTGATAATAAATTTTACTTTGAACTTTGGAGTTAAAGGGGGGGGTGGGGTGTTGGGGTAGAGGGGGTACAGTTGCTGGAGAGAGTTTAAAAAGTGCTGAGGGAGGAGGGACCCAAGCCGGGAACACAGAAGGAGATTTACTCCAGATACCTTTCGGGAGCGGCTGAGTTGAGGTCCCTGTATCCGATGACTTGGTCTCCAAGCCCAAGCAGACGTCAGCAGGCGTGCATGGTCCCTCTCTGTTTCCCAGCTCACTGTCAAGGATGGCTGAGCCCACAGCGGTTTCTGCCTCAGGGGCCTCCGCAGCTGCCTCCTGGCCAGCCCCGGAGTGAGGCACTTCTCTGCCGTGCTGTGAGCCAATGTTTCCCATCGAGCCGTTGGTACTGGCTGCAAGGTTTGCCGCCTGGCCTAGTCTCCTGGAGGGCAGCTCAGTAGCTTCACCGATCCCTGTAAACGCAAAACCCCAGCACGTTCACTCTCGGGAATACGGAGTGTGTAGCACCCTCCCCACACCATACAACGACACGGAGGATGAGGAACAATAACAAGACAGGAGGAACTGTCACTAACAGCATTAATATATCCGGATGCGTCACGTCTGGTATGGAAACACCAAAGCTCAAAATCGGAAAAGCCTATAGCCCAGTCCATCACAGGCAAAGCCCTTCTCACCAATGAACACATCCACGCAGAATGCTGTCACAAGAAAGCAGCATCCATCAGCAAGGACCCCCACCACCCAGGCCATGCTCTCTTCATGCCTCTACCAACAGGTCCCACACCACCAGGTTCGGGAACAGTCATCAGGCTCCTAAACCAACATGGATAACTTCAACTGTCACCCACCACCCCCCAATCACTAAACTGCTTCCACAACCTATGGACTCGCCTTCAAGGACTCTTCGACTCATGTTCTGGATATCTATTGCTTATTTATTACTATTATTTTGTTCTTATTGTTTTTGTATTTGCAGCTTGTTGTCTTTCGCACGTTGGTTGCCTGTCCTGTGTACGGTTTTTCAGTGATTCTATGGTGCTTCTTTGTATCTACTGTGAGACAGAAACAGGTGAATTGATTATGGGGAGCAAGGACATGGCAGACCAATTGAATAATTATTTTGGTTCTGTCTTCACTAAGGAGGACATAAATAATCTTCCGGAAATAGTACGGGACAGAGGGTCCAGTGAGATGGAGGAACTGAGGGAAATACATGTTAGTAGGGAAGTGGTGTTGGGTAAATTGAAGGGATTAAAGGCAGATAAATCCCCAGGGCCAGATGGTCTGCATGGCAGAGTGCTTAAGGAAGTAGCCCAAGAAATAGTGGATGCATTAGTGATAATTTTTCAAAACTCTTTAGATTCTGGACTAGTTCCTGAGGATTGGAGGGCGGCTAATGTAACCCCACTTTTTAAAAAAGGAGGGAGAGAGAAACCAGGGAATTATAGACCGGTTAGCCTGACATTGGTGGTGGGGAAACTGCTAGAGTCAGTTATCAAGGATGTGATAACAGCACATTTGGAAAGCGGTGAAATCATCGGACAAAGTCAGCATGGATTTGTGAAAGGAAAATCATGTCTGACGAATCTCATAGAATTTTTTGAGGATGTAACTAGTAGAGTGGATAGGGGAGAACCAGTGGATGTGGTATATTTGGATTTTCAAAAGGCTTTTGACAAGGTCCCACACAGGAGATTAGTGTGCAAACTTAAAGCACACGGCATTGGGGGCAAAGTATTGATGTGGATAGAGAATTGGTTAGCAGACAGGAAGCAAAGAGTGGGAAGAAACGGGACCTTTTCAGAATGGCAGGCAGTGACTAGTGGGGTACCGCAAGGCTCAGTGCTGGGACCCCAGTTGTTTACAATATATATTAATGACTTGGATGAGGGAATTAAATGCAGCATCTCCAAGTTTGCGGATGACACGAAGCTGGGTGGCAGTGTTAGCTGTGAGGAGGATGCTAAGAGGATGCAGGGTGACTTGGATAGGTTAGGTGAGTGGGCAAATTCATGGCAGATGAAATTTAATGTGGATAAATGTGAAGTTTTCCACTTTGGTGGCAAAAACAGGAAAACAGATTATTATCTGAATGGTGGCCGATTAGGAAAAGGGGAGGTGCAACGAGACCTGGGTGTCATTATACACCAGTCATTGAAAGTGGGCATGCAGGTACAGCAGGTGGTGAAAAAGGCGAATGGTATGCTGGCATTTGTAGCAAGAGGATTCGAGTACAGGAGCAGGGAGGTACTACTGCAGTTGTACAAGGCCTTGGTGAGACCACACCTGGAGTATTGTGTGCAGTTTTGGTCCCCTAATCTGAGGAAAGACATCCTTGCCATAGAGGGAATACAAAGAAGGTTCACCAGATTGATTCCTGGGATGGCAGGACTCTCATATGATGAAAGACTGGATGAACTAGGCTTAAATTCGTTGGAATTTAGAAGATTGAGGGGGGATCTGATTGAAACGTATAAAATCCTAAAGGGATTGGACAGGCTAGATGCAGGAAGATTGTTCCCGATGTTGGGGAAGTCCAGAACGAGGGGTCACAGTTTGAGGATAAAGGGGAAGCCTTTTAGGACTGAGATTAGGAAAAACTTCTTCACACAGAGAGTGGTGAATCTGTAGAATTCTCTGCCACAGGAAACAGTTGAGGCCAGTTCATTGGCTATATTTAAGAGGGAGTTAGATATGGCCCTTGTGGCTAAAGGGATCAGGGGGTATGGAGGGAAGGCTGGTGCAGGGTTCTGAGTTGGATGATCAGCCATGATCATACTGAATGGCGGTGCAGGCTCGAAGGGCCGAATGGCCTACTCCTGCACCTGTTTTCTATGTTTAATACAGTATCTACAGCATCTACTGGATGCTGTCCAAGTTGCATGCCATCTTGGACAATGTCTCCCATCCACTACATAATGGACTGGTTGGGCACAGGAGTACACTCAGCCAGAGACTCACTCCACCGAGATGCAACACAGAGCGTCATAGGAAGTCATTCCTGCCTGTGGCCATCAAACTTTACAACTCCTCCCTTGGAGGGTCAGACACCCTGAGCCAATAGGCTGGTCCTGGACTTATTTCCTGGCACAATTTACATATTATTATTTAGCTATTTATGGTTTTATTACTATTTAATTATTTATGGTGCAACTGTAATGAAAACCAATCTCCCCCGGGATCAACAAAGTATGACTATGACTATGAATGCCTACGGGAAAATGAATCTCAGGGTTGTATGTGTAATGCGTAAGTATTCTGATAGTCAACTTACTTTTCATTTACAGCTGCACAACTCGGCCACAGACAGTCCCAAGCCCAGCTGGGAAAGGAGGAGGATTCGACACGGGGCTAGCAAGCCCACAGGGCCGATCAACCTTCTATCATCCAGGATCACCACCAGTGCAACATGGAACGCTGTTCCACAGAATTTCACTTTGAACTTCGGAACGTAAAGAAGCCAAGTACCAATGTCAGCAAGGCAAGAGCTAAACTGGAATCCCCAGGGAAAGCAGAAGAGAGAGCAGCCAAAGGGCACCTTGAAAAGCTGACACTGAGAAGATGGGCTGCACCTGGGGAGCAGGAGAGAGGACTCTGGCCAGCTTCTGTCGGCGGCCTATGTCCCAGTAGGGGTGATGGGCTGAAATACACAAAGACAAATTTACACAGCTGTACCATGGAGAGCATTATGACTGGTCGTATCACCAGCTGGTATGGAAGGGGCAGAGTGCATGAACCAGAAAACGCAGCCAGCTCTATCACAAGCACTAGCCTCTCCAGCACTGAGGACATCTTCAAAAGGTGAAGCCTCAAGAAGGTGACATCCATTATTAAGGACCTCCATCACCCAAGCATGCCCTCCTGTCATTGCCACCATAAGGAAGGAGGTTCAAGATACTAAAGACACACACTCAACAATTTGGAAACAGCTCCTTCCCCTCCAGCATCAGATTTCTGAATGGACAAAGAACCCAATGAAAACTTTCTCACGATATTTTCCCTCTCTTTTTGCACTACTTACCCCACCTCAGTGAAAAAAGCTTGCTTACATCTACCTTACCAATACTGTTCATAATTCTGTTACCTCTGTCAAATCCCCCTTCATTCTCCTAAGCTTGACAGACTGGCCCAGGACAGAGACCTTTGGTGAGCTGGTGTTTGCAGCCCATGTCCAGCAGGGTTGATGGCCTTGGCCACACACACACACACACACACACACACACACACACACACACAAAGACTTCCTTTGTGGAGAGGAGCATCCTGTGAATCAGCAGAGACTACAGTCTGTCTACGTGCAGAGATACCGTAGCAATCTGGCAGTGCTTCCGCAGGGTATCCCTGCCTGCCTTCAGCTTCCAGCCCACCATCAATCTGCTCAGTTCACAAGATTAAAGGCCTGCCATCCCTGCTCTTCTGTCCATCACACTCCAGCATGAACCTGCTCCACAGAACTTCCATCTCCGACCAACCTGCTGAACCCTCTGCACCCCAGTCAGTGCAGATCGGAAACATTTCCCCTCGCTGACAATCAACACCGGCGCATTGTCCTACTCGCTCCAAAACAGTGGTTCTCAACCTTTTTCTGCTCGTGGACCACTTGTGACTTTCATTTACATGCATGGCTCCCACCCCCAAAGTCTCTGTTAGCTGCTGAAGTTTTTTTTGATCAACTGCACTAATATTTATGTTTTATGTCCTATGTTTATGTTTTAACAGGTTATAGGTATTACACATTAAATACATTACAGATATATATGAAAAATAAAACTATTTCAAAGCTCTGAACAGGATACTTTATTTATAACATACATAATATTCTTCCAAACAGCAATGAGAAAGCACTTATTATTGTTACTTTGGGTATTTAGTGAGATCCTCACAACTGACGCAATCTAGTAAGTTTTGGAATAACTGGTTGCAACTTGGTTAAAAATAATCAAAGATGGTCTCTTTTCACAACATCAAGACCGTGTGGCTAGGCACAGTTCAAACATAGAACATTTCAGCACAGTGCAGGCCCGTCGGCCCACGATGTTGTGCCATCCTTTTATCCTACTCTAAGATCAATCTAACCCTTCTCTCCTCCGTAACCTCTATTTTTCTTTCATCCGTGTGCTTACCTACTAGTCTCTTCAATGTCCCTAGTGTATCTGCCTCTACCACTACCAGTAGCAGTGCGTTCTACAGCTGTAGGAATTTGCCCTTGCTTACTTAAGCCCATCACCACTCCTGGGGCATAGGCCACCAACAGAAGCTTGCCATGTCCGTAAGGAAAACCAACCCCTGACATCCCCTTATACTTTCCTCCAAACAGCTCAAAATTATGTCCTCTTGTATCAACCATTTCCACCCTGGGAAAAAGTCTCTGGCTATCCACTTGATCTATGCCTCTTACCATCTTGTACACTTCTATCAAGTTACTTGCTATTCTCCTTCGCTTGAAAAGAAAAGCCCTTTCTCACTCAACCTAACCTCATAAAACATACTCTCTAATCCGGTCAGTATCCTGTTAAGTCTCCTCTGCAAGCTCGCTAAAGCTTCCAAATCCTTCCTATAATGAGGCAACCAGAACTGAACACATTACTCCAAGTCTGGTCAAAACAAGGTTGCGTTGGGCTGCAACATTACCTCACAGCTTTGAACTCAATGAAGACAAACATACAATAAGCCTTCATAACCAAACTATCAACTTAAGGGATCTATGGACATGGAGGTTCCTCCACACTGAAGCACCTTGCCATCGCTGTTTCCTCCAAGCTGTGTGGGAGTGCGACCATGCAGTTACAGGTGTCCCCCAATTTTCCAACGTTCGCTTTACGAAACCTCACTGTTACGAAAGACCTACATTAGTTACCTGTTTTCGCTAACAGAAGGTGCTTTCACTGTTACGAAAAAAGGCAGCAAGCGAAAAAAAGCAGCGCGCGCCCCGAGCAGCCGCTCCTCCCCCGGATTCAGAACTGCATTCTAGCTGGCATTGCTTAAACACATGCCTGTGAGCATCCATTTGCAAGATGAGTTCTAACGTACCAGAAAAGCCTACAAGAGCTTGTAAGGGTGTTACACTTCGCGTAAAACTAGACATAATTAAGCCTTTCGATCGTGGTGAACGAAGTAAGGACAAAGTGAGTTTGGCTTGTGGAAGTTGACGAAGGTGATGCTGAAGAGGAAAGGATAACTATCGAAACCGAATGCAGTAGCGAACGGACCGAAAGTGAAGTCGTCCAGGAACTGAACGTGAAGCAACTGCGTGAGATTTTTGCTGCAATGATAAAGTACAACTTTAATTTTGAAAGGGTACGTCGATTTGGGGCATATTTGCAAGATGGTTTGAGTCCTTACAAAGAACTGTATGATAGAAAAATGCGCGAGGCTAAACAGTCAAGCAAGCCTTCCACATCAGCCATAGCAGACGACGAACCTCGACCTTTGACATTGAGGCAGGCAGACATAGAAGATGACCTGCCTGCCCTGATGGAAACAGACGATGATGAGATGACACCCCAGTGTCCCACCACCCCAACCACCAGGCCGTGGACAGATACCGATCTGTGAAGAATGCAGCAGTAGCCGGGACGCACCCAGCACATCTTTAAGAAAAAAAGCCGAAATAAACAAGCTAATTAATTAGGTGCCACCTGGCACGTAAATGTCGGCCCAGATCAGAGGCGATTGTTATTTGGCATGATTTGGTAGGTTATTTTTGGGTCTGCGAACGCTCACGAATTTTTCCCATATAAATTAATGGTAATGGCTTCTTCGCTTTACGACATTCCGGCTTACGAACCGTTTCATAGGAACGCTCTACCTTCAGATGGCGGGGGAAACCTGTACTGAACTGCTCCCACACACATGGCCTTTGTTGCCTCACAGCTGGAATTGGACGCAGTTAAAAAAGTTTATGAAACATGAAACATCTTCTTTGTTGTACTGTATTTCATTATACCCTTCAACTAATAAACAAAATGAAAATAAAAATATTCTTAACACTTCATTTTTACTTCCTATTATTGATATATTGTTTAGCTTTGTTAATCAGTTATTTGGTAATTTAATTCTTCATTGTACATATTGACATGTTGACTTGATTACCTTAATGTATTTTTTTTGTCGATCTTTAATAATAATTTAAAAAGATTTTAAAATGAAAATGAAAGTACGGTTTTTCAATTTTCATTCTAAATATTCATAGTATGCATATTACAAAGTAATATTACAAAGTAAGTCAAAGACATGTGCAGTTTTCAGTCCTGCTGTGAGTGATAGTTGGTCAACAGCTGTAAAAACAATTAGAGGGAATGTTGCCTGCACTCTGCCTTCAAACTTGACCTTCCAAAATGAATCACCTCACACTTTTCCAGGTTAGGAATGGCTTCTTCCCCTCCTCCATCTGTAATCTGAACTGTCCATGGATCATAAATACTATCCCATTATTCCTCTTTCACATCATTCATTTTTAATGTCTTACACTCAGCTGCTGCCACAAACAACAAATGTCAACAATGACAAGCCATTACCGTCTGGTTGGGTGCAGCATCCTTTCGCCTTCCCCAAAACAGACTGGTGCAATTCTACACTACCACCATAAGACACAGGAGCAGAATTAGGCCATTTGGCCCATTGAGTCTACTCTGTCATTCAATCATGGCTGATCCTTTTTTCTTCTCCTCCTCAAGCCCGTATCCCGGCCTTCTCCCCGTAACCTTTGATGCTGTGTCCAATCAAGAACCTATCAATCTCTGCCTTAAGTACACCCAACGGCCTGGCCTCCACAGCCACCTGTGGTAATAAATTCCACAAATTCGCCAACCTCTGGCTAAAGGAATTTCTCCACATCTCTGTTTTAAATGGACGCCCCTCCATCATGAGGCTGTGCCCTCTTGTGCTAGACTCTCCCACCATGGGAAACATCCTTTCCACGTCTACTCGTCTTTCAACATTCGAAAGGTTTCAATGAGATCCATCCCCCATCCTTCTGAATTCCAGCGAGTACAAATCCAGAGCTATCAAATGTTCCTCATATGATAACCCTTTCATTCCCGGAATCATCCTTGAGAACCTCCTCTGAACCCTCTCCAATGCCAGCACGTCTTTTCTTAGATGAGGAACCCAAAACTGTTCACAATACTCAAAGTGAGGCCTCACCGCGGCCTTATAAAGCCTCAGCATCACATCCCCGCTCTTGTATTCAAGACGCCTTGATATGAATGTTAACATTGCATTTGCCTTCCTCACCACCGACTCAACTTGCAAGATAACCACAGAACCATATAACATTACAGCACAGAAACAGGCCTTTTGGCCCTTCTTGGCTGTGCCGAACCATTTTTCTGCCTGGTCCCACTGACCTGCACCTGGACCATATCCCTCCATACACCTCTCATCTATGTACCTGTCCAAGTTTTTCTTAAATGTTAAAAGTGAGCCCGCATTTACCACTTCATCTGGCAGATCATTCCACATTCCCACCACTCTCTGTGTGAAGAAACCCCCACTGATGTTCCCTTTAAATTTTTCCCCCTTCACCCTTAACCCATGTCCTCTGGTTTTTTTCTCCCCTTGCCTCAGTGGAAAAAGTCTGCTTGCATTCACTCTATCTATACCCATCATAATTTTATATACCTCTATCAAATCTCCCCTCATTCTTCTATGCTCCAGGGAATAAAGTCCTAACCTATTCAACCTTTCTCTGTAACTGAGTTTCTCAAGTCCCGGCAACATCCTTGTAAACCTTCTCTGCACTCTTTCAACCTTATTAATATCCTTCCTGTAATTTGGTGACCAAAACTGAACACAATACTCCAGATCTGGCCTCACCAATGCCTTATACAACCTCATCATAACATTCCAGCTCTTATACTCAATACTTTGATTTATAAAGGCCAATGGACCAAAAGCTCTCTTTACGACCCTATCTACCTGTGACGACACTTTTACGGAATTTTGTATCCGTGTTCCCAGATCCCTCTGTTCTACTGCACTCCTCAGTGCCCTACCATTTACCTTGTATGTTCTACCTTGGTTTGGCCTTCCAAAGTGCAATACCTCACACCTGTCTGTATTAAACTCCATCTGCCATTTTTCAGCCCATTTTTCCAGCTGGTCAAAATCCCTCCGCAAGCTTTGAAAACCTTCCTTACTGTCCACTACACCTCCAATCTTTGTATCATCCAGATCATTGATATAGATGACAAATAACAATGGACCCAGCACTGATCCCTGTGGCACACCACTAGTCACAGGCCTCCACTCGGAGAAGCAATTCTCTACTACCACTCTTTGGCTTCTTCCATTGAGTCAATGTCTAATCCAATTTACAACCTCTCCATCTCTATCTAGTGACTGAATCTTCCTAACTAAGCTCCCTTGCGGGACCTTGTCAAAGGCTTTACTGAAGTCCATGTAGACAACATCCACTGCCTTCCCTTCATCCACTTTCCTGGTAACCTCCTCGAAAAACTCTAATAGATTGGTTAAACATGACCTACCACGCATAAAGCCATGTTGACTCTCTGTAATAAGTCCCTGTCCATCCAAATACTTGTAGATCCTTCCAATAATTTACCTACTACCGACGTCAAACTTACCGGCCTATAATTTCCCGGATTACTTTGAGCCTTTTTTAAATAACGGAACAACATGAGCTATCCTCCAATCCTCCGGCACCTCACCCGTAGATACCAACATTTTAAATATATCTGCTAGGGGCCCTGCAATTTCAACACTAGTCTCCTTCAAGGTCTGAGGGAATACCCTGTCAGGTCCTGGGGATTTATCGACTCTGATTTGCCTCAAGATAGCAAGCACCTCCTCCTCCTCAATCTGTATAGGTTCCATGACCTCATTACTTGTTTGCCTTACTTCCACTGACTCCATGCCAGTTTCCTTAGTACATACAGATGCAAAAAAACCCATTTAAGATCTCCCTCATTTCTTTTGGTTCCATACATAGCCAACCACTCTGATTTTCAAGAGGACCAATTTTATCCCTTACTATCCTTTTGCTGTAGAAGCTCTTTGGATTATCCTTCACCTTGACTGCCAAAGCAACCTCATGTCTTCTTTTAGCCCTCCTGATTTCTTACTTAAAGAAATTTTTTTGCACTTTTTATACTCCTCAAGCACTTTATTTGCTTCGTTTCCCATACATGTCGTACATCTCTCTCTTCTTCTTTATCAGAGTTCCAATTTCCCTTGAGAAACAAGGTTCCTTATTCTTATTCACTTTGCCTTTAATCCTGACAGGAACGTACAAACTCTGCACTCTCAAAATTTCTCCTTTAAAGGCCTCCCACTTAACAATCACATCCTTGCCAGAGAACAACCTGTCCCAATCCACGCTTTTAGATCCTTTCTCATTTCTTCAACTTTGGCCTTTTTCCAGTTTAGAACCTCAACCGAGGACCAGATCTATCTTTAGCCATGATCAAGTTGAAACTAATGGTGTTATGATCACCGGAACCAAAATGTTCCCCTACGCACACTTCCGTTACCTGTCCTGACTCGATTCCTAATAGGAGATCTAATATTGCATCCTCTCTAGTTGGTACCTCCATATATTGTTTTAGAAAACTTTCCTGAACACATTTTACAAACTCTAACCCGTCTAGACCTTTAACAGTATGGGAATCCCAATCAATATGTGGAAAATTAAAATCCCCTACTATCACAACTTTATGTTTCCTGCAATTGCCTGCTATCTCTCTGCAGATTTGCTCCTCCAATTCTCGCTGACTATTGGGTGGTCTATAATACAACACCATTAAAGTGGTCATACCTTTCCTGTTTCTCAGCTCCACCCATATGGCCTCGGTAGACAAGCCTTCTAATCTGTCCTGCCTGAGCACTGCTGTAACATCTTCCCTAACTAGCAATGCCACCCCCCTCCCCGACTCTTCATTCCTCTGCCTCCATTACGTCTGAAAAATCAGAACCCTGGAACATTAGGCTGCCAGTCCTGTCCCTCCTGCAGCCAAGTTTCACTAATGACTATAATGTCATAATTAAAAAACCTTTAGGGTGTTCTGCACAAGGACTTCCTGGTCCCTTTGCATCTCAGATTATTGGATTTTATCCCTGTTTGGAAAATAGTCTGTAAATTTATTTCTTCTATCAAAATGCATGACCGTGCATTTTCCAACATTGTATTTCATCTGCCACTTTCCTGCCCATTCTCCAAATCTGTCATTTCCTTCTGCAACCTATCTGTTTGCTCAAAACTACCTGCTCCTCCATCAATCTTCATATCATCTGCAAACTTTGGTATTCACTAAGGAGAAGGATATTGAATTGAGTAAGGTAGGGAAAACAAAAAGGGTAGTTATGGAAAGTATGATGATGAAAGAAGAGGAAGTACTGGCGCTTTTAAGAAATATAAAAGTGGATAAGTCTCCGGGTCCGGACAGGATATTCTCTAGGCCCTCGAGGGAAGTTAATGTGGAAATAGCAGGGGCTCTGACAGAAATATTTCAAATGTCATTAGAAACGGGGATGGTGCCGGAGGATTGGCGTATTGCTCATGTTGTTCCATTGTTTAAAAAGGGTTCTAAGAGTAAACCTGGCAACTGTCGGCCTGTGAGTTTGACGTCAGTGGTGGGTAAATTGATGGAAAGTATTCTTGGAGGTGGCATATATAATTATCTGGATAGACAGGGTCTGATTAGGAACAGTCAACATGGATTTGTGCGTGGAAGGTCATGTTTGAAAAATCTTACTGAATTTTTTGATGAGGTTACTAGGAAAGTTGACGAGGGTAAAGCGGTGGATGTTGTCTATATGGACTTCAGTAAGGCCTTTGACAAGGTTCCACACAGAAGGTTAGTTAGGAAGGTTCAATCGTTAGGTATTAATATCTAAGTAGTGAAATGGATTCAGCAGTGGCTGGATGGGAGACACCAGAGAGTAGTGGTGGATAACTGTTTGTCAAGTTGGAGGCCGGTGACTAGTGGTGAGCCTCAGGGATCTGTACTGGGTCCAATTTTGTTTGTCATATATATTAATGATCTGGATGATGGGGTGGCAAATTGGATTAGTAAGTATGCAGGCGATACTAAGATAGGTGGAGTTGTGGATAATGAAGTAGGTTTTCAAAGCTTGCAGAGAGATTTAGGCCAGTTAGAAGAGTGGGCTGAACGATGGCAGATGGAGTTTAATGCTGATAAGTGTGAAGTGCTACGTTTTGGTTGGACTAATCAAAATAGAACATAGATGGTAAATGATAGGGCATTGAAGAATGCAGTAGAACAGAGGGATCTAGGAATAATGGTGCATAGTTCCCTAAAGGTGGAATCTCATGTGGATAGGGTGGTGAAGAAAGCATTTGGTATGCTGGCCTTTATAAATCAGAGCATTGAGTATAGGAGTTGAGATGCAATGTGAAATTGTATAAGGCATTGGTAAAGCCAAATTTGGAGTATTGTGTACAGTTCTGGTCACCGAATTATCGGAAAGGTGTCAATAAAATTGAGAGAGTACAGAGGAGATTTACTAGAATGTTGCCTGGGTTTCATCTCCTAAGTTACAGAGAAAGGTTGAACAAGTTGGGTCTATTCTCTGGAGCGTAGAAGGTTGAAGGGGGACTTGATAGAGGTATTTAAAATTATGAGGTGGATAGATAGAGTTGACGTGGATAGGCTTTTTCCATTGAGAGTGGGGGAGATTCAAACAAGAGGACATGAGTTGAGAGTTAAAGGGCAAAAGTTTAGGGGTAACATGAGGGGGAACTTCTTTACTCAGAGAGTGGTAGCTGTGTGGACGAGCTTCCAACAGAAGTGGTTGAGGTAGGTTCGATGCTGTCATTTAAAGTTAAATTGGATAGATATATGGACAGGAAAGGAATGGAGGGTTATGGGCTGCGTGCAGGTCGGTGGGACTAGGTGAGAGTAAGAGTTCGGCACGGACTAGAACGGCCGAGATGGCCTGTTTCCATGCTGTAATTGCAATATGGTTATAAACCTGGCAACAAACCCATCTGTTCCATCATCTAAATCATTGATAAATTGCATAAAGTGAAGTGATCCCAACACGAACCCCAGCGGAACCACTCGCTGCCTCCTACCAATCAGCCAATGCTCTAACCATCCCAGTAACCTTCCTGTAACACCACGCGCTCTTAACTTGGTAAGCAGCCTGAGTGGCACCTTGTTGAAGGCCTTCTGAAAGTCCAAATATACAGCATCTGTTGCATCCCCTTTATCTATCCTACTTATAATCTCCGCAATAAATTCCAACAGGTTCGTCAGGCAAGATATTCCCTTAAGGAAACTCTGTTGACTTATCCTGTGTCACCAAGTGCTCCATGACCTCATCATTAACAATTCTTCCCCAACACTGAGGTTAGGCTAACTGGTCTATAATTTTGTTTCAGCTGCCTTCCTCCTTCTCCTGTGGAGTGATGTTTGCAATCCAGTCCTCTGGCATCATGCCAGAGTCGAATGATTTCTGGAAGATCATTACTAATGCCTCTACAATCTCTACCACTACCTGTTTCAGAACCCTAGGATGCAGTTCATCTGGTACAGGTGACTTATGTACCCTTAGGTCTTTCAGCTTTTTGAGCACTTCTTCCATGTAATAGTAACTGCAGTCACTTCTCTTCCCTCACACCCTTCAATATCTGGCTAGTGTCTTCCACAGTGAAGACTGATACAAAATAATCATTTAGTTCATCTGACATCGCCTTGTCATCTGTTATTATATCTCTGGCCTACTTTCTAGCAGTCCTATATCCACTCGCATCTCTCTTTTATTTTGTACATACTTGAAAAAGCTTTTACTGTCCACTTTGATATTTTACAAGTTTGCTTTCATATTTTATCTTTTCCCTCCTAATGATTATTTTAGTTGTTCTCTGTAGGTTTTTAAAAGCTTCCGAATCCTCTGTCTTCCCACTAACTTTTGTTTTGTTGTATGCCCTCTCTTTTGCTTTTACACTAGCTTTGATTTCCCTTGCCAGCCACAGTTGTACTATTTTGCCATTTGAGTATTTCTTTGTTTTTGGAATACATCTATCTGGCACCTTCCTCTTCTCCTTCCAATTTACTTTGGCCAACTCCTCTCTCGTACCATCGTAATTTCCCTTACTCCACTGCTACATCAAACTTCACTTTCTCCCTATCAAATTTCAAGTTGAACTCAATCATATTGTAATCACTGCCTCCTAAGGATTCTTTTACCTTAAGCTTTCTAATCAGCTCCAGTTTATTACAAAAACACTCAATCCAGTATCGCTGATCCCCAGTAGGCTCAATGACAAACTACTCTAAAAAGACATCTTGTAGGCATTCAATGAACTCACTCTCTTAAGGTCTATTACCAGCCTGATTTTCCCAATCGACTTGCATGTTGAAATCTCCCATGACTATGTGCCCTTCTGACACATCTTTTCTCTTTTAATCTGAGCCACATCCCAGCTTCTGTTTGGAGCCCTGTATACAACTGCCATCAGGGTGCTTTTACTCTTGCAGTTTCTTAACTCATCCCAAAAGTATTCAACATCTTTCGATCCTGTGTCACATCTTTCTACTGATTTGATGCCATTCTTTACCAGTAGAGCCACACCACCCGCTCTGCCTACGTTCCTATCAATCCGATATAATGTGTAACCTTGGACATTCAGCTCCCAACTACAACCATCCTTCAGCCACGATTCAGTGATGGCCACAACATCATACCTGGCAATCTGTAATAGTGCAACAAGATCATCCACCTTGGTTCTTATACTCCATGCATTGAGATATAACACTGAGTACTGTATTTGCTACCCTTTTGAATCTCCATCCCTAATTCACTGTTACTCACCCAGCTGGCTGCAACTCAGTCCCAACATCTGTCTGCTCTTCCTGACAGTCTGACTGCACGTTATCTTTGTTTTTTTTAACCATGTCCTTTCCTGAGCCCCTTCACTCTGGTTCTCACCCCCCTGCCAAGTTAGTTTAAACCCTCCCCAACAGCTCTAACAAACCTGCCCGTGAGAATATTGGTCCCCCTTGGGTTCAGCTGCAACTCATCACTTTTGAACAGGTCATACCTCCCGCAGAAGAGATCCCAACGATCCAAGAAGCTGAAGCCCTGGCCCCTGCACCAGCTTCTCAACCACGCATCTGTCTGCCAAGTCATCCTGTTTCTACCCTTACTGGCTTGTGGCACAGGCAGCAATCCAGAAATTACTACCCTGCAGTTCTGCTTCTCAGCTTTCTACCTAGCTCTCTAAATTCTCTTTTCAGGACTTCTTTGTTTTTCCTTCCTGTGTCATTGGTACTAATATGTACCAAGACATCAGGCTATTCTCCCTCCCCCTCCAAAATGCTGCGAATGTGATCAGAGATGTCCCTGATCCTATATAACCATATAACAATTACAGCACGGAAACAGACCATCTCGGCCATTCTAGTCCATGCCGAACTCTTACTCTCACCTAACCCACTGACCTGCACACAGCCCATAAGCCTCCGGTCCTTTCCTGTCCATATATCTATCCAATTTAACTTTGATCCCGGCACCTGGGAAGCAACATACCATTCAGGTATCCCATTCACATCCACAGAATATCTTATCTGTTCCCCTGACTATCAAGTCCCCATCACTACTCTCCTCCTCCTTTCCCTTCTGCACCAGACCTATGCTCAGTGTCAGTAACCCAGTCTCCGTGGCATCCCACTGGGAGGTCATCCCCCAGAACAGTATATCCAAATCAGTATACTTATTATTGAGGGGAATAGTCACAGGGGTGCCCTGTGCTAACTGCCTGTTCACATTTCCATTTCTCCTGCCAGGTCACCAGCTACACGACTCCTGCAACTATCAGGTCAGCTGAAAAGACTGCAGTCTACCATCACTTCAGGGTTTGCACGTGTCCAGGATAAAGAAGCGGACAGGAAAATTCATTCCCGGCACTACCAACCCTGCAAATGGCTGTTTCCAAAAGCTCCTTTCTGGAAAGCCCTATAGGGCTATTAAAACAAAAACTTCACGCCATGTTAAAAAGTTTCTTACATTCTAAATACAGTTGCAAGAAAAAGTTTGTAAACCCTTTGCAATTACCTGCTTTTCTGCGTTAATTGCTCATAAAATGTGGTCTAATCATCGGTAAGTCAAAATAACAGACAATCACAATCTGCTTAAACTAATAACACAGAGACAATTATTCTTTTCACGTCTTCATTGACCACTGTTCATCAATATTTCTGGAATACCATGCATGAACAGCTCTCTTCAGCTCATTCCACAGCATCTCAATTGGGTTAAGGTCTGGATACAAAACACAAATTTTCTTCTTTTTAAACCCTTCTCTTGTTGATTTACTCTTGTGTTTCACATCATCCTCTTGTTGCATCATCCAACTTCTATTAAGCTTCAAGTGACAGACCGCTACCCTAACATTCTTCTATAAAATGCTTTGATATAATTTGGAATTTATTGTTCCCTCAACAATTGCAAGCTGTCCATGCCCTGAGGCAGCAAAACTGCCCCAAACCATGATGCTCCTTCCACCATGCTTCACAGTGGGATGACGTTTTGGTGTTGGCGTGCAGTGCCCTTTTTCCTCCAAACATAGCACTATGCACTCCTGCCAAAAAGTTCAACTTTTGTTTCAGCTGTCCACAGAACATTGTCCCAGAAGCATTGTAGAACACCCAGGTTGTCTTTTGCAATTTTGAGATGTGCAGTAATTTTTGTTTTGAGAAAGCAGGTATTCTTCCATGAACACCATTCTTGTTCGTGTTTTTCTTGTAGTGGACACATGAACAGAGACCTTTGCAAGTTCTATAGATTTCTACAGGTCTTTTACTGTTATCCTTGGGTTCTTTTTCACCTCCTTCAGCATTGAACACTCTTGGTATGATCTTTGCAGGATGCCCACTCCTCCAGAGAGTAGGAACAGTACAGAATTTCCTTCACTTGCAGACAATTTCTCTCACTGTGGACTGATGAACACTCAGGTGTGTTTTTATAGTCTTTTCCAGCTTCATGCATCTCTACAATTCTTCTTCTAAGGACTGAAAGTTGTTTTCATCGAGGCATGGTGCACATAAACGGATCTTTCTTGAAAAGAACAGGATCTGTCAGTAACCTGACGTTGTGTGTCCTTTTTTATAGGGCAGGGCTTTCACTTCCAATCTAATCTCATTGATTGGAACACCTGATTCCAAATAGCTTTTTGTAGAAAGCATTACCCCAGAGGTTCATATACTCTTTTGAATTTAGACTGTGATTGTTTATATGATGCACTCAGTATTGATGACAAGTACAATTGTTTGTGTGTTATTAGTTTAGACTAGTGGTCACCAAACTTTTTAAGCCCAAGATCCCCTACCTCGACCTCAGTGAAGGGCAAGATCTACCTACTAAATCGTTTAGAGAAAAAACAGCTCAGACTGTACTTCCAATTTGAGGTCTTTTATTTGGGTGAATTGTATTTGAATTACACAAAATACCTTTGTCAAACTTTCAAATTAATTCAAACGAGAAAACACTGTAACTAGCATATCAAACAGGCCATAGCTGTCTTTCTTTAAGAATATTACAATACTTCAAACCTTCAATTCTAAGTTTCATTATTTAATTTTATTTCAACACGAAAAATAAATGAATAAAAATTGACTGTTGCACTCAGTGTGATGACTGGGGCTGAATACTTTCTGCTAGTTCCCTGAAATTTGGCTCATAACTACAGACAGCCAGTCTGAGACAGTCTGTGAGGTGTAGGGTTGCCAACTGTCCCGTATTCCCCCCGCTAAGGTAGAGCGTTCCTATGAAACCTTTCGTGCCGAAATGCTTAACACCGAAGAAGCAATTACCATTAATTTATATGGAAAAAAATTTTGAGCATTCCCAGACCCAAAAAAATAACCTATCAAATCATACCAAATAACACATAAAACCTAAAATAACACTAATATATATTAAAAGCAGGAATGATATGATAAATACACAGCCTATAAAGTAGAAATAATGAAAATTAAGCCAAAAGCGACTGGTGGGGTAAAGAAAAGAAATCGGCACGTACACGCATGCGCACACAGTTGCCCGCGCAAGGCTTCATGGTCATGGTAGTCTTTCTCGGGGTAAACACAAATGTCCCGGGATTTGACTGCTACTCTTGTCCGTTATTTGGGAGTGAGAAAGTTGACAACCCTAGTCAGGAGTCTGTCAGTAAGTCAACTCCTGTACTTAGATTTAATAATTTTCATCTGTGAAAATGCTCAGCCCCATCAGTAGTAATTGCCACCAGTTTATGAATGGGGATGTCATTTTCACGGACATTTTTTAAACTCATTGTAAATATCCTCACCTCTCGTTCTTTCCTTTAATTGCAAAAGAGTGAGGAAGTCCTCCTTTGTGGTAAAATCCTAGATAGCCATTCTGACAAATACAACAAGCTGAGCTGTTTGCATTACATCCAGGGATTCATCGAACTGTAGTGAAAAATATTCACGTCCTCTGACGGTGACTCTACCCTCCTTGTCACTGTTGCAGGGCCAAGCGGTACATTATTTATTGCGGTTGTGATGCCGTTTTTGTTTTTAAAGTCATTAAAAACAGTCTCTGCGTAATGACCGTTGCTTCCTTGAATAAATCGCCATCTGTAACAGGCTTCTTGTGTTCAGCCAAATGGTGACTTACATGAAATGATGCTTCAATTGCAGCCTTATTTTGTGGAAAACGATTGCTGGGCCTCCAACCCCGATTTCAGCCCAACTTTCCAGGCACGAATTGCGCTCTCTGGGGGGTAGGTGTCTTTAAATTCCTGGTGGTTGGTGTTGTGGTGCCGCTCCAGATTCTCTCTTTTAGTCAGTGCTTGTGTTTGGTGGCACAACATACATACACACTTGTCTTTCACCAAGGTAAATAGAAATTCCTCTTCCCATTCTGGATGGAATTTGTATGTTTTCGCCTTCTTTCATGGAGCCTCCGCCATGCTATCAGGATATCATGAGTGATTGCCGATTGCGTCGCCTCTGATCTGAGCCGACATTTACGTGTCAGGCAGCACCTAATTAATTAGCTTCACACATCAAAGTCGCTGGTGAACGCAGCAGGCCAGGCAGCAGCTCCAGCAAGAGGTACAGTCGATATTTCGGGCCGAGACCCTTCGTCAGGACTGATTAGCTTGTTTATTTCGGGCTGTTTTTCTTAAAAATGTGCTGCGTGCATCCCGACTACCGCTACACCACTGCCTGCTTCGCGGCCCGGAGGTTGGGGACACTGCCGTATATTGATGTTTGCGACAGTCTGTACTCTTATCTAATCTGATTGGTCACTTTGATGCAGCACAGGCTAAGCTGAAAACGCGGTGCATGGTGGGGGAGCTACACACATGCGCACTGGGCAGAAAGAACGGAACTAAACCCCCACAACCCGGAAACAATCTCTCTTTACAAACAGCTTTTTAGCAAAAATATTGCTATATTACCATTATCCTAATTAGTATTACTTACTTTTACAATGCTCACATTACAGCAGTATTTGTGTAATTATTTTTGATTTTTCTTCAGGATCTACTGGGAAAGTCTGAAAGATCGACCGGTTGATCACGATCGACGGGTTGGCGACCCCTGGTGTAGACAGATTATGTTTGTCTATTATTTTGACTTAGATGAAGATCAGACCACATTTTTAGAGTAATTAATACAGAAAACCAGGTAATTGCAAAGGGTTCACAAACTTTTTCTTCCAACTGTACTTACAGGTATTTATGTATTTATACATAATTTAACCACTAACTTCATTTAGACACATAGAGCAGATTACAGGCCCTTTGACCCAAAATGTTGTGCTGACCATGTAACCTACTCCAGAAACTGCCTAGAATTTCCCTACCGCATCACCCTCTATTTCACTCTATTGATCATGTGGATAGTCAGAGGCTTTTCCCCAGGGCTGAAATGGTCAACACGAGAGGGCACAGTTTGAAGGTGCTTGGAAATAGGTACAGAGGAGATGTCAGGGGTAAGTTTTTTTTTTACGCAGAGAGTGATGAGTGCGTGGAATGGGCTGCCAGCGGTGGCGGTGGAGGCAAATGCAATAGGATCTTTTAAGAGACTCCTGGATAGGTATATGGAGCTTAGAAAAATAGAGGGCGATGGATAACCTGAGGTAATTTCTAAAGTAAGTACATGTTCAGCATAGCATTGTGGGCCAAAGGGCCTGTATCCTGCTGTAGGTTTTCTATGTTTACTGAGCTCCATGTACCCATCCAAGAATCTCTTAAAAGACCCTATTGCATCCGCCTCTACCACCGTCATTGGCAGTTCATTCCAAGCACCCACCAATCTCCCTGTGAAAAACTTACCTACTTCCAAGCACCTTAAAACTGTGCCCTCTCGTGCTAGCCATTTCAGCCCTGGGAAAAAGCCTCTGACTATCCACATGATCAATGCCCCTCATTGTACACACTTCTATCACGTCACCTCTCATCCTCCATCGCTCCAAGGAGAAAAGGCCAAGTGCACTCTACCTATTCTCATAAGGCATGTTCCCCAATCTAGGCAACATCCTCGTCAATCTCCTCTGCACTCTCTCTACAGTATCCACATCCTTCCTGTAATGAGGTGACCAGAAATGAACACAGTACTCCAAGTAGAGTCCAACTAAGATCTTGTATAGCTGTAACATTACCTCCCAGCTCTTGAACTCAATCCCATGGTTCATGAAGGCCAACACACCATATGCCTTCTTAACAACATTGTCAATTTGAGCAGCATTGAGCGTCCTATGGACATGGACCCCAAGATCTCGCTGACCCTCCACACTGCCAAGAGTCTTAACATTAGTATTATATTCTGTCTTCAAATTTGACCACTTCAAAATGAACCACTTCACACTTATCTGAGTTGAACTCCACCTGCCACTTCTCAGCCCAGTTTAACATCCTATCAATGTCCCGCTGTAACCTCTGACAACCCTCCAGACTATCCACAACACCCCCAACCTTTGTGTCATCAGCAAACTTACTAGCCCATCCTTCTACTTCCTCATCCAGGACATTTATAAAAATCACAAAGAGGAGAGGTCCCGGAACAGATCCCTGTGGAACACCACTGGTCACCGACCTCCATGCGGGATATGAACTATCCACAACCACCCTTTGCCTTCTGTGGTCAAGCCAATTCCGGATCCGCAAAGCAAGGTCTCCTTGGATCCTATGCCTCCTTACTTTCTGAATGAGCCTGGCAAGGGGAACCTTATCAAATGCCTTACTGAAATCCAGATACACTACATCCAGTGCTCTACCTTTTTCACATAATTCTGAACGTTGTTGCACGTCGCGCTCACTCCCACACACCACAGCAAATTCCTATTACACGTTCATATGTATGGTGAAAAATTAAACCCCACTCTGATTCCTCGTAGGGTAAGTTTGCCCAAGTCCTTGTCTGAGCAACTTGTTGTCTCACTAATTCCATCCTCCTCACCTTCCTTGTGCGATGAGGCAGCCTCAACACCCTCAGTCACCTGAGTCACAGCCAAGAAGATCGCATTACCATGGCCATTCCCTTCCTGTGTCATTCTGCTGGCCATAAAATAATCAGCAAGGCCGCAGTTAAGTACAGAATGTAGCCTCACCTATATTTCCTTTTCCGCCAGGACTCGATTCCAGCACCTCAAGCTCTGGTTCTGCGGCAGGCTGGGCCGTGGCACTGTGCTCACACTGGGAAGGAAAGGGTTAAAGGAGTAAAGCAAGAGCTCCCGACAGAAAAGCGATTGTGTAAGAATTCCCAGCATCCCATCGACCCTGTCCGGCAGTCCAACCATCAGTAAGAGACAGTACAACCATATGCTCTTCCAGTGTCTCAAAGCCTACACAGTAAATCTGGATATCTAACACAGAAACACTGGGTCTTTAGGGTCGTTATAGCCGGGGTGGTAATGGGGATAAGCTCCAACTACCAAATAAATGCTCCCAATGGCATGCACCTCAAACAGCCTGTGGCAACCAAGTCCAGCTTCTGGCCTGCACATGTGGCTCAGCTGCTAAGCCCAACAGAAATTTCCACGGACAGGGAAGTGACAAAGGTGGGCTACTGGCGCTGTAAAACCAGTCACTTCAGGCTGTTAGTGCCAAACTGTATCGGTCTGTGCCATTTCTTTGGATTCATCAGCTGCACGGACAGGAGGAGCCTGCTGCAGGAGCAACAGCTTGCCCTCCGCATCATACTGCCTTGGCTTGCATATCGTGTAGACAGCTAGGACTCAACGTCCATGGTCCACCCCCAACCAACCGAGGGTCTCATAACGCAGGAATATTGGCCATTCCACCCGCCAGCATTTCCCTTCCACTCGAGATTCTGCTCACCTTATAGAGATTAGCACTTGACATGTGTACATCCAAACATCAAGTGGAATGCATCACTTGCATCAAATCAAATCAGCGAGGTTTATGATGGGGGCAACCTGCAAGCGTCGCCATGCTTCTGGCACCAATTGCTACAACTCACCGACCCTAACCCATACATCTTTGGACTGTGGAGAAACCCATGCGGTCACAGGGCGAGTTGTAGGCCTGAAGTCTAATGTGGTGTTGTGTTGTCACGTAGTCTAGTGTGGTTTTGTGTAGTTTCAGGTAGTCTAGTTTAGTTTTGTGTTGTTTCAGATAGTCTCGTGTAGTTCTGCATTGTCACGTAGTCTAGTGCAGTTTTGTGTTGTTTCACGTAGTCTAGTGCAGTTTTGTGTTGATTCAGGTAGTCTAGTGTAGTTTTTTGTTGTTTCATGCAGCACCATGGTCTTGGAGGATTGTTGTTTCATTTTTACTGTGTACTGTACTAACAGTTATGGTTGAAATGACAATAAAAGCGACTTGACTTGCCTTGAGGTTACAATCAGATCAGGATTGAATGGAGGAGCAGGTTCATGACCCAGGATGGCTCTGAGACCGTACTCACAGCAGTTTAGAAGAATGAGAAGGGATCTCATTGAAACCTGTTAAATATTAAACCTAGATAGAGTGGATGTGGAGAGGATGTTTCCTGTAGTGGGGTACTCTGGGATCAGAAGGCATAGTCTCGATAGAGGGATGTCCACGAAGAACAAGAGATGAGAGGAATTTCTTTAGCCAGAGGGTGGTGAATCTGTGAAATTCACTGCCACAAACAGTTACGGAGGCCAAATTAGTGGGTGTATTTAAAGCAGATAATAGATTCTTGATTAATCTGGATGTCAAAGGTTATGGGGAGAAGGCAGGAAAATGGAATGGAGAGGGATAATAAATCAGCCATAAAGCCTGCATTTTATGGTCTTAGGGGCCTGTGGCCTGTGCTTGCTCCTCATTCATAGATCCTCTTACGTTACATACATAATTAGCAGGATTCATGTTTGAGTACTTTTTTAATCTGTGAAATGGTTGTGGTTTAAAAAATACACGTCTTTTGAGCACCGCATAAAGCTAGGCGTTCACAGGAACTTTAAATTTCAGCTTTTACAAGTATAAAGTTCATCATTTTCAAGCTACAAGTTGTTGTCAAGCTTCAAAAAAGGCTCCGGTCACAATAAAGGGACGGCCTCCTACCCCTAACGATACATAAAATGTGTTCAAAATGAAATCGGTGGGGAAAACTTGCACTCTACACATGGTTCAGGGTTCCACAGTCGTCCTAATAACATCAGTCACCCAGTACTCTGAGTACTTAATTACACCAAAACCCGGGGTGGGGGGGGGGGGAGGGAATAGCAAACAGATTCGCGGTAACCGAGATTACAATAAGAGTATCTCCAATTCGTGCCCAAGTCCGTTTAATGTGTGATTTAAACCGGGATCCGGGAGTACATTCATGCTCTATCCAGACAAAATCGTGATCGACAATCAGCCCACCCCTAACTCGGTATAGTGCGCATCCTACAATAGAAAAAGGAGAACTGATGCACTACTCACACTCCGGGGTTCCGCAGATTGCTACCACAGCATACTCTGTCCCCACTCAACATTGCACATTGTATGCTCCCGGTGGAAAACGGGGGAGGGGGGAGATAATGCGCTAAACAGGGCGCGGGGCACACACTCGCAATGGCTGGCACGCTCCTAATCCTGTATACCACATTTCCAAAGGGGAAAAGGCAGAGGACAAATGAACCACCCAGGGTCCGGGGCCCCGTCCGTCAATCACTTGGCTCCGCCCCCCTTTAGCTTCACAAAGCGCCTGTCCCATGGCCTCCGTTCCGTCGGAGCCGCGTCGGGACCCAAGGCAGGGGAAGGGAGAAGGAAACGGGGCCTAGGTTCCAAACCAAGCGGCGTCGGGCAAGGTGATGGGAAGCGGACGATGCGAAAGAGCGACCGGGAGCGGGAACCGACGAGGTCTCGGTACCGGCGAAGTGAGAATGCATCCCCTCAGCCGTTCTCTCACCTCAGCATCCAGGGAAGCCATGGCTCCCAACCCGTAACGTCAGCGCGTAGGGACATGGGCGGGGCCAGCCGAACGGAGAAGGCGGGGCCTAACCGCGGGCCATCCACTTAAAGGGGCAGCGCCCCCCAAGACAGCGTCTTTCCCATCCGAGTTCTGCGATTTTAACCCTGCGTACCTCCATACCTCTTCCAGTGCTGTTCACATTGCAACCAGACATTTTTACCCATTATGTTATAGACTGACTTTATATCGTAGACCAAACTGCCCGTCTCTTTCAAGAGCAGACTCTCCAGATCCAGTCTCTTGCTTTTTTCCCCCGCAACTTTGTAAAAAACTTTCCCTCCAGTGCCGATCTAATTCCCGTGTAAAAGATCCTGGCAAATGTGGCAAGAAAGATGGGACAGGGAGGGGAAAGGGAGGCATTTATATCAAATACAAAAAAGGTGTTGCAGGTACTAGGATAGGTAGTGGAAGAGAGGAGACTGTGTGGACTAGGTTAAGGCTGGGGCACTGTGCATTAAAGAAAACATTTGAAAATGATAGGGAAACACCAGACGGTATTGCATGAGGAATGTCAGGAAGAGGAGTCAGTAGAACATGTAGTTCTGAATTGCAGGAAGTATGGGATACAGAGAGAGATGATGAGAATTAATCTTAGGGAATTGGGGATGCAGGAATTCACATTAAAAGGGTTGCTAGGCATGGGTGAGAGAGCACAGGTCAGGGTATTTTTAGCTTTCTTAAGCGGTACAGGGTTTTTTTTTATATAAGATATGACGGATAAGCAGGAATAGGGTACTAGGGTGGCCAAAGATGGGAGGATAAAGTGTAGGTTAGTGTGTGTGTGTGTGTGTGTGTGTGTGTGTGTGTGTGTGTGTGAGAGAGAGAGAGAGAGAGAGAGAGCTTGGGTGAAGGGATTTAGAATGTAATTCTATCGCTCACTCCGGAGCAGAAGGTGGCGGTGATGCACCATTAAGCTGGGTGCCAACCGCCGCAAAACAAGACGGAGAAGAAGCAGAAAGATCCTGGCAGAACCAATTTCTGCCACATTGGCATGAAAAAATGTCTCGTCGTCTCAAATCCTGGTTCAAAGTTAATTTATTGTTAATGGACCATTAATAATGGAGTATTAATAAATTTATTATTAATACAACTTGAGATTCATTTTCTTTCAGTCATTTACAGGAAAATTTTAAAAATACAATAGAATTTTACAAAAAAATGTATTTAAGAGGCATACATCATTAAGGATCCATGCCACCAGGTTCAAAGATAGTCACTAACCCTCAACCATTATGCTCTTGAACCAGAGGGGGCAACTTCACCACTCAGCTTCACTGAATTGTTCCCACAACCCATGGACTCACTTTTAGAACTCTTATCTCATATTCTCAATATTTATTGCTTCTATTTTTCTTTTTCTATTTGCACAGTTTGGTGTCTTTTGCACATTGCATATTTGACTACCTGTCGGGTTGTCTTTCATTGATTCTATTGTGAATGCCCGCAAGAAAAGGTTAATGAAGGCAAGGCAGTGGATGTTGTCTCCATGGACCTCAGTGAGCATTTGACAAACTCCCGCATGGGAGCTTGGTCAAGAAGGTTCAGTCGGTCGGCATTCAGGATGAAGTAGTAAATTGATTAGATATTGGCTTTGTGGGAGAAGCCAGGGTGTGGTAGTAGATGGTTGCCTCTCTGACTGGAGACCTGCGACTAGTGGTGTGCCGCAGGGATCAGTGCTGGGTCATTTGTTGTTTGTCATCTATATCAATATCTGGATGATAATGTGGTTAACTGGATCAGCAAATCTGTGGGTGACACCAAGAGTGCGTGTGTAGAGAACAGCGAGGAAGACTACCAGAGCTTGCAGTGTGATCTAGGCCAGCTGGGAAAAAATGGGCTGAAAAATAGCAGATGGTATTTAATACAAACAAGTGCGAGGTGTTGCACTTTACTATGACCAGTCAGGGTAGGTGTTACAGTGTACCGAGAAGTGCCGGAGAACAAAGGGATCTGTGAATAATTCATTGAAAGTGATGGCACAGGTAGATAGCTTTTGATACATTGGCCTTCATAAACCAAAATGTTGTTCACTCCTCTACGATCAGATTTTTCTTCTCCAGCCCTTGACCTTTCCCACCCACCTGGCTTCACCTATCAGTTTCCAGCTAGCCTCTTTCCCCTTCCCCCCCCGACCACATTTTTATTCTGGGGTCTTTCCCTTCTTTCTCAGTCCTGCAGAGGGGTCTCAGCCTGAAATGTCAGCATCTGCAGAATTCCTCGTGTTTGCATTTTTAAATTCACTCCTGCGAAGCTTGTTCCGGTGAGGCCTGTGCTGAAGGAGTTTAAATCTTCTCTTTGACGGGAGTTCAGTGAAACCATCTCTCACTGCTCCCCATCAGTAATTTCTTTGGCTTTTCAACTTTTCCACCACATTTTGACTCAGACTCGCTCCTATCATTTTGGATCTCCCCCTCCCCCTCCCACTTGCAAATCTCTTACTAGCTCTCTTTCAGTTAGTCCTGACGAAGGGTCTCGGCCCGAAACGTCGACTGTACCTCTTCTTAGAGATGCTGCCAGGCCTGCTGCGTTCACCAGCAACTTTGATGTGTGTTGTCAACTGTTTACTTTTTTCCATAGGTGCCGCCTAACCTGCTAAGTTCCTCCAGCATTTTTTTTTGTGTACTGTTTTGAGTACAGGAGACGGGATGTTCTGTTGAAGTTGTATGAGACGTTGGTGAGGCCTAATTTGGAGTATTGTGTGCAGTTTTGGTCACCCGCCTACAGGAAGGATGTAAATAAGGTTGAAAGAGTACAGAGAAAATTTCCAGTCAGGTCTGGTGGACCTGAGTTATAAAGAAAGTTTGAACAGGTTCGGACTTTATTCCTTGAAAGGAGATTAGGTAGAGGTGTACAAAATTCTGAAGGGTATAGAAAGGGTAACTGCAAGCAGGCCTTTCCCACTGAGGTTGGGTGGTCAATAAATAGAGGTCATGGGTTAAGGGTGAAAGGTGAAAAGTGTAAGGGGAACATCTTCACTCAGAGGACTGTGACAGTGTGGAGCGAGCTGCTGGTGCACATGAGCTTGATTTCAACATTTAAGAGAAGTTGGGATGAGTGCATAGCTGGAGGGTCATGGTCCCGGAGCAGGTCGATGGGAATAGGCAGTTTAAATGGCTTGGCATGGACTAGATGGGCCGAAGGGCCTGTTGCTGTGCTGTACTTCTCTATCACTCTGTGACCCTAAAACAAATCTCAGCATTGTATATACTTAGATAACAAATTAACATTGAAATTGATATAAACAGATAAAGGTGATCAAACCACCAATGTTGTTTGTTGTCTTTACCCCGAAAGACAGAAGAATGCAGGCCATTCGGCCCACAATGTTGAGGGAGAAGGATTGCCAAACGGTTCCAGGGAGGAGGGGTCCCAACCCTGGGGTGGGGGGAGTTCTTGGGTGTCAACATCGCCGAGGATCTGTCCTGGATATCCCGACATATTGATGCCGTTACAGTGAAGGCACAACATCGGCTGCATTTCATTAGGAGTTCGAGGAGGTTTGGTGTGTCACTGAAGACACTCGCAAATCTCTACAGATGTACTGTGGAGGGCACTCTGGCTGGCTGCATCACCGTCTGGTACGGAGGGGCCACCGCACAGGATCGGAGTAAGTTGTAATCTCAGCCAGCTCCATCATGAGCGCGAGATCCAGGACACCTTCAAAAGCTGATGCCTCAGAAAAGCGGCTTCCATCATTAAGGAATTCTCAACACTAAGGATGCTGCCCCTTCTCATTTCTACCGTCAAGAAGGTGGTGCAGGAGACTGAGACACACATTTGACATTTCAGGAATAGCTTCTTCCCCTCTGCTATCAGATTTCTGAATGGACTTGAACCCATGTATTTTTCTATCTCTTGTATATCCTAAAACTAGATAAACAGAACCCAATTAAATGAATAACACAAAAAAATTATACTTATTGAATTGAATTGACTTTATTTCTTACATCCTTCACATACATGAGGAGTAAAAATCTTTACGTCTCTGTCTAAATGTGCAATGTGCAATCATAGTAATTTATAATAAATAGAATAGTCAGTGTAATATAAAGTATACTTAACTCAGCGCGATTTAAACAGTCTGATGGCCTGGTCGACAAAGCTGTCCCGGAGCCTGTTGGTCCTGGCTTTTACGCTGCAGTACCGTTTCCCAGATGGTAGCAGCTGGAATAGATTGTGGTTGGGGCCTCTCGGGTCCCAATGATCCTTCGGGTCCTCTTTACATAGCTGCCTCTGTAAATGTCCTGAATCACGGGAAGTTCACAACTACAGATGCGCTGGGCTGTCCACACCACCCTCTGCAGAATCTGCAATTAAGGGAGGTACAGTTCCCATAGCAGGCAGTGATGCAGCCAGTCAGGATGCTCTCAATTGTGCCCCTGTAGAAAGTTCTGAGGAACCAAAGTTCCTCAACCGTCTGAGGTGAAAGAGGTGCTGTTGTGCCTTTTTCACCACACAGCCCGTATGTACAGACCATGTGAGGTCCTCGGTGATGAGGATGCCGAGGAACTTAAAGCTGTTTACCCTCTCAACCCCAGATCCATTGATGTCAATAGGGGTTAGCCTGTCTCCATTCCACCTGTAATCCACAACCAGCTCCTTTGTTTTTGCGACATTGAGGGAGAGGTTGTTTTCATGACACCACTGTGTCAGGGTGATGACTTCTTCCCTGTAGGCCACCTCGTTGTTGTTTGAGTTTAGGCCAAATCAATGTAGTGTCGTCGGCAAATTGAATTAGCAGATTAGAGTTGTGAGTGGTGACACAGTCATGGTTATACAGGGAGTAGGGGAGGGGGCTTAAGACACAGTACTGAGGGGCACTGGTTTTGAGGGTCAGAAGGAATGGAGGTGAGGGAGCCCACTCTTACAACCTACTGGTGATCTCTCAGGAAGTCCAGGATCCAGCTGCACAAGGCAGGGTGAAGGCCGAGGTCTCTGAGCTTCTTGTCGAGCCTGGATGGAACTATGGTGTTGAATGCTGAACTGTAGTCCAAGACCAGCATCCTTCTTCTCCAGATGTGTAAAGACAGTGTGGGGAGCTGTGGCTATTGCATCATCTGTCGATCGGTTGTGTCGGTAGGCGAATTGTAGGGATCCATTCTGGGTGGTAGCAAACTGCAGATGTAATCCTTGACCAGCCTCTCAAAGCATTTGCTCAAAGCATTATTGAGTTGAGTGTGACAGGACACCAGTCGTTCAGGCATGTTACCTTGGTCTTTTTTGGTACAGGGACCATGGTGGATAATTTGAAGCAGGAAGGCACTCTGCTCTGGGAGAGAGAGAGATTAAAAATACCTGTAAACACACCCGCCCTGGGATACTGTCTGGTCCCACAGCCTTGTGACTGTCCAGTCGTTGGAAACATCTGCATACCTCAGCCTCAGAGATGACCAGGTTGCAGGTCATAGCGGTGGCTTTCCTCGGAGGCTTAGAGTTAGCGACATCAAGCCGAGCGTAAAAGCGGATTGAGCTCATCTGGGAGAGAGGCCACAGTGTTGGCAGCACCACAACGTTTGGCTTTGAAGTCTGCGATGGTATGCTGCCCTCGCCACAAGTCACGTGTGCATTTGTTCTTTTATTTATCGAGAAACATGATCCAATATTACAGTATTTGTTGGAAAAAGTACATGAACCTCTGGGGTAATGCCTTCTATAAAAGCTATTTGGAGTCAGGTGTTCCAATCAATGAGAGGAGATTGGAGGTGTGGGTGGTAGAGGTGCCCTGTCCTGTTAAAAAAATACACACAAAGTCAGGTCACTGACAGAGCCTTTTCTTCCCAAGAAAGATCTGTTTATGTACACCATGCCTCGATCGAAACAACTTTCAGAGGAACTTCGAAGAATTGTAGAAATGCATGAAGCTGGAAAAGGACACAAAGGCATTTCTAAAGACCCGAGTGTTCATCAGCCCACAGTAAGAGAAACTGTCTCCAAATGGAGGAGACGCAGTACTGTTGCTACTCTCCCTGGGAGTGGGCATCCTGCAAAGGTCACACCAAATGCACAACATGCAATGCTGAAGGAGGTGAAAAAGAACCCAAGGATAACAGTAAAAGACCTGCAGAAATCTCTAGAACTTGCTAAACTCTCTTCATGTGCCCACTATAAGTAAACCACTGAACAAGAATGGTGTTTGTGGAAGGACACCACGGAAGAAACCACTGCTCTCCAACAAAAACCTTGCTGCACGTCTCGAATTTGTAAAAGACCACCCGGATGTTCTACAATGCTTCTGGGACAGTATTCTGTGGACAGATGAGACAAAAGTTGAACTTTTTGACAGAAATACACACAGTTATGTTTGGAGGAAAAAGGGTACTGCAGACCATCACCAAAACCACATCCCAACTGTGAAGCTCGGTGGAAGAAGCATCATGGTTTGGGGCTACTTTGCTGACTCAGGGCCTGGACAGCTTGCAATTGTTGAGGGAACAATGAATTCAAAATTGTATCAAGACATTTTACAGGAGAATGTCAGGGTGGCTGTCTGTCATTTGAAGCTTAATAGAAATTGGATAATGCAACGATTCAATGATCCAAAAGACATTGAAATCAACAAGAGAAGAAAATTTGTGTTTTGTAATGGCTGAGTTAAAGTCCTGATCTTAATCCTATAGAAATGTTGTGGAAGGACCTGAAGCAAGCAGTTCATGCAAGGAAAACCACCAATATCCCAGAGAGGAAACAGTTTTGTAAGGAGGAATGGACTAAAATTCCTCCAAGCCAATGTGCAGAACTGATCAACAGTTACCAGAAACATTTAGTTGAAGTTATTGCTGTACAACGGGGTCACACCAGTTACAAAAGCAAAGGTTCACATACTTTTTCCAACAAATACGTGTAATATTGGATCACTTTTCTCAAAATGACTTGCAGGCCAAGTCATTGGGTGTATTTAAGGCAGAGACAGATAGGTTCTTGATTAGCCAGGAACACCACTGGGATTGTGAAACGGGCCCAGCAGAGATTGCACTTTCTGAGGAAGCTTAAACAAGCATCACTCCCCACTAACATCTTAACTACATTCTACAGAGGCGTGGTTGAGAGTGTGCTGACCTTTTGCATCACAACCTGGTACTCCAGCTGCAGTGCTGTCCACAAAAAAGCCTTGCAGAGGGTGGTTAGGGGAGCAGAGAAGGTTATTGGGGTCTCCCTACCTTCTGTCCAAGACCTCTTTCAGAGTCGATGCCTCTAGAAGACACGGTACATCATTAAAGACCCCTCACACCCTCTCCATGAACTGTTTGTTCTTCTGCCATCAGGGAAATGTTACAGGAGCATCAAAACTAAAACCACAAGGCTACTAAACAGCTTCCTCCCACAGGCAGTCAGACTGCTAAATAGCTGCTCCACCTGACTCTGCTTTGGACACTTTTAACTTGCACTGGACACTTATAACTTGATTTTAACTGACGTGTGGCTGTTGTGTTTTACTATTTATTGTTATGTTTATTATTTAGTGTTGCGTTTGTTATGTTATGATTGCACTGCTCCTGGGAAACGCTGTCTCATTTTGCCCTGCAGAGCTGATGTACGGTTATAATGACAATAAAAGTTTTTTGAATCTTGAATCTTGAATCAAAGAGTATGGGGTGAAAGCAGGGGAGTGGGGATGACTGGAAGAATTGGATCAGCCCATGATTAAATGGCGGAGCAGACCCGATGGGCCAAATAGCCTTCTTCTGTTCCTATATCTAATGGTCTTATAAGTAAATGAACAAGTATGTTTTTTGTGTTATTTATTTAACTGGTTTCTCTTCACCTAGTTTTAGGACTAACATGGAGATCTGATCACATTTTATGTCATATTTATGCAGGAATAGAGAAAATTCTACTGGGTTCTCGAACTTTGTAACACCACTGTATGTCACCATGACAAGTCAAGTTTATTGTCATTTAATACTGAAATCGCCAAATGGGACAATACTCACTGGATCAGGGTGGAAAGCAGAGTAGTACACATCACACACATGTAGCACACAATAACTTAGGAAAGTAGAATTTAATCTACAAATTAATTATGCACAGATAAACAAAGTGAAGTCATAAATTAAATTTTGTGGTGTACAGTACAAATGATCCGGTAACCCTTTGAATGCTATGTATCTGGGAGTTCAGAAGCCTAATGGCCTGGGGGAAGAAACTGTTTCCCATCCTGAATGTCTTATTTTTGTGCATTGGAGTCTCCTGCCTGATGGTGGAAAGTCAAAGAGGATGCTGGATGGATGGGTGGGATCCTTGAGAATACTAAGTGCCCTGTGTATACAACCCTGATATTCATTTTCCTGCAGGACTTCAAGTAAATACAAGAAGCACAATAGAATGAATGAATGACTGCACAAACAGAATGGACAAACAATCAAGGAATTATACTTCATTGTCGCCAAACAATTGACACTAGAACGTACAATCATCATAGCGATATTTGATTCTGCGCTTCCCGCTCCCTGGATTACAAATCGATAGTAAATATTAAAAATTTAAATTATAAATCAGAAATAGAAAATAGAAAACTGGAAAGTAAGGTAGTGCAAAAAAAAACCAAGATGCAGGTCCGGATATTTGGAGGGTACGGCCCAGATCCGGGTCAGGATCCGTTTTTTGCAGCCTGTGATGTGACTGCAAGGAAGTGTTTCACTGTACCTGTGCAAAACCCTTAAAGAACCAAGTAGCAGGCTTAAGTCACCATTTGTAGTCCATTGTTATCAGTGGGACTGTTCCCTGGTACAATAAGTCATCACTTGTAGCCCAGTGTTATCAGAAGATAGAACTATTCCCTTGTACAACAAGATGGAGTCTAGCTGTCAGAAGCCATCTCGTTATCACCTTGCACTATACTTTTCTGTGGCTGTGTCATGAAATTTGATGTTTTGCCACAGCTGTACATTGCAATACGAGGGGTGATTGATAATCTCATGGCCTAAGGTAGAAGATGAGTTATTAACTTCAAATTTTCTGCATTTTCACTCAAAGGGTTGAACTGCACGTGCATGTAACGAGAGCTGTATAACTCATCTCCTTCTACCTAAGGCCACGAACTTATCAATCACCCCTGCTGTGGACCACTTCGACAAAGAAGGGATCCGTATGCTCCAAGGCCACTGGACATAGTCATAGTCATACTTTATTGATCCCGGGGGGAAATTGGTTGAAATCTGGTCAGATCGAACGGTCTGGAAGCCCTCTACGGAAACGCTTTGATCGGGTATGTCCTCGTGCAGCCACATTTCAGTAAAACACATGACATTGCTCTCCCAAAATGTTCTCTGACTCCTGACAAGCGCCGTCAATTCGTCTATTTTATTCCCCAGCGATCTCACATTTCCCCTGATGAGAGAGGGGAGACACGGCTTATAACTTCTCTTCTCCATAAGCCTCTGTTGTCTCGACCCGGTCCTCTTCCCTCGCCTTTTTGATCCCCCTCTGCATCCTCTGTATATTTTCCTCCAGATTTCAGCCGGGATGTCCGCTGCTCTGTTCGCTAAGCCGGCAGACATGAGCGCAATCAGCTGGTCCCTGGAATACACAATGCGGCCATACTGCTGCCACGCTAACGAGACGTGTCCGAATGTAACTAAAAAAACAAGTAAAACTCTCTCCACCAGCATGTTAGAGAGGGTGCAGCTTCAACGTGTTACCGTGAGAAAAAAATACAACAAATAACTAAGTTAAAAAGTTTAAAAGTAAGACACTACAGAGCAACTGTAACAGGTCACATGCACGACCAGCGCATGCGCACAATTTCCTAAGTGGACTAGGTGTGTACATGTAGGGGGGGACTATGTTGAAAAATAAATGTGCTAGGTTTTCTAAAACTGACTTCTTCTACCTTAGGCCAGGAACTTATCAATCACCCCTGGTACATAATTTCAGAGAGGGACTTGGAGGCCGAGACTGTGGTGAGGAAGGCAAATGCAATGTTAGTACTCATTTTGAGAGGGCTAGAATATAAAAACAAAGACTTAATGTTGAGATTTTATAAAGCACTGGTGAGACCTCACTTGGAGTATTGTGAGCAGTTTTGGGCTCCTTATTTAAGAAAGCATTGGAGATGGTTTAGAGGAATTTCACGAAAATGATTCCGAGGATGAAAGGGTTGCCATATGAGGAGACGACTGGTTGATGGCCCTGGGCCTATACTCACTGGAGATTAGAAGAACGATGGGTGATCTCATTGAAACCGACTGAGTATCCAGAGGCCTCAGCAGAGTGGATGTGGAGAGGATGTTTCCTGTGGAGGGGAGTCTCAGACCAGAGGGCACAGCCTTAGAGTAGAGGGATGTCCATTTATAACGGAGATGAGGAGGAATTTCTTCAGCCAGCGAGTGGCCAATCTGTGGAATCGTTGCCACAGGCAGCTGTAGTGGCAAAGTGATTGGGTGTATTTAAGGCAGAGGTTGGTAGATTTTTGATAACTCGGGGGGGGGCGGGGGAAGGCAGGAGACTGGGACTGAAAGGAAAAATGGATCAGCCATGTGAAATGATGGGGCAGACTCGATGGGCTGAATGGCCTAATTCTGCTCCTGTATCTTATGGTCTAAAAAAACTATAAATTACAATATTTATTCAGTGCAGAGTACTTTGAGCCCCATGGCAGCAGCAGTCCCACCATCCAGATTAACCCTAACCTAATTTACATTGACCAGTTCACCTCACCGGTGTGTATTTGGACTGTGGGAAGAAACTGGAGCACGGTGGAAAACCCACACAACCCACTGGGAGGAAGTGCAGAGACACCTTGCAAAATGTTGCCGAAATTCAACGGTTCAGTTTATTATCAGGGAATAGCAACAGTATACAACCTGAAATACCCGTCTTCGCCGACATCCCTGAAAAATAGAAACCCTCCCCGCCCCTTCCCCGCACAAACAGCAGCAAAGCATCCATCTCCCCCTCCCATTTCAGCACCCACTGTCCTGCAGGCAGCAGCAAAGCACCCAAAGAGAGTCTGTGATTTGCAGTCAACAGAAACTAGTTGTTCATAGTCATAGTCATACTTTGTTGATCCCGGGGGAAATTGGTTTTCATTACAGTTGCACCATAAATAATAAATAGTAATAAAACCACAAATAATTAAATAGTAATATGTAAATTATGCCAAGAAATAAGTCCAGGACCAGCTTATTGGCTCAGGGTGTCTGACCCTCCAAGGGAGGAGTTGTAAAGTTTGATGGCCACAGGCAGGAATGACTTCCTATGACGCTCTGTGCTGCATCTCGGTGGGATGAGTCTCTGGCTGAATGTACTCCTGTGCCCACCCAGTACATTATGTAGTGGATGGGAGACATTGTCCAAGATGGCATGCAACTTGGACAGCATCCTCTTTTCAGACACCACCGTCAGAGAGTCCAGTCCTCGACATGCCAGTCTCCCTCTCCCTAACAAGGGACAGAGAGATACAGTATCACCCATTTCACAGCAAGAGACTGACAGTCCCTGTTACAGTCTGCTGGTCGCTTTGTTAAAAATTCGTGAATTGAACTCAGAAGTCCGATGCTTTGAGCTGTGACAGTGTGGTGCTAACCTTTATGCTACCGGAATAAAATAATAGAAAATACATTTATGTCTTTGTGCAAAAAAATGAGATCCAAAAATAATGAGGGCGTGTTCATGGGAACGTCGTCCATTGAGAAATCAGGTGGCAGAGGGGAAGGAGCTGTTCCTCAAACACTGAGTGTGTGTCTTCAGGCTCCTGCACCTCCTTCTTGATGGAGGCAATGAGAAGGGGGCGCTTTATTCTGCATTCTGTGATTGTTTCACCTTGTAATCAGTTGTGGAAGAATTCAAAGTTCATTTATTATATGTACTACACACAACCGTGAGATTCAGCTCCCTGCATAGGCAGCCCGCAGAACAAAAAACAAAACAGAGCCCATTAAAAATACAAGACCGCCATGCGAGGGGGGATAAAAAAAAACACATTGCGATAACAATGAAAGAAAGCAAACAGCGTTCAGATCTGAAGTTCTGGAATGGGAGTCCCCAGCGTGGAAGCCGGACGCAGCCGACCCGGGACCTGATGAGTTGCAGGCCTGTAACGGAGCCGGCGACCACGGGCTCAAATCCGACATGATCCGTAACGACGCAAACAACAGGAATTCTGCAGATGCTGGAAATTCAAGCAACACACATCAAAGTTGCTGGTGAACGCAGCAGGCCAGGCAGCATCCCCAGGAAGAGGTGCAGTCGACGTTTCAGGCCGAGACCCTTCGTCAGGACTAACTGAAGGAAGAGTTAGTCCTGACGAAGGGTCTCGGCCTGAAACGTCGACTGTACCTCTTCCTACAGATGCTGCCTGGCCTGCTGCGTTCACCAGCAACTTTGATGTGCGTTGCTTGATCCGTAAGGAGCTCGTAGGTCCTTCTTGTGACCGTGTGGGTTTCCTCCGGGCGCTCCGCTTTCCTCCCACGTTCCAAAGACGTATGGGTGAATTGTAGACGCTGGTGAACTGCAGGCATCCTGTGTAGAAGCGTGGCGACACCTGCCCAGCACATCCTCGCTGATTTAATTTGACACAAACGATGCATTTCACTGTATATTTCGGTGTACCAGTTGCGGATAAAGCCCATCTTTAACCTTTACTCCCTCAATGCATCTTGCAATAAATTAGTCTGCAATGCATGGTATGCAAGAGAAGGTTTTCAATGTACCTCGGCACATGTGAAAAATAGTGAAGCCAATTCCGCCGAGTATCGCTGGAAACGGGCAACCTCCGGCTTTGCAGCGAAGGGATCTGTCGTCAGAGTGGGCGGTGCGAACGCCTTGTTTCGGGGAACTCCGGAACGGCAGCTGGTCGACCCGCTCGGCGCTGCATCCGGGAGTCGCGCCTCTCGGGTTTTGCTCGGCCACCCGCCGCTCGCCGCCTCACAAGAGTCCCGACGCCGCCACTCGGAGCCGCGGATCCGCCGTCCGGTGAGTGTCCGCGGCGGACGGGGGAAGTCCGGGGAACCGGAGCCGGACACCGCGACGCTTGTCCCCACTGCCTCTCGTCCGGATAGTCTTTTCGGGCTGCCTCTCGGCAAACGCGACCCTTAAAGGGGCAGCGACCTGACTGACGCGAAGGGAGCGGAGGGGGGAAGAGGCTTGGGCGCCTGCGCCTTTAATAGCTGGAGTCTTAAAGGGGCAGCGCCCCTGTTTCTCTGGTGAAAAAGTTTTTTGCCTTTTATTCTGTCCGGACAGAACAAGTAGTAACAGAACCGTTATTTTCCATTGAGGGAGGACGAGCTAAAACAGGAAGAGGCCCTTTGAGTCGCGCCCCCTCCCTCCCCCCGATTTACCCACTGCCTAATCACGGGACAATGCACAATGACCAGTGAATCTATCAGCCAGTGCGTCTTTGGGATGTGGGAGGAAACCGCAGCACCCGGAGGAAACCCCCGCGGTCACAGCGAGAACGTACAGACTCCTTACAGGCAGTGGCAGGAATTGGGTATTCGTGTATTTGCAGAGTTGTCTTCTGCACACTGGTTGTTTGTCCATCCTGTAGGGCAGGGGTCCCCAACCTTCTTTGCACCGCGGACCGGTTTAATATTGTTGATATTCTTGCGGACCGGCTGACGGGGGGGCGGGGGGTATTCAAGTAGGATTGCCAACTTTCTCACTCCCAAATAAGGGACAAAAGTAGCAGTCAAATACGGGACACTTGTGTTTACCCCGAGAAAGACTACCATGACCATGAAGCCTTGCGCGGACACCTGTTTGTGCCTGTGTGTACGTGCCGATTTTTTTCCCTACAAATCAGTTTTGGCTTAATCTTCCCGATTCTGTTAAGTGAAACTGCACTGTACGTACATTATTTCTACTTTATATAGGCTGTGTATTTATCATATCATTCCTGCTTTTACTATATGTTAGTGTTATTTTAGATTTTATGTGTTATTTGGTATGATTTGGTAGGTTATTTCAAGATCAACAGTGCGTGATAGGGAATGAGGAAAGGTGCGGCTGACTCATATCATTTCCTTGCGGCCCGGTGGTTGGGGACTGCTGTTGCAGGGTGTGGTCTTTCATTGATTCTATTGTGTTTCTTGAATTTATTGTGAAGGCCAACAGGAAAATGAATCTCAGGGTTGTAGATGGTGACCTACTTGTAGCTGGGTAATAAATTTACTCTGAACTCTGAAGTAGTCTTAAAGGGACAATGCCCCGTGCAAAGACTCGGTAGATGGGGAGAAAGGCTGTACCTTTAATTCCGGTCCCTCTTTCCCTCGGCAGGACGATGGCCAGCGGGAAGCTGCTGCGTTTCCAATTCCCCGAGCACGAAGGCGAGACCTTGCAGCGGATGAACCAGCTGCGGATGGAGGAATGGTTTTGCGACGTGACCATCGTGGTGGGCGGCCTGCGTTTCCCGGGGCACCGGGTGGTGCTGGCGGCCTGCTCTCCGTTCCTGCGGGACCGCTTCCACATGGACCCGTCGCGGGAGGTGCAGGTGTGCCCCATGGCCGGTGCCGAGGTGGTGCTGCGGCTCCTGCTCTCCTGCTACACCGGCTCGCTGGAGTTCCCGTTCCGTGACATCGTGGACTACCTGGCAGCCGCCAGTTGCCTACAGATGGAGCACGTGGTGGAGAAGTGCCGCCAGTCGCTCTCGCCCTGCGTGGCCTCGGTGCTGACCGAGGAGGGTGACGGCCGCCCCGCCACCCCGCAGATCGCCTCCTCCTCCTCCGGCCGGGCGCCAGACGCGTGGCCGGGGCCTGAGGGCGGCGTGAAGCAGGAGAACGGGAGGCAGGGGTGTGCCCAGGCACCTCTGGCCGCTCCCTCGGAACCCGAGCCCCGCATCCACTCCACGATGGGGCCGGCCGGGGCCGGAGGGGCCGGGGGAGGAGGAGGAGGAGGAGGGATGCAGGAGGATGAGTCGTCCGCCGGCCCCACTGATGACCTCCCGGAGGAGGACTACGGGAGCCCGGCCAGCGAGGGGCCGCAGCAGGGCGCTGAGAAGCCGGCGGTGCAGCAGCCACCCAGCCCTGAGGGCCCTGGGGCCGAGCCGGCCTCCTGCTCCGAGTGCGGGGCCGCCTTCGAGCAGCGGGAGCACCTGGCCGCCCACATGGTCAAGCACCGGCTCTACTTGTGCCTCCTGTGCGACAAGGTCTTCCGGAAGAACGCCCGGCTGGCGCAGCACATCAACGTGCACACCGGCTTCAAGCCGCACTGCTGCACCGTCTGCGGCCGCACCTTCACGCAGAAACGCTCGCTGAAGGACCACATGAACTTGCACAATGGCGACGCGCCCCACTGCTGCAGCTACTGCGACATGCGTTTCACCCACTACAATACGCTGCGCGTCCACCTGCGCGACCAGCACGGCAAGACCACCACCGGCAACTCCAGCGGCAGCCGGCTGGCCGAGATCAAGGTGGTGGTGCCCTAGGGCGGGCGGGTGAGCGAGGCCTCGGGGCAGTCAGTCAGTCTCGCTCGCCCAGACACCGCCACGGACAATCGTCGTACGTGCTCCCCACCCCCGGGAGTTCACCCAGAGTTTCCCCTGGCACTCCCCGCCGGCTTTCTAGATGCCCTCCCTCCTGAATGAGATCATGGGCCATAGACACAGAACAATACCAGACAGGAACAGGCCCTTCAGCGCACAGTCGTGTGCCAAACTAAACTAATCCCTTCTGCCTACACAGTGTCCATATCCCTCCATTCCCCTCACATTCATGTGCCTATCTACACGTCTCTAATGGATCTGCCTCTCCCACCACCCCAGGCACCCACCACTCTCTGTGTAAAATACAACACTTGCCCTTCACATCTCCTTTCAAGTTACCCCCACTCACCTTAAAAGTGGGGTCTGACCAGGCTTCTGTATAGCTGTGACATTACCTTTCGGCTTATGAACTCAATCCCACGATTGATGAAGGCCAATGCACCGTATGCCTTCTTAACCACAGAGTCAACCTGCATAGCAGCTTTGAGTGTCCTATGGACTAGGACCCCAAGATCCCTCTGATCCTCCACACTGCCAAGGGTCTTACCATTAATACTATATTCTGCCATCATATTTGACCTACCAAAATGAATCACCTCACACTTATCGGGGTTGAAATCCATCTGCCACTTCTCAGCCCAGTTTTGCATTCTATCAATATCCTGTTGTAACCTCTGACAGCCCCTCCACACTATCCACAATACCCTCAACCTTTGTGTCATCAGCAAATTTACTAACCCATCCCTCATCGAGGTAATTTATGAAAATCACGAAGAGAAGGGGTCCCAGAACAGATCCCTGAGGCATACCGCTGGTCACCGACCTCCATGCAGAATATGACCCGTCCACAACCACTCTTTGCCTTCTGTGGGCAAGCCAGTTCTGGATCCACAAAGCAATGTCTCCTTGGATCCCATGCCTCCTCATTTTCTGAATAAGCCTGGCATGGGGTACCTTATCAAATGCCTTGCTGAAATCCATATACACTACAGCTACTGCTCTTCCTTCATCAATGTGTTTAGTCACATCCTCAAAAAATTCAATCGGGCTTGTAAGGCACGACCTGCCTTTAACAAAGCTATGCTGACTATTCCAAATCATATTATACCTCACTAAATGTTCATAAATCCTGCCTCTCAGGATCTTCTCCATCAACTTAGCAACCACTGAAGTAAGACTCACTGGTCTATAATTTCCTGGGCTATCTCTACTCCCTTTCTTGAATATGGGAATGACATCTGCAACCCTCCAATCCTCCGGAACCTCTCCCGTCCCCATTGATAATCCAAGGATCATTGCCAGAGTCTCAGCAATCTCCCCCCTCACCTCCCACAGTAGCCTGCGTTATATCTCGTCCGGTCCTGGTGACTTATCCAACTTGATGCTTTCCAAAAGCTCCAGCACATCCTCTTTCTTTATGTCTATATGCTCAAGTTTTTCAAGTCATCCCTACAATCACGAAGATCATTTTCCGTAGTGAATACTAAAGCAAAGTACCTCCATTATCTCCTCCGGTTCCATGCACACTTTTCCACTGTCAAACCTGATTGGTCCTATTCTCTCACATCTTATCCTCTTGCTCTTCACATACTTGTCGAATGCCTTGGGGTTTTCCTTAATCCTATCAGCCAAGGCCTTCTCATGGCCCCTTCTGGCTCTCCTTCCTGCTAGCTTTATAATTTTCTAGATCTCTGTCATTACCTAGTTTTTTGAACCTTTTGTAAGCTTTTCTTCTTGACTAGATGTACAACAGCCTTTGTACACCACGGTTCCTGTACCCTACCATCCTTTCCCTGTCTCATTGGAATGTACCATGCAGAACTCCACACAAATATCCCCTGACCGTTTGCCACATTTCTGCTGTACATTTCCCTGAGGATATCGGTTCCCAATTTATGCTTCCAGGTTCCTGCCTGATAAGTTCATATTTCCCCTTACTCCAGTTAAACACTTTCCTAACTGGTCTGTTCCTATCCCTCTCCAATGCTATGGTAAAGGAGATAGAATTATGATCACTATCTCCAAAATGTTCTCCCACTGAGAGACCTGACACCTGACCAGGTTCATTTCCCAATACCAGATCAAGTACAGCCTCTCCTCTTATCTACATATTGTGTCTGGAAACCTTCCTGAACACACCTAACAAACTACACCCCATCTAAACCCCTTGCTCTATATCAGTAGGGGAAATCTCCCACCACGACAACCGTATTATTATTGCATCTTTCCAGAATCTGTCTCCCTATCTGCTCCTCGATGTCCCTGTTACTATTGGGTGGTCTATAAAAAACACCCAGTAGAGTTATTGACCCCTTCCTGTTCCTAACTTCCACCAACGGAGACTCCGTAGACAATCCCTCCATGACTTCCTCCTGTTCTGCAGTCGTTACACTATCTCTGATCAGCAGTGCCACACCTTCACCTCTTTTGCCTCCCTCCCTGTCCTTTCTGAAACATCTAAAGCCTGGCACTTGAAGTAACCATTCCTGCCCCTGCACCGTCCAAGTCTCTGTAATGGCCACAACATCATAGCTCCAAGTGCTGATCCACACTCTAAGCTCTTCTGCTTTGTTCACAATACTCCTCGCATTAAAATAGACACATCTCAACTCATCAGTCTGAGCACGTCCCTTCTCTATCACCTGCCTATCCTCCCTTTCACACTGTTTCCAAGCTTTCTCTGTTTGTGAGCCAACCTCCCTTTCCTCCATGGACGTATCTAAAAAACTTCGCCCCATCTAAACCCCTCACTCTGGGGAGATGCCAATCAATATTTGGGAAATTAAAATCTCCCACCAAAGCAACCCTGTTATTATTACACCTTTCCAGAATCTGCCTCCCAATCTGCTCCTCGATGGCCTGTTACTATTAGGTGGTCTGTAAAAAACACCCAGTGAGTTATTGACCCCCTGCTGTTCCTAACCTGCACCCACGGAGACCCCGTAGACAATCCCTCCATGGCGTCCACCTTTTTTGCAGCTGTTACACTATCTCTGATCACCAGTGCCATGCCCCCCACCTCTTTTGCCTCCCTCCCTGTCTTTCTGAAATTAAAGCCTGGCACACTAAGTAGCCATTCCTGCCCCTGAGCCATCCAAGTCTCTGTAATGGCCACATTATCATAGCTCTAAGTACTGATCCACGCTTTAAGCTCATCCGCTTTGTTCATGATATTTCTTGCATTAAAATAGACACATCTCAAACCCTCGGTCTGAGCAAGTCCCTTCTCTATCACCTGCCTATCCTCCCTCCCACATTGTCTACAAGCATTCTCGATTTGTGAGCCAACCGCCTCTTCAGTTCGGTTCCCACCCCCCAGTGATTCTAGTTTAGATTCTCCCCAATAGCCTTAGCAAACCTCCCTGCCAGGATATTGGTCCCCCTCGGATTCAAGTGCAACCCATTCTTTTTGTACAGGTCATTCCTGACCTAAATGAGGTCCCAATGATCCAGAAATCTGAATCCCTACCCCCTACTCTAATCCCTCAGCCACGCATTTATCCTCCACCTCACTCGATTCCTATACTCACTGTTGCGTGGCACAGGCAGTAATCCCGAGATTACTACCTTTTCAGGAGCCTATGTCGTTGGTACCAATATGTACCACAACCTCTGACTGTTCTCCTTCCCACTTCAGGATGTCGTGGACCCGATCAGAAACATCCCGGACCCTGGCACCTGGGAGGTAAACTACCATCTGCGTTTCTTTCCTGCGTCCACAGAATCGCCTGTCTGCCCCTCTAACTATAGAGTCCCCTATCACTGCTGACATCCTCTTCTTTTTCCTACCCTTCGAAGCCACAGGGCCAGACTCTGTGCCAGAGGCACGGCCACTGTTGCTTCCCCCCAAAAGTACTCAAACAGGAGTACTTATTGTTAAGGAGGACAGTCACAGGGGTACTCTCTAGTATCTGACTCTTGCTCTTCCCTCTCCTGACTGTTACCCATTTAACTGTCTCCCGAGGCCCCGGTGTGACTACTTGCCTATAGCTCCTCTCTATCACCTCCTCACTCTCCCTGACCAGACAAAGGTCTTCGAGGTGCATCTCCATGCCCCTAACCCGGTCCCTCAGAAGCTGCAGCTCGACACATCTATCCCTATCCTTCACAAGTAACTTGCCTCGCCTTGACCCGTTATTGCCGAAGCCCTGTTGAGCCAAAGCCCTCCTACTCTGTCGCAAGTGTCTTCTTTTTAAGCTCTTCCCGCTGGTCTAACTCTCTCCCATCCACGGGCCTTCGGCAGTCACTCCTCGATTAAATCAAATCTCACCTGTAAGGCCGTGAGTACTCTGCTCTCTCCGTGCCGTGTCTGATCACATGCTGCCCGCCACTTTGCCTTGTTTACCGTGGATTTGACGTGACCCTTTAGGTCCATGGTAAACTAAATAGCCTCTTCAATCCCCTGTAAATTGTTGAACTTCCCACCCAGTGCTGATCTAATCCCCATTGGAAAACTCCTGAGTGGTTCTGACTCCACCCCGAATTCCCTGTGAATTATTCAACTTCCCAACCAGTGCAGATCCAATTCCCTGTCTGGTTCTGTCTCCACCCACACAGACAGTGAGTCCCAGACCATCCCCACTCTATGGGTAGAAATTTTTCCCCTCACACTCTACCCCTCCCCCAAATTATCCTTCACCCTTCTCTGTAAATCTGCACCCCTGGTCTGTGAACCAGGGCGAATGGCAACAACTTCTCTGATCTCCTCCACCCAGTCTCCTTCTCACTTCTCCCTCCAAGGGCAACAACCCTGGCTTCTCACTTCTCCGCCCCTCTCTGGTACTCCTGCCCCGCACTGTCTCCAGGACCCCCACCTCCCCTCCTGGTTTTGGATTTCTCGACAGGGATCAATGCACTCCCTCCTGCCTCACCTGGTCGAATTGACCTTTGCTGTGCCTGTTCTGTGAAGTGCATGGCCTGCAACTCTTTCAATTCTTCACTTTCCTGCTGCATGTCTGTTAGTACGTCAATGAACCAGATTTCTTGCCAGATCCACAGCTGGCTTCCTCCTGCCGGCACCTGGTTCCACCCCTGACAAGTTTACGTCACACACACCTCGTGTAACCCGCCATCACATCTCGTTATATTACTTTGTTGTTCAAAAACAGTTGCTGTGTTGTCTTCCCCTACCCCTTTCAGACGAGACCAGACTTAACCAAATAAAATGACGTTTTTCTAAAACTCTGTGCTCCGTTCGATCTCGTCCATGGAATCCCACAGATGGCAGAAAGCCGAAATAAAGGGGTAAATATTGGAGAGTCCGAGAGGCCAAGAGGTATCTGTTGAGTCAACATTACAGGTCAATGAAAGGAGTAACGTTAAAGTGGCCACTCACCTCCGTTCGGAGCCCGAAACAGTCCTTCCAGGTGAGGCAACACTTAACCTGCAAATCTGCTGGGGTTGTCTATTGTTTCCAGTGCTCCTGATGTGGCCCGCTGCACATTCCAGAGACCCATCATAGAGTACCTCCGCTCCATCCGCCAGAGCAGAATCTACCGGTGGCCCAACATTTTAATTCCAATTCCCATTTCAATTCCGACATGTCAGTTCCTGGCCTCCTCTTGTGCCACGATGAAGCCACTCTCAGGGTGGGGAAGCAATACTTTACGCTCCATCTGGGTAGCCTCCGGCCTGATGACGTGACTATCGATTTCTCCTGCCGATAACAAAAACTTCCCTCCCCCTCCCCTCTTCTTCCATGTCGTACTGCCCCGTCTTCTGCATCGACTGACGGCACCAATGCAACACCCATGGTCAACCCCAACCAATGAATGAATGGATGGCCTCCTAATAAACTAGACAGAATTCAAAGGAGGACTTTGCCTGGACTCGGGGGCCTGAGTTCCAAGGACAGTCTGTGTAGACTAGGACTTTATTCGCTGGAATATATGAGATTGAGGGGTGACCTGATAGAGATTTTGAGGGGGCATAGGCAGGGTGAAAGCACATAGTCTTTTTTCCCCAGGAGGGGTGCAAAACAAGAGGACACAGGTTTAAGGTCAGAGATCCACAAGGGACGTCAGGGACAGCTTCTTCACACAAAGATTACAGAATGTTTGGAATGAGCTGCCCGAAACAGTGGTTCAGATGGGCACACGAGCAACATTTCAAAGCCACCTGGACAAATCATGGAATCATGGAGAGATGTTCAGACGGCTAGGGGCCAAACGTGGGCTGGTGGGACTTGCTCACTGGACAACATAGTTGGAGTGGATGAGTTGGGTTGAATGGCTTGTTTCTGTCAGCAGCAGAGAGATCCGGCTTTGGAGATGATAGTGCAGTAACACACACACTAAATGCTGGAGGACCTCAAGGTTCTTCATCAGGACTGGAAAGGAAAGGGACAGAAGTCAGAATGAGAAGGAAGGGGAGGGTGATTGATGAAACCAGGTGAGCAGGAAGATGGGTACTTGGGGAGGGGATGATGTAAGAAGATGGGAGGAGGAAGGAGGAAAGGGTGAAGGGCTGAAGGAGGAGGAATCTGATAGAAGAGAAAGAGTAGACCACGGGAGAAAGGGGGAGGAGGAGGGGAAACAGGGAAGTGATGGGTAGGTGAGGAGAAGGGGTGAGAGGGAGTCAGAATGGGGAATGGAAAAAGAAAGAAAGAGGGAAGGGAGAGAAATCACAGGAAGTTAAAGAAATTGATAATCAGGTTGGAGTCACCCAGACGTAATATGAGGTTGTGCTCCTCCAACCTAATGGAGGCCAGGGACTGACGTGTCGGAATACGAATGGGAAGTGGAATTGAGTTGGGTGGCCACTGAGATTCCGCCGATTGTGGCGGAGAACGTGAAGGTGCTTGACAAAAGCGGCCCCTCAATCGACACTGGGTTTCACGATGTGCCGGAGGCCGCGCTTGAAGAACCGGATACAGTAGATGACACTGACCGACTCGCAGGTGAGGTGTTGCCTCACTCTGAATGGAGGTGAGGGAGGAAGTAAATGGGCAGGTTTCAGAGCTAAGTTCCAGGAGGGAGGTAGAGTTAAAGGAGTCACGTAGAGACATCTCCACAGAGAGCAGAGGTGGTTGGGGCGGGGAAGATGTGCTTATTGACAGGATTTGTTGTGAGGTCAAGAGTTGTGGACAATGATTCCTGGAGACAGAGGCTCATGGGATGGTCGATGGGAACAAGGGAACTCCTATCCCTATTAAGGTGGTGGGAAGATGGGGCTTGTTCAGGGAATGGAGGAAATGAGGGTGGGGGGCAGCATCAATAGTGGAAGAGGGGAAAGACTGTTCTTTGAAGGAGGAGGACATCTCCAATGTCCTGGAGAAGAAAGTTGTGTCCTGGGAACAGATGTGGTGGAGACGGAGGAACTGAGAATAGGGAATAGCATGTTTTACAAGTGACAGGGTGAGAAGCAGTAGCAAAGCAGCAGTGCGAGTCAGCAGATTTGTCAGAGGTATCAGTGGACAGTCTCCAGAGAAGGAGGCAGAGAGAGGGGTCAGAGATGGACAAAGTAAATTTGAGGGAAGGGTGGAAGTTGCAGGAAGTTAGCACCCTTCAATCATCGGGCAGGAGGTCTAGTAGCCTCAGGTCCCACAACTCCAGGTTCAGGACAACCATCAATCACCTGAACCACTGTGGACAACTTTACAACCTAGAAACTGACGCTCAAGGACTCGTTACAACTTATGCTCGCTGCACAATTTGTCTTTTTCCACACCGGTTGCTGTCAGTCTTTGTTAATGTGTAGTTTTCCCTTGCATTTTACTTTGTTTAATATTTTAAAATATGCCTACAGGAAAATGGATTTCAGGGTAGTATATTGTGACATATGTGTACATTGATAATAAATTTACTTTGAATTTGATTAAATTGACGGGCTCAGCGTGGGAGCAGGACAGAGCATCAAGGCAGCCGTCAAGTTCACGTTCAAGTTAATTTTCATCGTCATTGTGTGCCGTGTCGTATGATGTGGCAAAGCACAAATGACACACAGCACATATAGAAACAGTACCACAAATCAGGCAGTAGAAGATGGAATGCGCGCACAGACAAAGCGTAAACAACCGGCTGCCCCAGTGACGAGACCTCGATGGTGGCTGCGTATTCATTAATCTCAAGGCCTGAGGAGGGAAATTACCAAGTCTGGTAGTCCGTAACACATAGGAGCAGATCCAGTTTGCTCTGACATTCCATCGTGGCTGATTTATTATCCCTCTCGACCACATTGTCCTGCCTTCTCCCCGTGACCTTTGACGCCCTGATTAATCAAGAACTGATCAACCTCCACTTTAAATACTGTACACCCACTGACTTGGCCTCCACAGCCGTCTGTAGCAATAAGCTCCGAAGATTCACCACCCTCTGGTTGAAGAAATTTCCCCTCATCTCTGTTCTGAGTGAATGTCCCTCTATTCTGAGGCTGTGACCTCTGGCCCCAGATATGAGAGATCCACTCCATCTCGGCCTCTCAATATTCGGTAGGTTTCAATGTGATTCCCCCCTTCCCCCTACCATTCTTTCAAACTCCAGCGAGTACGGACCTCCTCATGTTAACCCTTCCGTTCCTGGGATCATTCCCGTGCACCTCCTCTGCACCCTCTCCGATGTCAGCACATGCTTTCTCAGATAAGGGGGCCTCAAAATAAGACGCCACCAGTGTCCTCAGCATTACACCCTCGTTTTTATATTCTAGTGCTCTCAAAATGAATGCTAACATTGCTTTGCCTTCCCCCAGTTTCCCATTGCAGGATGGCGATGTGTTGCGGGCAGCTTATAAAACTTATACCTATACTTCTGACAACACACATCAAAGTTGCTGGTGAACGCAGCAGGCCAGGCAGCATCTATAGGAAGAGGCGCAGTCGACGTTTCAGGCCGAGACCCTTCGTCAGGAGGAACTTTGATGTGTGTTGCTTGAATTTCCAGCATCTGCAGAATTCCTGTTGTTTACCTATACTTCTGAACTACTTTCAGTGCAATTTCCATTTAACTAACCTACTTTTGTTTTTTTCTATTTTATATTGCAGAGTTTGTTGTCGTTTGCACGCTGGTTGTTTGTCCTTTGTTGTATGTGATCTTTCATCGTTTCTATTGTGTTTTTTTTGAATTTCTGCGAATAAAATGAATCACGGGGTTGTAAATTTACTTTTGACTTTTGATCCACGATCCGGTTCTCCAGCCTTCAGCAACTCCGGGGCTGCGATGGTCGGCCCGCCCTCCAGCTCCTTCGGCGGTCGGGAGTTGTTGCGTTGCTTTTCGCTCGGCCACCCACCGCCGCCGCCGCCGCCGCCGCTCTGATCCGCGGATCCGCCGCCCGGTGAGTGTCCGAGGGTCCCCGGGAGAGGAGCTGAGGGGAGGGGAGAGGGACGCCGCCGCTGCTGCCGCCGATTACCCGCCCGTCCTTCCCTCTTGTCGTTAGGCCCGCGGCCCTGCTCCTCTTCTCTCACCTCCCCGGCAGTCCCGAGGCCTCCGGCTCCCCGCTCCCCGCTCCATGGAACTCGATCTCTTTCCCTCTCGCCTGTCAGTGAGGTGATTGCCCGATCCCCACCCATAGGTGCTCCCGACCCTCTATCTTCACCCAAGTGGCTGTTCGACCCCCCCCAGCCCATAGGCGCCCTCCACCCTCTCTCGTCTCTGGGCACTCGACCCCCTACCCACCACCCAGAGGTGCTCTCGATCCGACCACACCGCCTAGTTTCAGAGACACCCAAAGGTGCTCTCGAGTCTCTCCCCTCTCTTGTCCGTCGGAGCCGTGGGTGCCCGAGACCCCCACCCTGAAGGTGCTCCCGATCTCTCCAACCCCCACCTAGACACTAGTGAACAGTTAGAGCTTTACCCCCTCCCATAGATGTTCCCTCCCCCCTCGCCCACCCAGGGGGGGCTCCTGTCTTTCCCCCCCTAGTTACCAGTGAGCAGTGGGTGGCTGACCCCACCCCCCACTTCCACCCAGAGCTGCTCCCAATATTAACACACACACACACACACCCACTCGCCAGTGTGGGGTAGCCACCCCCTCATCATCACCCAGAGGTAGCCACAAGCCTTTCACCCAAACAGTGAGCGGTGGGCGCACAGGCCCCATGGAGCAGGGGTGCCCACCCCCCACTCCCAGGGGTGCTCTCACATCCAGCCACCCTATCCGCTCACGGGCTGCTCCCCCTTACCGTGTCACCAGGGACGCTCTGAAATTTCTCCAGATGTATTGTGGTGACCATTCTGACTGGCTGCATCATGGTCTGGTATTGGGGAGAGGGGCACTGCATAGGATGGAAATAAACTGCAGAAAGTTATAAACTTAGTCAGCTCCATCCTAGAAATCAGCATCGAGAACATCCTCAAAGGCAGTTCCTTAGAAAGGCAGCACCCGTCATGCAGGACCCCATCACCCAGTACATGCCTGTCCTCATTGCTACCATCGAGGAAGAGGTACAGGAGCTTGAAGGCACACACTCAGTGATTCAGGAACAGCTTCTTCCCCTCTGCCATCCGATCTCTCAATGGACATTGAACCCACAAACACTGCCTCAGTACATCTCTCTTTAGGCATTACTACATATTTAATTGCGCAAACACGAGGAAATCTGCAGATGCTGGAAATTCAGGCAACACACATAAAATGCTGGTGGAACGCAGCAGGCCAGGCAGCATCTATAGGAAGAGGTACAGTCGACGTTTCAGGCCGAGACCCTTCGTCAGGACTAACTGAAAGAAGAGTTAGTAAGAGATTTGAGAGGGGGGAAGGAGGAGATCTGAAATCCCATCTCCTCCTCCCCCTCCCACTTTCAAATCTCGTACTAGCTCTTTCGGTTAGTCCTGACGAAGGGTCTTGGCCCAAAACGTCAACTGTACCTCTTCCTAGAGATGCTGCCTGGCCTGCTGCGTTCACCAGCATTTTGTGTGTGTGTGTTGCTACATATTTAATTGAACTTTTTTAATATAAATATTTCTCACTGTAATTTATGTTTTTTAAAATTTATGTATTGTAATGTACTGTTGCTGCAAAACATCTTTCACAACAGTGGTATCAAACCTGATTCCTGTCCCACTCCCAGCCACCAGAGCACAACAGGTGACCCACACCCAAAGGTGGTACCGTCTGCCCTCCACTCCACCCACGCAGAGGCAGTGGGTTCCTATGCCCAAGGTTCACATATAAAACACTGAGATTAATTTTCTTGAAGGCATTAACAGTAAATGCAAATGGAAAATAATTTTAATAATAAATGAGCAATAAATATTAGGAAAATCAGGAGAAAAATCCTTGAAAGTGAGTCAATGAGCTGTGGGAGCATTTCAGTGGTGGTGTAAATGAAGTTCCCCTCTCTGGTTCAGGACCCTGTTGGTTGAGGGGTAATAACTGTTCCTGAACCTGGTGGTGTGGGTCCTGGGGCTCCTGTACCTCCTGCCTGATGGCAGCAGTGAGACGAGAGCCTGGTCTGGGTGGTGGGGATCTCTAATGATGGATGCTGCTTTCCCACGACAGCATTCCATGTAGATGTGCTCTATGGTGGGGAGGGCTTCACCCGTGATGGACTGGGCTGTGTCCTCTACTTGTTGGATTTTCTGTTTAAGGACAGTGGTGTTCCCATAGCAGGCCATGATGCAGCCAGTCAGCATACTATTCACCGTCTTATCATCTGTGGCTTCTCTTGCACACGGGTGCCCGTCTCTCCCACCCACCCATGGTTAACCCCTAGATGGGTCTAGGCCCTGTATAAAAGGACCCTATCCCGAGAACCGTCCGAACACCCAGCCCCAGGGTGAAGGCCTGGCCCGGTTCTTGGTTGGTGCTGGTGTGGGGGAAGATGGAGTATCTGTCCTGTTTTTGACTTTGTCGAACCGATCGCCTGTAATCTAAGCACCTCTCGTATGCTCCCTGCCATCACCTGCCTGCCCACCCAATTACAGTGGATTCCATTTAATTGGGACACACAGTATATTTTGGCCCAATTAAGTGGCTGCCCCGATTGGCCGAAGTTTCATGGAAAGACAAGCTACAGTTTAACTGAGTAACAAATTTAAATGAAGTAGAAGATAAAGTAGCAAAGTAACAAGATAAAGCCCAAGGCTTTACACTACCAGCAACCTGAGTTCGATTCCCACCACTGCGCCTGTAAGGAGTTTATACTTCTTTCTTGTGACAGCGTAGGTTTCCTCTGGGTGCTCCAGTTTCCTCCCAGTCCAAACCTGTAGGTTAATTGGCCATTGTGAATTGTCCTGTGATTAGGCTGGAGTAAAATCAGGGGATCGACGATCCGGAAGGGCCTATTTCGCGCCGTCTCTCAATAAATAAATAAATACACACATAAATAAAACTACCAATACTATGACAGTTCTATAAAACTGTGTATTAGTTCCTAATAGTTATCGGAGGAATTCATCCAGTCTACGCAATGAACAAAATCAAGTGGACTGCCTTCATACGATCCTTTCGACGGCTACATCCTCCAAATCCTCACTTTCATTTCAACATTCAAGGTGATTGTCATAGTTCCTAACTTGTTAAAGTAGTGAAATGGTTTCATTTTCTCTTCCGGCCGTTTCTGACATCTCCAAGCCTGAATGCTTGAAACCACAGTGAACAAAGCACTTCTGAATTGACTTGCTGCTTATTTCTCACCAATTAGCAGTGACAGAAATTGCTGCATTTTGAACATAAACACACTTAACTGACATTGTTTAAAAACTGTTTGATCTAAGTGCCTGACTGACACTAGTCAGAAATTGTTTGGCAACAGTCTCCTGCCCCAATTAAGCAGCGTAGTGTCCAGAAAGAACAAAAGGAATCCAGGCTATTTTCTTATTAGTTTTTGTTCTTTAACAGTTGTCCCAAATAAGCAGCTGCCCTGATTAACCGATGGCCAAAGTAACTGCATCTCTAACCAAGTTGTGCATCACATTTAAAAATCCTCACCTAGCCTTGTATATAAATCCTTCTGTCAACATCTGTTACCTATCCCTCAGTTCCAATGTTGACAGAGCTCTAGAATTCTCTCCCTAATCCACCCCTACAAAGTGTGTGTAAAGTCATGAGGGCATAAGAACGGTGAATGTGCAGTCTTTTCCCCAGGTTGGGGGAAGAGGATTGAGGGCAGAGGGGAAAGGGGGGATGGAATTTAATTGGAACCTGAGGGTCAGTGCTTTCAGCTGAGGGTGCTGGGTCAGGGGGGTGGGGGAACATGGAAAAGTGGTTGAGGCAGCTACATCCAGACCCTTGATGGATGGCCATCCAGGACATGCTCCCTTCTCTCTGCTGCTATCAGGAAGAAGGTACAGGAGCTTCAGGGCTCCCACCACCAAGTTCAGGAACGGTTATTACCCCTCAAACATCAGGCTCTTTAACCAATAGGGATAACTTCACTCACCCGCAACTCAAAACCAATTCCTCAGACTGTGGACTCTATGACTTGTGTTTGCGTTATTTAGACCATAAGACATAGGAGCGGAATTCGGCCATCCGGCCCATTGAGTCTGCTCCGCCATTCAATCATGGCTGATCCTTTTTTTAAATCTCTTCCTCAACCCCAGTTCCCAACCTTCTCTCCATAACCTTTGATGCCATGTCCGATCAAGAACTTATCAATCTCTGCCTTAAATACACCCAATGACCTGGCCTCCACAGCTGCCTGTGGCAACAAATTCACTACGCTGCATCTCTGTTTTGAAAGGGCGCCCCTCTATCCTGAGGCTGTGCCCTTTTGTCCTCGACTCTCCCACCACAGGAAACATCCTTACCACATCTACTCTGTCTAGGCCTTTCAACATTTGAAAGGTTTCAATGAGATCCCCTCTCATCCTTCTGAATTCCAGCAAGAACAGACCCAGAGCCATCAAATATTCCTTGTATGATAACCCTTTCATTCCTGGAATCATCCTTGTGAACCTCCTCTGGACCCTCTCCAATACCAGCACATCTTTTCTGAGATGAGGGGCCCAAAACTCTTCACAGTACTTAAAGTGAGGCCTCACCAGTGCTTTATAAAGCCTCAGCATCACATCCCTGCTCTAGTATTCTAGACATCTTGAATGAATGCTAACATGGCATTTGCCTTCCTCACTACCGACTCAACCTGCAAGTTAACCTTCAGCGTGTTCTACACAAGGACACCCAAGTCCCTCTGCATCTCAGATTCCTGGACTTTCTACCTGCTTAGAAATGAGTCCGCACATTTATTTCTACTACCAAAGTGCATGACCATGCATTTTCCAACGTTGTATTTCATTTGCCACTTCTAGCCCATTCTCCTAATCTGTCTAAGTCCTTCTTCATCCTATCTGTTTCCTCAACACTACCTGCCCCTCCACCAATCTTCATATCATCTGCAAACTTGGCACAAAGCCATCTATTCCATCATTTAAGATGGCATCCGTTAGTCTTGTGGACCATGGATCTGCGCCTGGAAAGTCTTTACTCTCCAGGGCGCAGGCCTGGGCAAGTTTGTATGGAAGACCAGCAGTTGCCCATGCTGCAAGTCTCCTCTTTCCACGACACCAATGTTGTTCAAGGGAAGGGCATTAGGACCCATACAGCTTGGCACCAGTGTCGTTGCAGAGCAATGTGTGATTAAGTGCCTTGCTCAAGGACACACACACGTTCCCTCAGCTGGGGCTCAAACTCACGACCTTCAGGTCGCTAGTCCAATGCCTTAACCACTTGGTCACGTGCCCACACGGCACCATTATTTAAATCATTTCTATACAGCATAAAAAGAAGTGGACCCAACATCGACCCCTGTCATTTGCAGCCAACCAGAAAGAGATGCTTTAATTCCCATTCGCTGCCTCCTACCAATCAGCCAATGCTCTAACCATGTTAGTAAATTTCCTGTAATACCGTGGGTTCTTAACTTGGTAAGCAGTCACATGTGTGGCACTTTGTCAAAGGCCTTCTGAAAGTCCAAATATACAACATCAACTGCATCCTTTTTATCTATCCTACTTGTAATCTCTTCAAAGAACTCCCAACAGGTTCATTGGGCAGGATTTTTCCTGAAGGAAACCATGCTGACTTTGTACTATCACGTCCTGTATCACCAAGTACCCCATCACCTCATCCTTAACAATTGACTCTAACGTCTTCCCAACCACTGACGTCAGGCTAACTGGTCTATAATTTATTTTCTGCTGCCTTCTTCCTTTCTTAAAGAGTGGAATGACATTTGCAATTTTCCAGTCCTCTGGCACTATGCCAGAGTTCAATAATTTTTGAAAGATCATTTCTAATGCCACCACAATCTCCAATGCTACCTCTTTCAGAACCCTAGGGTGCAGTTCCTCTGGTCTGGGTGATTTATGTACCTTTAGGTCTTTCAGCTTTTTGAGCATCTTCTCTCTTGTAACAGTAACTGTACCCACTTCTCTTCCTTCACACACTACAACATCAGGCATACTGCTCGTGTCTTCCACAGAGAAGACTGACACAAAATACTCATTTAGTTCCTCAGCCATTTCCTTGTCCCCTGTTACTATCACTCTCATTTCCCTTTTATTCTTAACATACTTGGAAAAACTTTTACTATCCACTTTGATATTATTTGCTGGCTTGCTTTCATATTTAATCTTTTCTCTTCTAATGATTTCTTTAGTTGTTCTCTGTAGGTTTTTAGAAACTTCCCAATCCTCTATCTTCCCACTAATTTTTGCTTTGTTGTATGCCCTTTCTTTTGCTTTTATAATGGCTTTGACTTCCCTTGTCAGCCATGGCTGCACTATTTTACTATTTGAGTAGTTCTTCAATTTTGGAATACACATGTCCTGCACTTTTAAGTCAGTCAAGTCAAGCCAAGTCAAGTTTATTGTCATTTCGACCATAAACTGCTGGTACAGAACACAGTAAAAACAAAACACCATTCCTCCAGGACCCTGGTGCTACATGAAACAACACAAAACTACACGAGACAATGTGAGACAGCACAAAGCTACACTAGAGTATGTAAAACAAACATAAAAACTGCATTAGACTACAGACCTGCACAGGACTACATAGAGTGCACAAAACAGTGCAGGGCAGTACAATAATTAATAAACAAGACAATAGGCACAGTAGAGGGCAAATTACAATATGATAATAAATTATGTAGATGTCAGTCTAGACTCTGGCTATTGAGGAGTCTGATGGCTTGGGGGAAGAAACTGTTGCTCAGTCTGGTCGTGAGATCCCGAATGCTTTGGTACCTTTTGCCAGATGGCAGGAGGGAGAAGAGTTTATATGAGGGGAGCGTGGGGTCCTTCACAATACTGTTAGCTTTGTGGGTACAGCGTGTGGTGTAAATGTCTGTAATGGCGGGAAGAGAGACCTCGATGATCTCCTCAGCTGACCTCTCTATCTGCTGCAGGGTCTTGCGATCCGAGACGGTGCAATTCCCGAACCAGGTAGTGATGCAGCTGCTCAGGATGCTCTCGATACATCCTCTGTAGAATGCGTTTTCTCCCAGAAACACATGCCATTGCTGCTCTGCTGACATCCCTGCCAGCAACTCCTCTCTCATACCACTGTGATTTCCCTTACTCCACTGAATACTGCTACATCAGACTTTACCTTCTCCCTATCCAGTTTCAAGTTGAACTCAATCATACTGTGATCACTGGTTCCTAAGGGTTGTTTTACCTTAAGCTCCCTAATTGCCTCTGGTTCATTACACAACACCCAATCCAGTATAGCTGATTCCCTAGTAGGCTCAACAACAAACTGCTCTAAAAAGCCATCACATAGACATTCAGCAAACTCACTCTCATTTCTAACCTGATTTTCCCAATTGACCTGCATGCTGAAATCTCCCTTGACTACCATAACATTGCCCTTTTGACTCACCTTTTCTATTTCCTGTTGTAATCTGTGGTCCACCTCCTAGCCGCTGTTGGGAGGCCTGTATATAACTGCCATCAATGTCATTTTACCCTTTATATTACCCTAATAATATACAGTTATTTATTAGTATTTTTATTTTCGATTGTCTTTTGTACATTGGTTGTTTGTCCATCTCTTGTGTGCAGTCTTCCATTAATTCTATTTGTGTTACTTTCTATTCACTGTGAATGCCCACAACAAAATAATCTTGAGGTAGTATATAGTGACATATACAATAAGTACTTTGATAATAAATTTTGAACTTTGGAAACAGTTGGGCAGGAACATGGATAATTCCTTGAGGAGGAATTTATTTAGCTTGGAGCAGAGATGAGGAGGAATTTCCTTCACTAGAAGGTAGTGAGTCTGTGGAATTTATTGCCGCAGCTGGCTGTGGTGGCCAGGTCATTGGGTATATTGATAGGCTCTTGATTAGTAATGTGTCTACGGTGTCGAGGAGAATGGGGTTGAAAGGGAATATAATTCAGTTACAATCAAACTACAGAGCAGACTTGATGGGCTGAATGGCCTAATTGTGTTCCTGTGGTATTATGAACAGAAAAGGTTTGCAGAGTAGTGGGTGAAACGCAGGGAAGTGGGTCAAATGTAGGGAAATGGGCCAAATGCAGGGAAATGGGTCAAACGTACGGGTGTGGGCCAAACGCAGGGAAATGGGTCAAACGTACAGGTGTGGGCCAAACGCAGGGAAATGGGGGGGGCGTGACATTGACCAGTTGGTCCAAAGGACCCATTTCCATGCCGTTGGCCCACGAGAGGTCCAGTAAGAACCAGTGACAGTGTGCAGTGGAGTTCCTTGTCGTTGGACACTGTGGCTCTTATTGTTCAAAGGAAGAGGAACTAAAGTAGGCCACTTATCTCTTTGAGTCTGTCATGTCCTTCTCCAGAATCATAGCTACTTCTGCCTCTTTTATCCACACTGCTGCCATTCTGGGCGCTGTGCAGGCATAGTGATTAGTGCAATGGTATTACAGCTTGGGGCATCAGAGTTTGGAGTTCAATCCCGGCATCTTCTGTAAAGAGTTTGTATACTCTCCCCATAGAAGCGTGGCTTTCCTCTGCGTGCTCTGGTTTCCTCCCACAGTCAAAAGACGTACCAGTTAGTAGGTTAATTGGTCATTGTAAATTGTCCCATGACTTTTTAGGCATCCATTAGTCTCGTGAGACCATGGATTTGCGCCTTGGAATGTTTCCAGGGCGCAGGCCTGGGCAAGGTTGCATGGAAGACCGGCAGTTGCCCATGCTGCAAGTCTCCCCTCTCCACGACACCAATGTTGTCCAAGGGAAGGGCATTAGGACCCATACAGCTTGGCACCGGTGTCGTCACAAAGCAATATGTGGTTAAGTGTCTTACTTAATGGCACAACACGCTGTCTCGGCCAAGGCTTGAACTAGCGACCTTCAGATCACTAGACGAACACCTTAACCACTTGGCCACGTGCCAACACCCCCATGATTAGGCTATGGTGTTGGCTATTGGGTTAAATTGCTGAGTTGCTGGCGGTGCAGCTCAAAAGGCTGGAGGGTGCCATTCTGCACTGTCTCTAAACAAAGCTGGTTTCCTTATATGAAGACAGATAAACTGGCTTTAGAGGCGGTCAATTTCAAAGATGAGGGGATGAGCCTACGAGGAGACATGGAGTCGCCCGGGGCTTTCAGGAGACAGAGGGGATCTTGTACAAACATATGAAAGGGATGGATAAGATAGAGGCAGGAAAGTTGTCTCCGCTGGTGGGTAAGATAGCTTCAAGATTTGATAAAGGATTAGCTATATTTGTCACGTATGCATTGACACCTCCAGTGAAATGCGTCCAGTTGAGTCAGCGAGGATTGTGCTCGACAGTGCGCAAGTGTTGCCAGGCTTCCAGTGCCACATCTCCATAATCCTAACCCTGACCGTATGCGAGGAATCCGGAGCATCTGGAGAGGAAATTGGCCAGGTCAACGGGAGAACGTTCAAACTCCTTCTGAGGAAGCCATTGTTGGTGTTGTAAAACATTACTCTGACCTCTAAGCCCTCGTGCCAATTCAGCAAAATAAATGTAGGACGGAGATGAAGCGAAACCGCTTTTCCCAGAGAGTAGCGCGTCTGGAATTCTCGGCCTGGGAAAGCAGTAGAGGTACCTTATTGAATTTATTTAAGACAGATTTGGAGAGATTTTTGTGCAGCAGGGGATTTAAGGATTCTGGGGAAAAGGGGAGGTAGGTGGAATTGAGTTCACGGCCAAATCAGCCATTGTCTCATTGAATGGCAGCGCAGGCATAATGGGTCCGATAGCCGACTCCTGCAACTCGTCATTATGTCCTTTGTTCTTTTTAATTGTCTTTAATTACAAGGCATGTAGAGTGGGCTGCTATCCAGGGTACTGCTAGCTATTATAAAAGCTATCAGAATGTTAGACAGTGCCTGGAAAGACTATTCACCTCCCCTTGGAAGTTTTTATGTTTTATTGTTTTACAACATTCAATCACAGTGGATTTAATTCAGCTTTTTTTCACTCTGATCAACAGAAAAAGACTTCCATTGTCAAAGTGAAAACAAATCTCTATAAACTGATCTAAATTAATTACAAATATAAAACACAAAGTAATTGATTGCATAAGTATTCACCCCCCCCGCCTTAATATGACACACCAAATTATCACTCGTGCAGCCAGTTGCTTTTAGAAATCACCTAATTAGTTAAATGGAGATCTGTTTTTGGAGACCTGTGTGCAGTCAACGTGTTTCAATTGATTGTAGTAAAAATACACCTGTATCTGGAAGGTCCAACTGCTGGTGAGTCAGTATCCTGGCAAAAACTACACCATGAAGACAAGAGAACACTCCAAGCAACTCTGTAAAAAGATTATTGAAAAGCACAAGTTAGGAGATGGATACAAGACAATTTCCAAGTTACTAAATATTCCTTGGAGTACTAGTTAAGTCAATCATCAAGAAATGGAAAGAATATGACACAGCTGTAATTCTGCCTAGAAGAAGTTGTCCTCAAAAATTTGAGATTTTGAAGGGGACTAGTGAGGGAGGTCACTATGACAACTCTGGAGAGTTACAAGCTTCACTAGCTGAGATGGGAGAGGTTGCGTATACACCTGTTGCCCGGGTGCTTCACCTGTCACAGCTTTATGGGAGAGTGGCAAAGAGAAAGCCACTGTTGGGAAAACCTCACATGAAACCTTGGCTAGAGTCATGTAAGAGACTCTGAAGTCAGCTGGAAGAAGGTTCTATGGTCTGACCAAACCAAAATTGAGCTTTTTGGCCATCAGACGAAACGCTATGTTTGGCGTAAGCCAAAAACTGCACATCCTCAAAAACACACCATCCCTACCATGAAGCATGGTGGTGACTGCATCATGCTGTGGGGATGCTTCACTGCAACAGGCCCTGGAAGGCTTGTGAAGGTAGAGGGTAAACTGAACGCAGCAAGCTACAGGGAAATCCTGGAGGAAAACCTGATGCAATGTGCAAGAGAACTGTAACTTGCGAGATTTGTTTGCCAGCAAGACAACGACCTCAAGGATAAAGCCAAGGCTACACTGGAATAACTTAGAAACAACAAAGTTAATGTCCTGGAGTGGCCAGTTCAGAATCCAGACCTCAATCCAATTGAGAATTTGTGGCTGGACTTGAAAAGGCTGTTCACTCACGATCCCTATGGAATCTGACAGAGCTTGAGCAGTTTTGTAAAGAAGAATGGGGAAAAATTGCAGTGGCCAGATGTGCAAAGCTGATAGAGGCCTATTCACACAGACTCAAGGCTGTAATTTCTGCCAAAGATGCATCTACTAAGCAGGACTTCAAGGGGTGGATACTTATGCAATCAACTAGTTTGAGTTTTATATTTGTAATTAGATCACTTTGTAGATATCTGTTATCACTTTGACACAAAAGAGTAATTTTCTGTTGATCAGTCAAAAAATGACAAATTTAACTCCGCTGTTACTCAATATTGTAAAACAATAAAACATGAAAACTTCTAAGGAGGGCAAAGACTTTTTATAGGCACTCTATATTGCTGGGGGAATTGGGAAGTTATGCCTCGTTTAGACGAGGCTGTGATGAGACCAGATCTCAAGCGTTGTATACAATGTGGATCTCTGTGGGTAAGGAAACGTGCTGATCTGTCGAGGTTCTGGCTTCCTCGCGTTCTGATGAAGGCTCTTCACTGAAATGCTGACTGTCTCTCCCCCTCTGCAGATGCTGCCTGACCTGCTGAGTTCCTCCAGCATGTTGTCTGGATTCCCAGCATCTGCAGAATCTCGTGTTTATGATTTATTGCACCAGTGAAGTGTCTTTGAGTGATGTTTAAATCTGTTTGATGGTTCAGCGAGACCCTGCCCCCCCCACTGCTCCCCTCAGTGAGCTCTGCTGTCCTCCGACTCTTCGACCATGAGCTCACCCTGACTCAAGCTTGTGCTTCTTTCCCCACCTACTATCTTGCTGACTGACCGTTATGCCACTGGTGTTTCGGGCAGCAATGAAGGCCCTCCATCTCTGGTGGCGTTCAGGGCTTCCTTCATCATGTCAGTAGCCTCCACGTGGGTTTCATTACTGTCAGTCATGCATGTACCGAGAGGAGACTCGGGAATACCATCACATTCAGACGTAGAAGGATTCTTCATTGCAATTTCGTTAACAGTTTTAAGACAAAAAGACACAGGAGCAGAATTAGGCCATTCAGTCTATCGAGTCTGCTCCGCCGTTCCATCATGGCTGATCCGGGATCCCACTCAACCCCATACACCTGACTTCTCGCCATATCCTTTCATGCACTGACTGATCAGGAAACAATCAACTGCTGCCTTCAATACGATGGCATGCAAAAGTTTGGGCACCCCGGTCAAAATTTCTGTCACTGTGAACAGTTAAGTGAGTAGAAGATGAACTGATCTCCAAAAGTCATAAAGTTAAAGATGAAATATTCTTTGCAAAATTTTAGGCAAGATTAGTGTATCATTTTTGTTTTGTACAATTTTAGAGTGGGGAAAAAAAGGAAAGGAGCACCATGTAAAAGTTTGGGCACCCCAAGAAATTTCAGCTCTCAGATAACTTTTACCAAGGTCTCAGACCTTAATTAGCTTGTTAGGGCTATGGCTTGTTCACAATCATCATTAGGTTATGCAAATTTCAAAGCTTTATAAATACCCTGACTCCTCAAACCTTGTCCCAACATCAGCAGCCATGGGTTCCTCTAAGCAGCTGCCTAGCACTCTGAAAATTAAAATAAATGATGCCCACAAAGCAGGAGAAGGCTATGAGAAGATAGCAAAGCGTTTTCAGGTAGCTGTTTCCTCAGTTTGTAATGTAATTAAGAAATGGCAGTTAACAGGAACGGCGGAGGTCAAATTGAGGTCTGGAAGACCAAGAAAACTTTCCAAAAGAACTGCTCATAGAATTGCTAGAAAGGCAAATCAAAACTTGACTGCAAAAGACCTTCAGGAAGGTTTAGCAGACTCTGGAGTGGTGGTGCACTGTTCTACTGTGCAGCGACACCAGCACAAATATGACTTTCATGGAAGAGTCATCAGAAGAAAACCTTTTCCTGCATCCTCACCACAAAATTCAGCATCAGAAGTTTGCAAAGGAACATCTAAACAAGCCTGATGCATTTTGGAAACAAGTCCTGTGGACTGGTGAAGTTAAAATAGAACTTTTTGGCTGCAATGAGCAAAGGTGTGTTTGGAGAAAAAAGGGAGCAGAATTTCATGAAAAGAACCCCTCTCCAACTGTTAAGCACGGGGATGGATCGATCATGCTTTGGGCTTGTGTTGCAGCCAGTGGCACGGGGAACATTTCACTGGTAGAGGGAAGAATGAATTCAGTTAAAAACCAGCAAATTCTGGAAGCAAACATCACTCTATCTGGTTTTGCCATGGCCCTCACAGTCCCCTGATCTAAACATCATCGAGAATCTCAAAAGAGCAGTGCATGCAAGACAGCCCAAGAATCTCACAGAACTAGAAGCCTTTTGCAAGGAAGAATGGGCGAAAATCCCCCAAACAAGAATTGAAAGACTTAGCTGGCTACAGAAAGTGTTTACAAGCTGTGATACTTGCCAAAGGGGGTATTACTAAGTACTGACCATGCAGGGTGCCCAAACTTTTGCTTCAGGCCCTTTTCCTTTTTTTTAATTTTGAAACTGTAAAAGATGGAAATAAAAAAAGTAATCTTGCTTAAAATATTAAAGAGGTGTGTCATCTTTAACTTTTGCTGGCTTAGCTATTCACAGTAACAGAAATTTTGACCAAGGGTGCCCAAACTTTTGCATGCCACTGTATACTCATGGACTTAGTCTCCACTGCAGTCTGTGGCAGAGCATTCCACAAATTTACTACTCTTTGGCTAAAAATATTCCCCCTCACCTCTGTTCTAAAGGGTCGTCCCTCAATTTTGAGGGTGTGCCCTCTAGTTCTGGATACCCCCACTACAGGAAACATCCTCTCCACATCTACCTTATCTAGTCCTTTCAACGTTTGGTAGGTTTCAGTGAGGTCCCCATGCATTCTTCTAAATTCCAGTGAGTACAGACCCAAAGTTACCAAACACTCCTCATATGTTAACTCCTTCATTCCTGGAATCATCCTTGTGAATCTTCTTTGGACTCTGTCCAGTGGCAATACATCCTTTCTGAGATATGGGGCCCAAAACTGTCAACAATACTCCCAAGTGCGGCCTGACTAGTGTTTTATAAAGGCTCAGCATTATCTCCTTGTTTTTATATTTTGTTCCCCTTGAAGTAAATGCCAACATTGCATTTCTCTTCTTTACCACAGACTCAACCTGTAAATTAACCTTCTGGAAGTTTTGCATGAGTGCTCTTAAGTCCCTCTGCATCTCTGATGTTTGAACCTTCTCCCCATTTAGATAATAATCCACACTATTGCTCCTTTTACCAAAATGCATTATCATACATTTCCCAACACTATTCCATCTGCCACTTTTTTCCCCATTCTTCCAATTTGTCTTAAGTCCTGCTGCAATCAGCACCATCCACCTATCTTCGTATCATCCACAAACTTTGTCACAAAGCCATCAATTCCATGATCCAAGTCATTGACAAACAATGTGAAAGTAGCAGTCCCAATACTGACCCCTGAGGAACACCACTATACTTTATACCTGTACTTTATTGTGGCCAAACAATTGATACTAGAAGGTACAATCATCACAGCGATATTTGATTCTGCGCTTCCCGCTCCCACTAGTCACTGGCAGCCAACCAGAAAAGGCCCCTTTTATTCCCACTCACTCCCTTTTTGCCTGTCAGCCATTCTTCTGTCGTTACCAGTATCTTTCCTGTAATACTGACCTCCATGCAGAATATGACCCGTCCACAACCACTGTTTGCCTTCTGTGGGCAAGCCAATTCTGGATCCACAAAGCAATGTCACCTTGGATCCCATATCTCCTAACTGTCTCAATAAGCCTTGCTTGGGGTACTTTATCAAATGCCTTGCTGAAATCCATATACATTACATCTACTGTTCTACCTTCATCAATGTGTTTAGTCACATCCTCAAAAAATTCAATCAGGCTCTAAGGCACGACCTGCCTTTGACAAAGCCATGTTGAGTATTCCTAATCATATTATGCCTCTCCAAATGTTCATAAATCCTGCCTGTCAGGATCTTATTCCATCAACTTAACAACCACTGAAGTAAGACTCACTGGTCTGTAATTTTCTGGGCTATCTCTACTTCCTTTCTTGTATAATGGAACAACATCTGCAACTCTCCAATCCTCTGGAACCTCACCTGTCCCCTTTGATGATGCAAAGATCATCGTCAGAAGCTCAGCAATCTCCTCCCTCGCCTTCGACAGTAGCCTGGGATACGTCTTGTCAGTTCCCGGTGACTTATCTAACTTAATGCTTTCCAAAAGCTCCAGCACATCCCCTTTCTTAATACCTATATGCTCAAGCTTTTCAGTCCGCTGTAAGTCATCCCTACAATGCCTTCTGAAAATCCAAGTAAATGACATCCACTGCCTCTCCTTTGACCACCCTGCTTGTTACTTCCTCGAAGAACTCAGGCAAGATTTCCCTTTACAGAAACCATGCTGACTTTGGCTTATATTATCATTGGTTTCCAAGTATCTCAAAACCTCATCTTTAATAATAGACTCCAACACTTTCCGAACCACTGAGGTTAGGCTAACTGGCCTGTAATTTCCTTTCTTTCGCCTTCCTCCCTTCTTAAAGAATGGAGTGACATTTGCGATCTTCCAGTTGTCCGGGACCCATTAAGTTCATCTGCCATTTCTTTGTCCCTCATTACTACCTCACCAGCATAATTTTCCAGTGGTCCAGTATCAAGTTCCACCTCCCTTTTACTGTTTATATAATTGAAAACCAATCAGATTTATCCAGTTTGTTTGACCAGTCAGGATTGTTGGTCTTGAGTCTGATCTCGGTGTCTAGCCTCTACCCTTTGACCTGTTTGTCATCCAAAGCATACAGCCCTGACTCCAGCCAACTGGGTCATTGAGACACACAAGTCGCCGAATCATGACAAGGTTCTGGTCCCCACCACCCACGTTCTTATTCACCATATAACAATTACAGCACGGAAACAGGCCATCTCGGCCCTTCTAGTGCGTGCTGAACTCTTACTCTCACCTAGTCCCACCGACCTGCACTCAGCGCATAACCCTCCATTCCTTTCCTGTCCATATAGCTATCCAATCTAAGTTTAAATGACAATATTGAACCTGCCTCAACCACTTCTGCTGGAAGCTCGTTCCACACAGCTACCACTCTCTGAGTAAAGAAGTTCCCCCTCATGTTACCCCTAAACTCTTGCCCTTTAACTCTCAACTCATGTCCTCAACTCCTCCCTTGGAGGGTCAGACACCCTGAGCCAATAGGCTGGTCCTGGACTTATTTCATAATTTACTGGCATAATTTACATATTACTATTTAACTATTTATGGTTCTATTACTATTTATTATTGTGCAACTGCAACGAAAACCAATTTCCCCCGGGATCAATAAAGTACGACTATGACTCTTGTTTGAATCTCCCCCACTCTCAATGGAAAAAGCCTATCCACGTCAACTCTATCTATCCCCCTCATAATTTTAAATACCTAAATCAAGTCCCCCCTCAACTTTCTACGCTCCAAAGAATAAAGACCCAACTTGTTCAACCTTTCTCTGTAACTTAGGTGATGAAACCCAAGCAACATTTTAGTAAATCTTCTCTGTACTCTCTCAATTTTGTTGACATCTTTCCTATAATTTGATGACCAGAACTGTACACATTATTCTGGTTTCTTCCCCTTTCCTTTCCAGTCGTGTTGAAGGATCTCAGCTGGAAACGTTGACTGTATATTCCCCTCCAAGGATTCTGTTTGACCAGCTGAGTTCTTCCAGTGTTCTGTGTGTGTTGATCTGACCAGGGGAGGTTTGCTTGTCAAGTCAAGCTTGCTTCCTGTTGTATCTCGACAGGGTGTAAGTGCCTTGAAAATGAGCACTTGGTACGTAGAGAATCAGAGTCAGGTTTAATATCGCTGGTATGTGTCGTGAAAGTTGTTGTTTTGTGGCAGCACTACATTGAAATACATAATAATAATAAAATCAGAAATAGGTTTTTCATTTAAGTAAGTTGTGCAGAAGAAGCAAAGAGGTGCATCGGGTGTAAATTTAGACTAAGATGGGTGGGCTGCTCCTGTGGTCACAATTGGCTTTTATCCATCGTAGGCTGAACAAATAATATGGAACTTCCACATAATGGTATTGAAATAAGAGAGAGGCATAGTAGCGTGTCGCTATACAGCGCCAACGACTGGCGTTCAGTGCCTGCCGCTGCCTGTAAGGAGTCTGTATGTTCTGCCCGTGACTGGATTTCTTCCGGGTGCCGTGGTCTCGCCCCACATTCCAGACATTTGGGTTAGGGTTACTGGCAAGCCATGTTGGTACCTGAAGCATGGCAACACTTGCGGTCTGCCCCAGCACAACCCGCGTACTGCGTTGGCCATTCCATATCACTATGTTTCCGTGTACGTGTGACGAATAAAGCTAATCTTGATCTTCTCTCTTTAACACTTGATTGAAGCGTTCTCAGCAATGTTTAGAAAGTGGTGGAGCAGAGGGGATTTCTTCTTGTGGGAGAATCTACAACAAGGGGGCCACACATTCCTAACAGAGATGAGGAGATCGTGTTTACTGTCAGGTGGTCATTTGACCTGTACCAATCTCTGAAAGCAGAACCTGTGAGCATTAAGGCAGAGGTATGCAGCTGATGTTACGTTCAGACCGGTCGTCATCCTACTGAGAGGCACTGCTTTGGTTGGGGTTGACCATGCGTGTTATGTCCTAGCTGTCTGCGTTTGATTCGTGAGCCAGGGCGGTACGATGAGGAGTTCCCCCTCCCCACACAGGAACGGTAGAGAGCCAATACAGTTCAGCAGGAGTTGCCAGTCAGCATTGAGCTCCAACTATAGAGACTCCAGCTGTGGAATTTGCCTTGAGGTTTACTCCTGAAGTCTTCCTCAAGAGTGGGTATAGCCAAAGGCAGCAGAAGTTTTCCTTCCAACCACAGCTGATGAGCCCAAGCGTCTGGTTTTAAGGCACCCGTCACCCACCAGTGCCCTTTCTCCTATCAGTAGAAAATGAAGGCCAGGAGATGGACTTGGTTGTCAGAGGCTATTTGAGACACATGCCTTCAGGAGTACTTAATAGGTAGTGGGAACTTATCCCCACTAACATGCCTGGCTATGACAACCTTAAGGAACCATCCTACTAAACAGAAGGGCTGAATGGCCTATGGTGTACGTTCAGTGTGCTCTGCGGGGTGGACAATCCCAAGGATTTGCTGTCTTCTGAATGCTGACCTTTCTCCCGATTAGCCTGCCTGCGAGCCTGCGAGTCTGCAAGTCTAGGACGTGGGTCGGGGGATGGAGGCTGTGGAGACTCATTCCCCAGAGCAACGAGAATTACGAACCTACATCTTATCGGAACATCGTGTTTTCGTTGATAACGACACTCGGAGGAGAAGAGAGAGAATCTAGACGCATATTGACGGAGTTTGCTTATTGCGCTAGCAAAAAGGACACGTGAGTCAAAAAAAAACAAGGGGAGAACGGGGCTAAATTAACATAACAAAGATGGCGATGATCGGAACCATTACAGCATTTGATAGTGTCATTGAAGACTGGGCAACTTACATTGAAAGAGTGCAGTTATATTGTGAGGCTAACGGTGTTAATGATGCAAAGAAAACCAGTGTCTTACTCAGGCTACGTCCACACTACGCCGGATAATTTTGAAAACGAAGCCTTTTCTCTTCATTTTAACCTTCTGTCCACACTGAAACGGCATTTTCAGCCCCCGAAAACGGAGATTTTCAGAAACAGTCTCCAGAGTGAATAAATCTGAAAACGCCTAATATCCGTTGCAGTGTGTACAGGGTAACTGGAGCTTTTAAAAACCGCTGTCTTGACGTGCCGGAACAAATGGTGGCAGCGCGGCATTTCATAGTTTTCTTATTATTATTATTACTACCTTATTGTCGCCAGACAATTGATACTAGAGCATACAATCATCACAGCGATATTTGATTCTACGCTTCGCAGAACCTAACAATTTCAGAACAGACGGACTAGACTGAAACCAGAAGGGTTAGAAATGTACTCACCAAATACTTTGACCCATAGCTTACTGAATAAGTAAGTATTCTCACTTTGCCCTGTTTTCTGTCCTTGCTTTAATGAAGGTGGTTTACCTGTTTATGCAAGTACTTCTCTGACAATAGATGTGTAAAGGCCTAATGTAACATTGTATGCAAATACAAGATAACACTGATGCAGACATGTTTTATACACTTAACAAGGTGCTTTATTAATGCAACAGAGTTAGTCAGTTTTTCAATGTTCGTCATCAGCCGGGTCATACTGTCCGTGAACTCCCTGTCGGTTGCCTCCATACGCTCCAGTATTTGTTTTTTTTTAGTTTTAAGTCCTCCTGCGCGAGAGCCAAGAGCAATTCCTTTTAAGTTTTTCTACTCTGTAACTGGACAAATGCGCACTAAGTATACCGTTTCCTCTTCGCTTGTTTTCTGTGTGTCCTGCGTGTGCCCAGTAGGAGGAGATTCGCCCAAATATCCGTGTCAGTGTGGACAGAGATATTTTGAAAAACGCTTAGTGTGTACGCCTGTTGTTTTTACTCGAAACCGGCGTTTTCAAAATTATCCGGCGTAGTGTGGACGTACCCTCAGTATTATGGGAGCAAAAACATACGGGCTGCTATGGAGCTTGTTAACCCTTGAAAAGCCAGCTGACAAAACGTTCAAGCAGACAGTAGACACTCTCCAACAGCATTTAAACCCGAAACCACTGGTCATTGCTGAAAGATTTAAATTTCACAAAAGGAATCAGCAAAAATGAAAGCATTTCTGAATGTTGTGCTGAATTGCGCAAATTATCAGAACATTGCCAATTTGGAGCTGGTCTATCGGATGCATTGAGGGACAGGTTAGTGTGTGGCATGCACTGTGAAACCACACATAACCTATCCACAGTCCTACACCCACTAAATGCACTATTACGGACGGACACAATGGAAGTGGACTGAGAGCTGTGCGAAAGCGGTTCAAGAAACTAAAAGACTCATAACTTCAGAAGGGGTGCTCGCACACTTTGACCCCTCCTTAACAATCCAGCTCGGTTGTGATGCCTCGCCCCATGGGATAGGAGCTGTGTTATCGCACAAGTTTCCAGGTGGCTCAGAAAGACCAATAGCCTTTGCCTCAAGAACAATAACTTCAGCTGAACACAACTACGCACAGATTGACAGAGCCTCGTGTGGGGAGTCAAGAAATACAGTCACTACCTGTCTAGCCAAAAGTTTACCCTGTTGACTGACCATCAGCCTCTCGTGTCGATCTTCAATCCGAGAAAAGGCGTTCCAGTGATGACAGCACAAAGGCTGCAGCGATGGTCCCTTTTCTTAGGAGGTCACAGGTATGACATTGAACACAGGGGGACCAAGCAACATGGCAACGCAGACAGTTTGTCACATTTACCACTGCTGACTTCCGAGATAACTACACAAATGGGTTCAGCGGAGGTTTTTCTCACAACAATAGTTGAACAATTACCAGTAACAAACAGCCTCATTGAAAGGGAAACACGCAATGACCCTATGTTGTCAAAAGTGTATGACATCATGGTAAAGGGATGGCCAGTGCGGGGTAACACACTGTTTCCAGCCTTCTCAGCGAGGAAGGAGCAGTTGTTAGTGTGTTGGGAAACTCTAATGTGTGGTTCACGAGTTGTGATTCTTCCCAAGCTATGCACCAGAGTGCTGGAGGAACTGCACGAGGGGCACCTGGGTATCGTGAAGATGAAAAGTCCTGTCTGTGCCTATGTGTGGTGGCCAGGAATCGATAAACAGATTGAGGACTTGACCAAGAACTGCTCTGGATGTCAAAAGCTCCAGAACACACCACCACAAGCCCTTCTCCATCTGTGGGAGTGGCCCTCATCACCATGGCAACGAGTGTACATTGACTTTGCTGGACCATTCATGGACTCTATCTTTTTAATCGCCGTTGATGCACATTCCAAATGGCCAGAGGTCATCAAAATGAAGACAACCACATCGGAAAAGACCATTAGAGTGCTGAGGGCCAAGTTCGCCAGGAATGGCATACCAGAACAAATCTGCACAGAGAGTGGATGACAATTTGTCTCTGAAGAATTCCAAAGTTTTGTGAAGGACAAAGGAATCAAGCACTTTACATCTGCCCCTTACCATTCATCCACAAATGACTTGGCAGAAAGATTTGTACAGACATTCAAGAAAGCCATCAAGGCAATGGACAGCAAAAATCAACCACTGCAACACAAGATAGACAGCTTCCTCCTTGCCTATCGCAATGCTGTACATGCAACCACTAATCAGACTCCAGCGATGATGTTTCTGAACAGGAACCTGAGGTCCTGCATGGATCTTCTCAAACCAGATGTACGGTGTGATGTGGAGAACAGTCAGTTCAAACACTTGAATGCTAAGTCCACACAAAGCTTCAGTGTGGGACAGTGAGTTCTTGCACGTGATTACCAGACTGAAAAGTGGCAGCCGGGTACAATTTCCGCCACAGACGGGCCACTGATGTATAGAGTACAGGTGGGAGAGAACGTATGGAGACGTCATGTGGATCAAATCCTGGATGCTCAGGTGAAAAACACCACAACACCTTGCCCGGACTCCCCTGACATAGAAGCAAACACTCCTGATGTGAGCACATCAGCCTCATCCACAGATAAGCCTGTCATCAGTGCTGAGGACCCACCTGATGTACCTGTAGAGACTAATGCCCCAAAGCAAACGTTTCAGGACAGACGTTACCTGGAGAGGCAGAGAAGACCTCCCCAGAGACTTGAGTTCTAAATGGGTCTTAGACCAAAAGTAAAGAAAAAGGCTTGTTATAATTTGATATTATTAAGTTACTTAGTAAACAAATGGTAGGTGTTTGCATGTTAAGGGTAAACATATTTGTTTAGCATAGTGCCCCAGCAAAAAACAATTGATACACTATTAAAATAAAAGGGGAGGAGTGTACCGTATAGCCTACAGAATAATAAGGGACTACTTTATGTGTTAGTAGAACGTCGTTGCATGCGCTATTAGGTGCGTATTGATCTGTATGTGTGTGCCGAGTTCGGATTCTGCCAGTAAAGAACCATGAAACTTAGCTCCCGTCTTCAGCGTTTTTATTAATAGTATTGTTGTGTAACCACAGCAGAGGCCTAATGCAGAACTGTACAAAAAGTGCAGGTACAATCAAGGAAAGGTTCTTTTAAGGGCAAAAAAGTTATTCTGATTGAAGTTAGAGACAGAATCGATGCTTCAAAAAGGATACATCCATCATTCATGACCGCCCCCCCCCCCCATCACCCCATGCCCTCTTACTGGAATCTATAATCTTTTTAATTGTGTACTTCTGCCGCAAAACAGGAGGAGAGTGTTTCCTGTGAATTGGCATCAGGATTTAGTGTAAATTGGCTCACCTTCTGGGCCGAATGGCCTGTTCTGTGCTGTGCTGTTCTAGCAATTCCACTTAAATGTTGGAATCGACCCCAAATGCACATTCACACCACACTCTCAGTGAAGAAGCTCCCCTCATTTAAATATTAAATATTAAATATTTCACCTTTCACTCTTAACCTATGACCTCTAGTTCTAGTCTCACCTAACCTCGGGTGAAAAAGCCTGCTTACATTTACCCTATTGGATACTCTTCATAATTTTGTATACCTCTATAAAATCTCCCCTCATCCTTCAGCAAAAAAATCCTAATTCAGGTCCTCAAGTCCTGGCACCATCTTGTAAATTTTTTCCTGTACACTCTCAAATCATATTTCCATGTTCTATTTTAGTTGATATCTTGCTGAATCTTTTCATAACCTTCCTCACCATCCGCAACTCAGACAAGTTTTGTATTGTCTGCAAACCAGCCCACCAACATAAGTAGACCAGCCCACCAGCATAGACAGACCAGACGGACCAGCCCACCGGCATAGACAGACCAGACAGACCAGCCCACCGGCATAGACAGACCAGACAGACCAGCCCACTGGCATAGACAGACCAGACAGACCAGCCCACCGGCATAGACAGACCAGACAGACCAGCCCACTGGCATAGACAGACCAGCCCACCGGCATAGACAGACCAGACAGACCAGCCCACTGGCATAGACAGACCAGCCCACCGGCATAGACAGACCAGCCCACCGGCATAGGCAGACCAGACAGACCAGCCCACCGGCATAGACAGACCAGCCCACCGGCATAGGCAGACCAGACAGACCAGCATAGGCAGTCCAGCCCGCCAACATTTTGAGCTGTCAGATAATTAGAACTAGCAGGCCCCTGGCACTGATCCCTGTGAAGGAACACTGATCACAGACCTCCAGTCGGAATCAGACCCTTCCGCTGCTGCCCTCTGTTTTCCTATGGACAAGTCAATGTTAGACAGTAACACCATAAGACAGAGGAGCTGAATTAGGCCATTTGGCCCATTGATACTGAATATGGATTTTGCGATATTGGGACATCCCTTTATCTTCTGGATTATCCTACTACGATTGATCTTCTAAAGCAGGGGTTCCCAACCTTTTTTTATGCATGGACCAATACCATTAAGCAAGGAGTTCAGTGGACCACCCCTGTTCGAAAGTGTACAACACCCACAGCCCGACCCTCACGAGTCATCTTTATCACCTCCTCAACAAAAACACTCAAGTTTGTAAGGCATTTGAAGTGTTCTTTGTCTTTCACTGAGATGACCTCTGTTTCTACTAGATCCTAGAGAAGGAACCTCATCTACTCCATCCCTCCTCATGTGACAGATTGGCCACATCGCAGAGACCAGTCTGGTGAATCTGCACGGTGCCCCCTCAGTAGCTAACAAATACTTTTACTGAGGTAAGGACACTATGTGGTGATTTACACGAACGATGTGAACATAAACGATGATACTCCAGCTTGAAGGCATCAACATCAATTTCTCTAACCTCTGGTAACTTCTGCCCCTCCCCCCTCTCTCTTTTTCCATTCCCCATTCTAGCTCCCCTCTCATCCCTTCTCTTCTCCTCACTTGCCCATCACCTCCCTCTGGCTCCCCTTCTCTTCCCACATCCACTCTTCCTCTCCTATTAGATTCCTTCTTCTCCACCCCTTCACCTCTTCACCTCTCACCTCCCAGCTTTTTACTTCATCATCACACCCCCCCATCTGCCACCCGCCCACCTTCCCCCTCATGAGGTCTCACCTATCACCTGCCAGCTTGTACTCTCCCTCCCCTCCCCTCCCCACCTTCTTATTCTGGCTTTTCCCCACTTCCTTTCCAGTCCTGGTGAAGGGTCTCGGCCCGAAACATCCCCTCCATATATGCTGCCTGACCTGCTGAGTTAATATGGCATTTTGTGTGTGATTTTGTATTGTGCAGAAAGGAATGCATGCATGCGCTTAAAGTGTGGGTAGGTCAGGGCATGTGCACAAATGCATGCTATGTGTTGTGACTAAATACGGGAGCTGAAGGTTGGAAATATGAAAGTCTTTATTCACAGAGCAAACCTCCAGTAGAGGGAGAGTCCAGGGGAATCTCTCTCTCTCTCTGACACGACATTTCATACTTCTCAACACAGGTGCCCTGAAACATTTCAACTATTTTCTGAATGGAGAGAAGAGAGCGGATAGTGAGGTCAGCTGAGAAGATCATTGGGGTCTCTCTTCCCGCCATCACAGACATTTACACCACACGCTGCATCCGTAAAGCAAACAGCATTGTGAAGGATCCCACGCACCTCTCATACAAACTCTTCTCCCTCCTGCCATCTGGCAAAAGGCACCGAAGCATTCGGGCTCTCACAACCAGACTATGTAACAGTTTCTTCCCCCAAGCCATCAGACTCCTCAATACCCAGAGCCCGGACTGACACCAACCGACTGCCCGCTACTGTGCATATTATCTTGTTTCTTATTTATTGTAATGCCTGCACTGTTTTGTGCACTTTATGCAGTCCTGGGTAGATCTGTAGTCTAGTGTAGTTTTTGTATTGTTTTTACGTAGTTCAGTGTAGTTTTTGTATTGTTTCATGTCGCACCATGGTCCTGAAAAACATTGTCTCGTTTTTACTGTGTACTGTTCCAGCAGTTATGGTCGAAATGACAATAAAAAGTGACTTGACTTGACTCAAAAAGTCCAAGGTGCAAAAGGCCTTAGGAGTCCTCATTAACCCATAAAGGTTAACTTGCAGACAGTTGACCTTTTGGCTTGAGACCCTTCATCAGCACTGCATGTGTTGCTTGGATTTCCAGCATCTGCAGATATTCTCTTGTTTGAGGTTCACTTACAGGTTGGGTCGGTGGTATGGAAGACAAATCCAATGTTATTATTCGTTACGAGATAACTAGAATTTAAAAAGTAAGTATGTGATGTAAGGCTTTATAAGGCATTGGTCAGACTACACTTGGAGCATTGTGAGCAGCTTTGGGTCGCTTATCTGTGAAAGGATGAGCTGGTACTGTAGAAGGTCCAGAGAAGGTTCGCAAGAATGATTCCAGGAATGAAAAGGTTAATGTATGAAGAGTGTTTGTTGGACCTCGGTCTGTACTCGCTGGAGTTTAGAAGAATGAGGGGGGAGGATCTCAGATAACAATAAACATTTAACTACAGTTTCAGAGTTTCATTTGCTGTGATCATCTACAGTAGTGAAGATTAACATTTGGAATGTACTCAGGTTAATTTACAGAATTGCATGTTTACAGTGTAGCACTTCCCAACGAGCAGAGTTCAAAGTACAAAATAAAATTTACTATCAAAGTATGTATCACTGAATTATGGCTGAAAAATTTTAGCTGGGAGCTTAACGTCCGAGGATACTTATTGTATCGAAAGGATAGGCAGGACAGCGGAGGGGGGCGGCATTGCACTGTTGGTAAAAAAAAATGAAATTAAATCATTAGGAAGAGGTGTTGAATCATTGTGCATAGAGCTAAGGAACTGCAAGAGTAAAAAAAGTCCTGTTGAGAGTTGTACACTGACCCCCAGGTGGTAATAGGTATATGACCTACAAATTACAAGGGAAGATAGAAAATGCATACCAAAAGGACAATGTTACAATGGTTGTGGGGGACTTCAATATACAATAGATTGGGACAATCAGGTTGGTGCTGGATTCCAAGAGGGGGAGTTTCTTGAGTGCCTAAGAGATGGATTATAGAGCAGCTCACAGTTGAGCCCACTGGAGAATCAGCTATTCTGCATTGGGTGTTGTGCAATGAACCAGAATTGCTTAGACAGCTGAAGGTAAAAGAACTCTGAGGGGAACGTTATCACAATTTGATCGAATTCACCCTGAAATCGGAAAAGGAGAAACTAAAGTCAGATGTATCAGTATTACAGTGGAGTAAGGGGAATTACCGAGGTATGAGAGAGGAGTTGGCCAGACTTGCTTGGAAAAGAACACTGACAGGGCTGACGGCAGAGCAGCAATGGCTGGAATTTCTGGAAGGAATTTGGAAGGCACAGGATACATACAGCCCAAAGAGGAGGAAGTATTCTGAAGGAAAGATGAGCAACCGTGGCCAACAAGGGAAGTCAAAGCCAACATAAAAGCCAAAGGGAGGGCATATAATAGAGCAAAAATTAGCGGGAAGTTAGAGGATTGAGAAGCTTTTAAAAACAGAAGGTAACTAAAAAGGTCATTAGGAAGGTAAAGATGGAATATGAAAGTAAGCTATTCTATAATATTAAAGAGATAACTAAAGTTTCTTCAGATACATAAAGTGTAAAATAGAGGCGAGAGTGGATGTCGGACCACTGGAAAAGTGGTTAATGGGAGACAATGAAATGGCAGATGAACTGAATAAATATTTTGCATCATTCTTCACTGTGGAAGACTCTAGTAGTATTGTGGAAATTCCAGGTGTCAGGGCATGAAGTGTGTGAAGTTACCATTACCAGGGAGAAGGTTCTTGGGAAACTGAGAAGTCTGAAGGTCGATAAGTCACCTGGACCAGACAGTGTACACCTCAGAGTTATGAAAGAGGTGGCTGAAGAGATCGTGGAGGCATTAGTAATGACCCTTCAAGAATCACTAGATTCTGGAATGGTTCTGGAAGACTGGAACATTACAAATATCACTCCACTCTTCAAGAAGGGAGAGAGGCAGAAGAAAGGAAATTATGGGCCAGTCAGTGGTTGGGAAGATGTGGGAGTCGGTTATTAAGGATGAGGTCTCAGGGTACTTGGAGTCATGTGATAAATTAGGCCGGTTTCCTCAAGGGAAAATCTTGCCTGACAAATCTGTTGGAATTCATTGAAGAAACATAGAAACATAGAAAATAGGTGCAGGAGTAGGCCATTCAACCCTTCGAGCCTGCACTGCCATTTATTATGATCATGGCTGATCATCCAACTCAGAACCCCGCCCCAGCCTTCCCTCCATACCCCCTGATCCCTGTAGCCACAAGGGCCATATCTAACTCCCTCTTAAATATAGCCAATGAACTGGCCTCAACTGTTTCCTGTGGCAGAGAATTCCACAGATTCACCACTCTCTGTGTGAAGAAGTTTTTCCTAATCTCGGTCCTAAAAGGCTTCCCCTTTATCCTCAAACTGTGGCCCCTTGTTCTGGACTTCCCCAACATCGGGAACAATCTTCCTGCATCTAGCCTGTCCAATCCCTTTAGGATTTTATACGTTTCAATCAGATCCCCCCTCAATCTTCTAAATTCCAACGAGTACAAGCCCAGTTCATCCAGTCTTTCTTCATATGAAAATCCTGCCATCCCAGGAATCAATCTGGTGAACCTTCTTTGTACTCCCTCTATGGCAAGGATGTCTTTCCTCAGTTTAGGGGACCAAAACTGCACACAATACTCCAGGTGTGGTCTCACCAAGGCCTTGTACAACTGCAGTAGTACCTCCCTGCTCCTGTACTCGAATCCTCTCGCTATAAATGCCAGCATACCATTTGCCTTTTTCACCGCCTGCTGTACCTGCATGCCCACTTTCAATGACTGGTGTATAATGACACCCAGGTCTCGTTGCACCTCCCCTTTTCCTAATCGGCCACCATTCAGATAATAATCTGTTTTCCTATTTTTGCCACCAAAGTGGATAACTTCACATTTATCCACATTAAATTGCATCTGCCATGAATTTGCCCACTCACCCAACCTATCCAGGTCACTCTGCATCCTCTCAGCATCCTCCTCACAGCTAACACTGCCACCCAGCTTCGTGTCATCCGCAAACTTGGAGATGCTGCATTTAATTCCCTCATCCAAGGATTGGAGGGTGGCTAATGTAACCCCACTTTTTAAAAAAGGAGGGAGAGAGAAACCGGGGAATTATAGGCCGGTTAGCCTAACGTCGGTGGTGGGGAAACTGCTGGAGTCAGTTATCAAGGATGTGATAACAGCACATTTGGAAAGCGGTGAAATGATCGGACAAAGTCAGCATGGATTTGTGAAAGGAAAATCATGTCTGACGAATCTCATAGAATTTTTTGAGGATGTAACTAGTAGAGTGGATAGGGGAGAACCAGTGGATGTGGTATATTTGGATTTTCAAAAGGCTTTTGACAAGGTCCCACACAGGAGATTAGTGTGCAAACTTAAAGCACACGGTATTGGGGGTAAGGTATTGGTGTGGGTGGAGAATTGGTTAGCAGACAGGAAGCAAAGAGTGGGAATAAACGGGACCTTTTCAGAATGGCAGGCGGTGACTAGTGGGGTACCGCAAGGCTCAGTGCTGGGACCCCAGTTGTTTACAATATATATTAATGACTTGGATGAGGGAATTAAATGCAGCATCTCCAAGTTTGCGGATGACACGAAGCTGGGTGGCAGTGTTAGCAGTGAGGAGGATGCTAAGAGGATGCAGGGTGACTTGGATAGGTTGGGTGAGTGGGCAAATTCATGGCAGATGCAATTTAATGTGGATAAATGTGAAGTTATCCACTTTGGTGGCAAAAATAGGAAAACAGATTATTATCTGAATGGTGGCCGGTTAGGAAAAGGGGAGGTGCAACGAGACCTGGGTGTCATTATACACCAGTCATTGAAAGTGGGCATGCAGGTACAGCAGGCGGTGAAAAAGGCGAATGGTATGCTGGCATTTATAGCGAGAGGATTCGAGTACAGGAGCAGGGAGGTACTACTGCAGTTGTACAAGGCCTTGGTGAGACCACACCTGGAGTATTGTGTGCAGTTTTGGTCCCCTAATCTGAGGAAAGACATCTTTGCCATAGAGGGAGTACAAAGAAGGTTCACCAGATTGATTCCTGGGATGGCAGGTCTTTCATATGAAGAAAGACTGGATGAACTGGGCTTGTACTCGTTGGAATTTAGAAGATTGAGGGGGGATCTGATTGAAACGTATAAGATCCTAAAGGGATTGGACAAGCTAGATGCGGGAAGATTGTTCCCGATGTTGGGGAGGTCCAGAACGAGGGGTCACAGTTTGAGGATAGAGGGGAAGCCTTTTAGGACCGAGATTAGGAAAAACTTCTTCACACAGAGAGTGGTGAATCTGTGGAATTCTCTGCCACAGCAAACTGTTGAGGCCAGTTCATTGGCTATGTTTAAGAGGGAGTTAGATATGGCCCTTGTGGCTACAGGGGTCAGGGGGTATGGAGGGAAGGCTGGGGCAGGGTTCTGAGTTGGATGATCAGCCATGATCATAATAAATGGCGGTGCAGGCTCGAAGGGCCGAATGGCCTACTCCTGCACCTATTTTCTATGTTTCTATGTTTTAAGTCATTAATATATATTGTAAACCACTGGGGTCCCAGCACTGAGCCTTGCGGTACCCCACTGGTCACCGCCTGCCATTCTGAAAAGGTCCCGTTTATTCCCACTCTTTGAAATAACGATCAGGATAGACAAAGGAGAATCAGTTGATATTGTGTACTTGGAGTTTCAGAAGGCCTTTGACAAGGTGTCACACCTGAGGCTGCTTATCACACTATGAGCCCATGGTATTACAGCAAAGATTCTAGCTTGGATAAAGTGGCTGATTGGCAGGAGGTAAAGAGCGGAATGAAGGGCGCCTTTGGCTGGCGGCCAGTGACTAGTTTTGTTCCACAGGGGTCTGTGTTGGGACTGATTCTTTTTACGTTGTATGTCAATGATTTGGATAATGGAATTGATGGCCTTGTTGAAAAGTTTGTAGACGATATGAAGATAGGTGGAGGGGCAGGTAGTTTTGGGGATCTAGACAGGCTACAAAAGAACTTGGATAGATTAGGGGAATGGTTGGAAAAATTTAATAATGCTTGGATAAATCTTACATTAAAAGTATGGCAGAAGGTGGTTAATTCATGTGGAATTAATAACATGTTAAAACTCTTTAGATGGTGTGCATATGATACCGAATTCCTTCCCAACAGAGGAGATAAAAGATTTGAGCTATGGATAAAGAAAGGTCTTACAACCTACCTCTCATTTATAGATAAAAGAGTATTACAAAGTTTCCAAATCCTGCAGGACAAACATGGCCTAGAACATAATGACTTTTTTAGGTACCTTCAAATACGAAACTATGTTAACCAGAGTTGTAGATATACAGACCTATCAACAGTAGAATTAGAATTTTTCAAGATTCTGAATTCGGCTTGCAGTTCAATACCTAGTAAATCAGTTTCTCGCCTATGTAATGCACTCTCCCATGCTAAAAATGTAAATACACTGTATATTAAAGAGAAGTGGGAGAAAGAAGCGGGGTTGGTACTTTCAGAGGAGGCTTGGGGGAAAATCTGCAGCTTTCAATGGTCCTCGACTAATTCTTTGACTTGGAGAGAACATTGTTGGAAAAACATTATAAGATACTTCAAGACCCCATATCAGGAAAAATATAAAGATACAAATGTGATGTGTTGGAGAAGGTGCGGCTCCAAGAAGGCAAATCATTTTCATATTTTCTGGGATTGCCCTAAATTAAGTCTATTTTGGGAAGGTATTCATAGAACATTAGTTAAGGTACTTAGGTCCCAGATACCTCTGAACTTTGAGATGCTCTATTTGGGGCATGTATTGTTCCTTGAACAGAAGGAAGATATAAAGTTGCTGCAGGCCCTCTTAGCGGCAAGTAAGAAATCAATCACTAGAAAATGGCTAAATCCAATACCACCTACATTAGAAGATTGGTACGAAATTATCTTGGAAATATTTAAAATGGAAAAGTTGACTTACTCCCTGAGAACTCAAAAAGAAACATTTTATCAAATCTGGAATAAATGGATTGAATATATAACCCCAATGCGAGCAGACTTTAGATGACTCTCCTAATGATTTATATTGCTCTTCTCATCAACACAGTAATATTGCTAACGTCAGCACCCCTAGTCTAAATGTTTGCTTTTTTTTGGAAAATAGAGAATTAACACAAGTAAAGGGAAAGATTTGGGAAAGGGATTAAAAAAAAATGAAAAAATTAAGTAAATAAGTACATAGGGATTGGATAATTATGTCTGCGGGCAGGAACAAGCACGAACAAATTGGGATAGAAACACCTACAATGGTTGGTATATAGGCTTGTATGCAACATTTTGCACCAGTGGAAATGGTCCAGAAGGGTTGTATGGAAACTATTATTACCATTTTTCTTAACAACTAATTTTATTACTTAGCCTAATAGGTTAGATTTACCACAGTACATAATTATCTATTTAAATGTTTATTTTCCTTTTATACCATCTCAATGTGTACTTAAGAATGTATAAATAATTGTAGTTTTATACATATAAAAAAATGGAAAAGGTTATATGTGTGAAAAAAGTACATGATAATTGTGAATTCCTTATCCAAATAAAAATAAAATTAAAAAAAAGATTAGGGGAATGGACAAAGAAATGGCAGATGCAATACAGTGTGAAGAAGTGTATGGTCATGCACTTTGGTAAAAGAAATGAAAGGGCTGATCATCTTCTAAATGGAGAGAAAATACAACCAGAGGTGCAAAAGGACCTAAAGGTTAGTTTTCAGGTTGAGTCTGTGGTGAGGAATGCATTCATTTCAAGAGGACTAGCATATGTAATGTAATGTTGAGACTTTATAAAGCACTGGTGAGGCCTCACAAAGTATTCTGAGCAGTTTTGGGTCCCCTTATCTTAGAAAGGATGTGTTGAAGCTGGAGAGGGTTCAAAGGAGGTTCACGAAAATGATTCCAGGATTGAATGGCTTGTCATATGAAGAGTGTTTGATGGCTCTGGGTCTGTATTCACTAGAATTCAGAAGAATGAGGGGTAACCTCACTGAAACCCCTATTGAATGGTGAAAGGCTTTGATAGAGTGGATGTGGAGAGGATGATTCCTATGTTGGGAGAGTCTGTGACCAGACGACACAGCCACACATGAGGCTGCTTAACAGAACAGAAGGGTGTCCTTTTAGAACGGAGATGAGGAAGAACTTCTTTAGCCAGAGAGTGGTGAATATGTGGAATTCTTTGCCACGGGCAGCTGAGGAGGCCAGGTCCTTATGTATATTTAAGACAGAGGTTGCTGGATTCTTCATTGGCCAAGGCAGTAAGGGATATGGGGAGAAAGCAGGAGATTAGGTCTGAGAGGAAATTTGGATCAGCCATGATGAAATGGCAGAGCAGACTCAATGGGCCAAATGGACAATTCTGCTTCCTTATCTTATGGTCTTTTGCATACGTTACCATTTACCATGTTGAGATTAATTTTCTTGCAGGCATTTTCAGGAAAATAAGGAAATTTTTGCCATTGGCTGGTATGGTTGTGTAGTGTTTAGCATAATGCTTCATAGGACCGATGACGAGTTCAATACCCACCACCATCTGTACGGGGTTTGTATGTTCTCCCCATGACAAAGTGGGTTTCCTACACGTGCTCCACTTTCCTTTTGCAGTCCAAAAACTTACTGTTTGGGGCACGTTAATTGGTCTTGGCAAATTGCCCTGGCAAATGGGGGAGTTGCTAGGCTGTGCGACTCGAGGGGCCAAAACAGGCTGTTTCACGCTGTATCTCAATAAATGAATAATAAAAGAAAGGTAATGGAGTTTATAAAAAACTGCACAAAGACTAACGAGCACACAAGAAGACAACTTTTTCAAATAAATAACACGGGATATCTAGAATAATTGAAAACAGAACCTCTTTGAATCTTCAATGCTGCTTCAAATGTACAAACTCCAGACACCCAGAATGTATGGTACACTTGTGTTAGTGTTGAAGGATAGCATCAATATACAACTGACCAGGTTAATGACAAAACAGATCTGTGCTGAACATTCCCTTTAACAATACGCCAATAGCAAGAACTTTCGTGTCTTCCCCTGTGTAGTTTCAAAGGAATAAAGTCGGAGTATCTGTCAACGCAATCGCCTTACAGTGCTAGCAATCACCTTTTTCAAATCTTTTTATTGCATTATAATCAGTTAAATGAACATATCAATAATAACAATGCCAAAGGAACAGGTTAACAATAATAGCAATCATATATACCAACATCAGTTCCAAATATCATATCCAGACAGTTCCTCCCAATCTCTTGATAAATGAAACCGAAAAAAAGTTCAAAAGATTTGTTCAAGACAAAAAACAAAAAACCCCTAAACTAAACAGAAAACAAAACAGAGAAAAAAAAAACTGGGCTGCCATAATTTGTCAATTATAATTATTCTGTCCTTGACTCCATTCCTCCTTCCATAAACAATTAAATATTAGGAAAAAGGATTCAAAAAGAAAATCAACTTAAGTCATATGTATGGAAATACTGAATAAAGGACTCCCAAGTTTCCTCGAATTTAATCGAGGAATTAACTCTGCTGCTCCTGATTTTTTGTAGGTTTAAACAAACTATAGTTTGAGAAAACCATTGAAGTGTATTAGGGGAATCAAAATATTTCCATTTGAATAATATGGATCTTCTGGCCATCAGCGTAACAAATGCTATCAACGGGCAGGCTGAAGATGATAAAGACATCTTTGATATTGTTTCAGCAGTTTTACATATTGATTTACAACCTCATCCTATTACTGCAAGTTTTTGGATTACCAATGATTGACTCTAATTATTTAGCAATCACTAATCAGGGTTCACCTCCCACCACTGTCCCCGTAAGGAACTTGTACCTTCTCCCCGTGACTGCATGGGTTTCCTCCAAAGACCTGTCGTTAGGTCACGTTGGCGCGGAAGCACTTGTGAGCTGCCCCCAACAGAATCCACTGATTTGATTTGACACCGATGATGCATTTCACTGTAATTCACTCACCCCACCACTGAACTGGTCCCACAACATATGGACTCACTTTCAAGGACTCTTCATCTCGTGTTCTCCATATTCATTGCTTATTTAAATATTATTGTTATTTTTTTTCTTTCCTTTTGAATTTTCACAGTGTGTTGACATTGAGTTTACACTAATGTCCGTCTCTACTTTGTGTCTCTCCCCGTGACCCCCGGCAGCTGCCACCCTGGCTATGGCCTCGGACGACGTGGTGCGCTTCCACTTTCCCAACCACGAGGTGTCGATTCTGCAGCGGATGAACCAGCTGCGGATGGAGGAGCGCTTCTGCGACGTGACCATCGTGGCGGAGCGGCTGCGGTTCCCGGGGCACCGGGTGGTGCTGGCTGCCTGCTCCCCGTTCCTGCGGGACCAGTTCCACATGAACCCGTCGCGGGAGGTTGAGGTCTTCCCCATGACCGGAGCGCAGACGGTGCAGCGCTTGCTGCTGTCCTGTTACACCGGCACGCTGGAGTTCCCCTTCGGCGACATCCTCGACTACCTGACGGCCGCCAGCTGCCTGCAGATGGAGCACGTGGTGGAGAAGTGCCGCCAGTCGCTCTCGCCGCGGATCGGACCCCGCCTGCCACCCCCGCCGCCAGGCCCGAGCCCGGGTCTGGGGGGGGACGAGTCGGGCCCGGAACGGGACCGGGACCGGGACCCAGACCGCGAGCGGCCGTGCACGCCGCAGATTGCCAGCTCCTCTGAGCGCGACGGGCCGTGGGGCGAGGCCAGCGAGTCAGTGAAGCTGGAGGAGGAGCACCAGCAGGAGCCGCCGCCGAGGCCCAGGCCCCGGCCACGACCGCCTGCTGCCTCCTTTGGTCAGGCCGACGACCTGCGCATCCGCAAGGTAGAGTCGCTGGCCGACTGCATGGCGCCGGGGTCTGGAGAGGGTCCGGAGCCTGACCCACGCATCCACTCGACGGTGGGTGGAGGAGGAGTAGGGAGCGGCAGCGGGAGCCACGACTACTCAGAGACTGGCGGCGCACCCTACGACATGTCCGAGGTCCTCATCTCGGACGACTTCCCTGAGGAGGACTACGAGAGCTCGGCCAGCGAGGACTGCCGCAGCGGCTTCTACAGGGGTCCCGAGGACCCGGCATCGCTGCCGCTGCCGCCGCGGCCCGAGGGCCCCGAGGCCGAGCCGGTCCGCTGCTCCGAGTGCGCGGCCGTCTTCGAGCAGCGGGAGCACCTGGCCGCCCACATGGTGACGCACCGGCTCTACATGTGCCTCCTCTGTGGCAAAGTCTTCAAGAAGAACGCCCGGCTGGCGCAGCACATCAACGTGCACACCGGCTTCAAGCCGTACTGCTGTGCCGTCTGCGGCCGCACCTTCACGCAGAAACGCTCGCTAAAGGACCACATGAACGTGCACAATGGCGACGCGCCCCACTGCTGCAGCTACTGCGACATGCGTTTCACCCACTACAGCACCCTGCGCGTCCACCTGCGCGACCAGCACGGCAAGACCACCACCCGTAACCTGGAGAACCGGCCGGCCGAGATCAGCATGGTGTTGCCTTAGTGCTCAGCTCCCTCCCCCATCCAAAATTCCTCACCCCTCCAGCTTACACTTCCACTCTCTTCACTTCCCTCCTCCCCCTGTCCCCCTCTACTCCTCCGTTCCCCTCGTGCACACCCCATTAGCTTCACAACTGTACTGCTCCCAGTCGACCCTCCCCTACCCTTTTCCTTTGTCCTCCTCTTTCCCTCTTTTGCCACCATGTACTTAATCTCACTCCCACCCTGTTCCTCCCTCCCACCAGGAAACACTCCCTCCCTTCCTCTAAGACCCCTCTCTCCCTCTTCGCCCACCTACAGCCCTCCATCCCCGTTCCTGCCCGCTTCCCTCACCCTCCCCACCCATCCACACTCTTCCTTCCTCCTCAGACATTTCCCGCTTCATTTCCTCATCCTCTCCCTGCCCCTTCCCTCACCCTCTCCCCGCCCCTTTCCCCACCCTCTCCCTGACCCATTCCCCACCCTCTCCCTGACCCCTTCCCTCACCCTCTTCCCGCCCCTTCCCTCACCCTCTCCCTCTAGGACGCCCCCTTACCACCCTCTTCCCTAACCCTCTCGTGATGGCAGTGGAACTGTTCTCGTTCTCTGTACTCTATTGGCCTGACTGGAGGCGGGGGCTCCGGTCGTTATTTTGGTCTGCCTGTAGGCAGGATTTGCATCTATCTGTAATCTATATTTTTATTCTTAGAGAAAAAGAAATAATAATTTGAGATTTTAAAAGGAAAGTTTCTGACCATTATTATTTAAAAAACTTTGCAAGGAGGGCATTTTATTTGGGGAGTGGGTTTTACTTGGGGGGGGCTAGTGCTCTGTTTGGAAAGATTGTGTTTTATTTGGGATGGGTGTTTTATTAGAAGGATGGTGTTTTATTGGGGGATGGTCTTTATTTTGGGGGGTAGTGCTCTGGAGGGATTGTGCTTTATTTGGGAGGAGGGTCTTTTATTTTGGGAAGTGTGTTTTATTTGGGGAGGGTGTTTTAAGTGGGAGCAGGGTGCTTTATTTGGGGAGACAATATTTAATTTGGGAGGATAGTATTTTTGGTGTTTGCTGCTTTATTTGGAGGGAGGGTGTTTTATTTTGAGGAAGGGAGTTTTTAAAGGGAGGGTATTTTATATGGAGTAGGGTGTTTTGGGGAGGGGATTTTAGTTGGGAGGCTGTTTTATTTGGGGAGGGCAGTTTATTTGGGGTGGGGTTAGTGCTCTGTTAGGGAGGGTCTTTTATTTTGAGGAAGGGTGTTTTATATTGTGGGGAGGGTGTTTTATTTGTGTGGAGGGTGTTTTATTTGGAGGGATGGTGTTTGTTTTATTTGGAGGAGGGTGTTTATTTTATTTGGAGGGAGGTGTTTTATTTGGAGGAAGGGTGTTTTATTTGGGGAGGGTGTTTTATTTGGAGGGAGGGTGTTTGTTTTATTTGGAGGAGGGTGTTTATTTTATTTGGAGGGAGGTGTTTTATTTGGAGGAAGGGTGTTTTATTTGGGGAGGGTGTTTTATTTGGAGGGAGGGTGTCTTATTGGGGAGGGTGTTTGTTTCATTTGGAGGGAGGGTGTTTGTTTTATTGGGGGGAGTGTTTTATTGGGGAAGGATGTTTTTTGAGGGAGGGTATTTTTGGAGGGAGCTTGTTTATTTGGGGGGAGGGTGTTTTATTTGGAGAGGGCATTTTATTTGGGGTGGGGTTAATGCTCTGTTAGGGAGGTCTTTTATTTTGAGGAAGGGTGTTTTATATTGTGGGGAGGGTGTTTTATTTGTGTGGAGGGTGTTTTATTTGGATGGAAGGTGTTTTATTTGGAGGAGGGTGTTTATTTTATTTGGAGGGAGGTGTTTTATTTTGGTGGTGGGTGTTTTATTTGGAGGGAGGGTGTTTTTTATTTGGAGAGAGGGTGTTTTATTTGGGGGAGGGTGTTTTATTTGGAGGGAGGGTGTTTGTTTTATTGGGGGAGTGTTTTATTGGGGAAGGATGTTTTTTGAGGGAGGGTATTTTCTTTGGAGGGAGCTTGTTTATTTGGGGGGAGGGTGTTTTATTTCGGGAGGGCATTTTATTTGGGGTGGGGTTAATGCTCTGTTAGGGAGGTCTTTTATTTTGAGGAAGGGTGTTTTATATTGTGGGGAGGGTGTTTTATTTGTGTGGAGGGTGTTTTATTTGGAGGAGGGTGTTTATTTTATTTGGAGGGAGGTGTTTTATTTTGGTGGAGGGTGTTTTATTTGGAGGGAGGGTGTTTTATTTGGGGGAGGGTGTTTTATTTGGAGGGAGGGTGGTTGTTTTATTGGGGGAGTGTTTTATTGGGGAAGGATGTTTTTTGAGGGAGGGTATTTTCTTTGGAGGGAGCTTGTTTATTTGGGGGGAGGGTGTTTTATTTGGGGAGGGCATTTTATTTGGGGTGGGGTTAGTGCTCTGTTAGGGAGGGTCTTTTATTTTGAGGAAGGGTGTTTTATATTGTGGGGAGGGTGTTTTATTTGTGTGGAGGGTGTTTTATTTGGAGGGATGGTGTTTGTTTTATTTGGAGGAGGGTGTTTATTTGGAGGGACGTGTTTTATTTTGGTGGAGGGTGTTTTATTTGGAGGGAGGGTGTTTTATTTGGGGAGGGTGTTTTATTTGGAGGGAGGGTGTTTGTTTTATTGGGGGGAGTGTTTTATTGGGGAGGATGTTTTATTTTGAGGGAGGGTATTTTCTTTGGAGGGAGCTTGTTTATTTGCGGGGAGGGTGTTTTATTTGGGGGGAGGTTTTAATTGGAGGGAGGGTGGTTTATTTCAGCAGAGGATGTTTTCTTTTGAGAAGGGTGTTTCATTTCCAGGAAGGTTTTATTTGGAGGGAGGGTGTTTTATTCGGTGGAGGATGTTTTTGGAGGAGGGTGTTTTATTTGGAAGGAGGGTGTTTTATTTTGGTGGAGGACATTTTATTTGGAGGGAAGGTGGTTTTTATTTGGCAGAGGGTGTTTCATTGGAGGGAGGGTGTTTTTTTGGGGGGAGGGTGTTTTATTGGAGGGAGGGTGTTTATTGGGGGGAGGGTTTTTTTATTTTGAGGAAGGGCGTTTTATTTGGACAGAGGGTGCTTCAGGTCATGTTTCTGAAGTGTTCTCCCATGTTCCCCTTGCTGGTTGTTCATCGTATCCGACAATAACAGGAAACCTGTGTGGGAGAGCTTTTCAGTTGGAAAAGCCATTGCACTGTGGTATTTCCACTCTCTCGACCCCAGAAATCCGGGTCCAGGGGTACGAGTAGAGTAACAACTGGGGTTTTGCTTGTTTGCAGTGGATGACCATGACTTTTCTGTGCCTTCTGCTGCCCTCTGCTCTCCGCGGAGCTTTGCAGAGCCGCCTTCCCGGCCATTGGGTCTCATCGTTGGCCTGGTTCACCCAGACCCCTGGAGCTGACTTCACACGCGAGGACAGGGACGTCCCTCTCTCACCGGGGCGTGAGACCTGCCGGCTACCCTCACCTGATTCAGCCCTCCTGTCGAAGCGGTGTCCCGGGGTGTGGCCGCAGTCGCATGCAAACAGCGACTTGGAGCCACAGGTGAGAGGATGACTGTCCGGTGGGGACCAAAGGTGAGTGAGCTGCCCTGCAATGGACAGGCCATACACCCCACCTCTTAATCTGTGTGTGTGTGTGTGTGTGTGTGTGTCTCTCTGTCTCTCTCTCTCTCTCTCTCTCTCTACCCCCCTCTCTCCCTCTCCCTCTCTCCCTCCCCCTCTCTCCCTCTCTCCCTCTCTCTCCCTCTCTCCCTCCCCCTCTCTCTCCCTCTCCCCCTCTCTCCCCCTCCCTCCCCCCTCTCTCCCCCTCTCTCCCCCTCTCTCCCCCTCTCTCCCCCCTCTCTCCCCCTCTCTCCCCCTCTCCCCCCCTCTCCCCCCTCTCCCCCCTCTCCCCCCTCCCCCCTCTCCCCCTCTCTCTCCCTCTCTCCCTCTCTCTCCGTCTCTCTCCCCCCTCTCCCCCTCTCTCCCCCTCTCTCTCCCCCTCACTCCCCCTCACTCCCCCTCTCTCCCTCTCTCTCCCTCTCTCCCCCTCTCTCTCCCCCTCCCACTCCCTCTCTCTCCTACAGAAAAACATGCAAAGTGCACATGGACTGGTGCCCTTATATATCCCGCACACAGACTGCGTTATTAGCTACAGGAGTGGAGCAGTTGTAAGGCTGCTGTAGCCCATCCCCTTCAAGGTCAATGTGTTGTGCGTTTGCACATGCTCTTCTGCACACCACTTATCACAAGCCATGTGTCTGGCATGTCAGAACCCAAGTGCGAAGGGGAGACAAACTCCAATGTTGAGATGGCAACTGGAGTTCATTCATACGGATTCAGTGGCTCAGCTGACTGACACCACGAGACGTAACGTTCTCAAAACTGGGACCCCGCGGTTAGCACTAGTCGGTGTCCGTTTAAATAGTACAAGAAACACAGGACTCCCCAAGTCTGTCAAAATAGACTGAACAAGTTTAAACCGAAATCACCAGGAGACAGCATTCCAAAGAGTGCGTGGCTTGAGGGAAAAAAGAACACAAGGAACTCTAAATGATTAACAACTTTTATTGAACAAGAATTAACCAATTCAGATGCTCTGCAAACTTTGGAGCCCAATGTTCTCTGACTCCCCGCCCAACTGCAAAAATCTTATTACACCACTGTTTAACGCATGGTTATTTGAGTTACTGTCGCGTCCCGTCAGCTTGAAACAGTCTGGCCATTCTCCTCTATACTCTCACATTAACAAGATATTTTTGCCCACTTGCCTGTTGCTCACTGGATGTCTTCTGTTTCTGGCACCATTCTCTGTAAACTCTAGAGGCTTTTATGTGTGGAAATCTCAAGAGATAATCAGTTTCTGTGATACTCAAGCCATCCTGTCCGGCACCAACCATCATTCCATGGTCCAAGTCACTTAGATCACATTTCTTCCCTTTTCTGACGTTTGGTCTGAACCTCCTGTCTATCTCTGCATGCTTTTATGCATTGAGTTGCTGCCATATGAATGACTGATTAGATATTTGCATTAATGAGCAGGGGTACTAATAGAGTGACAACTAAGTGACCACAGTGCAACGGCATCGCCGGGGTTGACATACACGCACAGCATTCATTAACCAGCACTGGTGTACTTATTAATGTGTGCAGCCCGAGAAAACCAGCTAGTTTTAACATAGAACGTGGAATAGTACAGCACAGTACAGGCCCTTCGGCCCACAATGTTGTGCCGACCCTTAAACTCTGCTTCCCATATAACCCCCCACCTTAAATTCCTCCATGTACCTGTCTAGTAGTTTCTTAAATTTCACTAGTGTATCTGCCTCCACCACTGACTCAGGCAGTGCATTCCACGCACCAACCGCTCTCTGAGTTAAAAACCTTGCTCTAATATCCCCCTTGAACTTCCCACCCCTTACCTTAAAGCCATGTCCTCTTGTACTGAGCAGTGGTGCCCTGGGGAAGAGGCGCTGGCTGTCCACTCTATCTATTCCTCTTAACAGCTTGTATACCTCTATCATGTCTCCTCTCATCCTCCTCCTCTCCAGAGAGTAAAGCCCTAGCTCCCTTAATCTCTGATCATAATGCATACTCTCTGAACCGGGCGGCATCCTGGTAAATCTCCTCTGTACCCTTTCCAATGCTTCCACATCCTTCCTATAGTGAGACCAGAACTGGACACAGTACTCCAGGTGTGGCCTAACCAGAGTTTTATAGAGCTGCATCATTACCTCGCGACTCTTAAACTCTATCCCTCGACTTAAGAAAGCTAACACCCCATAAGCTTTCTTAACTACCCTATCCACCTGTGAGGTAACTTTCAGGGATCTGTGGACATGTACCCCCAGATCCCTCTGCTCCTCCACACTACCAAGTATCCTGCCATTTACTTTGTACTCTGCCTTGGAGTTTGTCCTTCCAAAGTGTACCACCTCACACTTCTCCGGGTTGAACTCCATCTGCCACTTCTCAGCCGACTTCTGCATCTTATCAATGTCTCTCTGCAATCTTCGACAATCCTCTACCCCATCCACAACACCACCAACCTTTGTGTCATCTGCAAACTTGCCAACCCACCCTTCTACACCCACATCCAGGTCGTTAATAAAAATCACGAGAAGTAGAGGTCCCAGAACCGATCCTTGTGGGACACCACTAGTCACAACCCTCCAATCTGAATGTACTCCCTCCACCACGACCCTCTGCCTTCTGCAGGCAAGCCAATTCTGAATCCATCTGGCCAAACTTCACTGAATCCCATGCCTTCTGACTTTCTGAATAAGCCTACCGTGTGGAACCTTGTCAAATGCCTTACTAAAATCCATATAGATCACATCCACTGCACTACCCTCATCTATATGCCTGGTCACCTCCTCAGAGAACTCTATCAGGCTTGTTTGACACAATCTGCCCTTCACAAAGCCATGCTGACTGTCCCTGATCAGACCATGATTCTCTAAATGTCCATAAATCCTATCCGTAAGAATCTTTTCTAACAGCTTTCCCACCACAGACGTAAGGCTCACTGGTCTATAATTACCCGGACTATCCCTACTACCTTTTTTGAACAAAAGGACAACATTGGCCTCCCTCCAATCCCCTGGTACCATCCTGTGGACAACGAGGATATAAAGATCCTAGCCAGAGGTTCAGCAATCTCTTCCCTCGCCTCGTGGAGCAGCCTGGGGAATATTCCGTCAGGCCCCGGGGACTTATCCATCCTAGTGTATTTTAACAACTCCAACACCTCCTCTCCCTTAGTATCAACATGCTCCAGAACATCAACCTCACTCATATTGTCCTCACCATCATCAAGTTCCCTCTCATTGGTGAATACCGAAGAGAAGTATTCATTGAGGACCTTGCTCACTTCCACAGCCTCCAGGCACATCTTCCCATCTTTATCTCTAATCGGTCCTATCTTCACTCCTGTCATCCTTTTGTTCTTCACATAATTGAAGAATGCCTTGGGATTTTCCTTTACCCTACTTGCCAAGACCTTCTCATGCCCCCTTCTTGCTCTCCTCAGCCCCCTCTTAAGCTCCTTTCTTGCTTCCCTCTATTCCTCAAAAGACCCATCTGATCCTTGCTTCCTAAACCTCATGTATGCTGCCTTCTTCCACCTGACTAGATTTTCCACCTCACTTGTCACCCATGGTTCCTTCACCCTACCGTTCTTTATCTTCCTCACTGGGACAAATTTATCCCTTACCTCCTGCAAGAGATCCCTAAACATCGACCACATGTCCATAGTACATTTCCCTGCAAAAACATCATCCCAGTTCATACCCGCAAGTTCTAGCCTTATAGCCTCATAATTTGCCCTTTCCCAATTTTCCTGTCCTCTCTGATTCTATCCTTGTCCATGATAATGGTAAAGGCCAGGAGAGTGGTGGTCACTGTCCCCCAGATGCTCACCCACTGAGAGATCTGTGACCTGACCCGGTTCATTACCTAGTACTAGATCTAGTATGGCATTCCCCCTGGTCGGCCTGTCCACATACTGTGACAGGAATCTGTCCTGGACACTCTTAACAAACTCTGCCCCATCTAAACCCTTGGAACTAATCAGGTGCCAATCAATATTCGGGAAGTGAAAGTCACCCATGATAACAACCCTGTTATTTTTGCACCTTTCCAAAATCTTCTTCCCAGTCTGCTCCTCTGTATCTCTGCTGCTACCAGGGGGCCTATAGAATACCCCCAGTAGAGTAACTGCTCCCTTCCTGTTCCTGACTTCTACCCATACCGACTCAAAAGAGGATCCTGCTACATTACCTACCCTTTCTGTAGCTGTAATAGTATCCCTGACCAGTAATGCGACTCCCTCCTCCCTTAAGAAAAGTTTTAGATTAGTCAGGGAGTCACAAGTTACTAGGAGAAGGCAGGAGAATGGGATGAGAGGGATAACAAATCAGCTGTGCTAGTGAGGCCAGAACTAGGAAGATTATACAGTTTAATACATGGATAAGGAGTTTGTGTAGGAGGGAGGGCATAAAATTTTTGGATCACTGGGCTCTCTTCCAAGTCAGGATGGAACTGTACAGAGGGGACAGTTAGCACCTGAACTGGCAGGGGAATAATATCCTAGCGGGAAGGTTTGCAAATGCTGTGCAGTGAGGTTTAAACTAGAGTTGCAGGCAGATGGGAGCCAGACAGAGGAGAGATTGTGGAGGCAGATATTGGTAAGACCTCAGACAAAGTTAGGAATTAAAAGGTTGAGCATGGTGTGACTAGTGCCCTGAGCTGCATATACAGTATTTCAATGCAAGAAGTATCGTAGGAAAGGCAGGTGATAGTGTTGAAGATGAGGTAGCTGGTTTAAAAGCAGAGGCCATTTGTAGTGAGGAAAGGCTGCTGATAGGGCAAAATTGCAGTCAACAGGATGAGCTGCAGCGTGAAAGGTGGACAAAAACGAAAAGGGTGAACACAAGACTGAAGGTGTTGTATTTGAATGTGTGCAGTATACGGAATGAGGTAGATGAACTTGTAGCACAGTTGCAGATTGGCAGGTATGATGTTGTTGGCATCACTGAATCATGGCTGAAAGAAGATTATAGCTGGGAGCTGAATGTCCAAGGATACACATTGTATTGAAAGGACAGGCAGGAAGGCAGAGTGGGTGGTGTTGTTCTGTTGGTAAAGAATGAAATTAAATCATTAGAAAGAGGTGATATAGGGTCTGAAAGTATTGAATCATTGTGGATAGAGCTAAGGAACTGAAAGGGTAAAAAGACCCTGAAGGGAGTTGTATACACACCCCCAACAGTAGTACGGATGTGGCCTACAAATTACAATGGGAGATAGAAAATGCAAGCCAAAAGGGCAATGTTACAATCGCCTTGGAGATTTCAATATACAGGTAGATTGGAAAAATCAGGTTGTTGCTGGATCCCAAGAGGGGGATTTCCTAGAATGCCTATGAGATGGCTTTTTAGAGCAGTTCATTGTTAAGCCCACAAGAGAATCAGCCATTCTGGATTGGGTGTCGTGCAATGAACTGAAATTCATTCGACAGTTTAAGGTAAAAGAACCCTTTGGAGAAAGTGATCATAATATGATCAAATTCACCCTAAAATTTGGGAAGGAGAAGCTAAAATCAGATGTATTAGTATTACAGTGAAGTAAAGGAAATTGCAGAGGCTTGAGAGAGGAATGGCCAGAATTGGTTGGAAAAGAACACTGGCAGGGATGACGGCAGAGCAGCAATGCCTGAGCTTTCTGCAAGTAATTCGCAAGGGACAGTATATATACATCCCAAAGAGGAAGAGGTATTCTAAAGGCAAGGTGGCACAACTGTAGTTAATAGGAGAGTCAAAGTGAACATAAAAGCCAAAGAGAGGTCGTATAATAGAGCAAAAATTAGTGGGAAGTTAGAGGATTGGGAAGCTTTTAAAAACTGACAGAAGGCAACTAAACACGAGGAAATTCCTGGGATTCCTGGGATGGCAGGAGTTTCATATGATGAAAGACTGGATTGACTAGGCTTATACTCATTGGAATTTAGAAGATTGAGGGGGGATCTTATTGAAACGTATAAAAACCTAAAGGGATTGGACAGGCTAGATGCAGGAAGATTGTTCCCGATGTTGGGGAAGTCCAGAACGAGGGGTCACAGTTTGAGGATAAAGGGGAAGGCTTTTAGGACTGAGATTAGGAAAAACTTCACACAGAGAGTGGTGAATCTGTGGAATTCTCTGCCTCAGGAAGCAGTTGAGGCCAGTTCATTGGCTATATTTAAGAGGGAGTTAGATATGGCCCTGGTGGCTAAAGGGATCGGGGGGTATGGAGGGAAGGCTGGTACAGAGTTCTGAGTTGAATGATCAGCTATAATCATACTGAATGGCAGTGCAGGCTTGAAGGGCCGAATGGCCGACTCCTGCACCTATTTTCTATGTTTCTATGTTTTAAATCTGCAGATGCTGGAATTTCAAACAACACGCATAAAAGTTGCTGGTGAACGCAGCAGGCCAGGCAGCATCCCTAGGAAGAGGTACAGTCGACGTTTCGGGCCGAGACCCTTCGTCAGGACTAACTGAAAGAAGAGCTAGCAAGAGAATTGAAAGTGAGAGGGGGAGGGGGAGATTGGAAACGAAACGGAAGACAACTATAAAAGTCATTAAGAAGTTAAAGATGGAATACGAAAGTAAGCCAGCCAGTAGTATTAAAGAGTATCCCAAAAGTTTCTTCAGTTACATAAAGTGTAAAAGAGAGGTGAGGGGGGATATTGGACCGCAGGAGAACGAAGCTGAAGAGGTAGCAATGGGGGACAATGAAATAATGGATGAACTGAGTATTTTGCATACGTCTTCACTGTGGAAGACACTAGTAGTATGGTGGAAGTTCCAGATGTCAGGGGTCATGAAGTGTGAGAAGTTACCATTTCTAGAGAGAACTTCCTTAGAAAACTGAAAGGTCTGAAAGTAGTTAAGTCACTTGGACCAGATGGTGTACACCCCAGGGTTCTGGAAGAGGTGGCTGAAGAATTGCGGAGGCATTAGTAATGATCTTTCAAGAATGGCTCTGGAAGATTGGAAAATTGGAAATGTCGCCTCACTATTCAAGAAGGGAGAGCTGCAGAAGAAAGGGAAGGATAGGTCAGTTAGTCTGATCTCAGTAGCTGGGAAGGTGTTGGAGTCGATTATTCAGGATGAGGTCTCAGGGTACTTGGAGGCACAGGATAAA